>NW_006784492.1:2044422-2050130 GCF_000442215.2 Lipotes vexillifer
CGACCCCGTGTCCCCTGCATCGGCAGGCGGACTCTCAACCACTGCGCCACCAGGGAAGCCCCTCTAGCTCCATCATTTTTTCTCGTTTTTTTCCTTGCTTAGTTTAATTTTATGTTGCTTTTACATTTTTGTAAGCTACCTCAATTCCTCTTTTCGAAAAACAGCCAGAAAAAGAGAGGGTACATTAGTAAACAGAAACATTTAAAATACATTTCTAGGACCCCCCCCCTAACAGCTAGGGTCACAGCTGGGATGTCAGTTCTCAGAAGCACTTCAGCAAAACTTAAATTAGTGGCTGAGTTGGGTGCGGGGGGAGGTGGCGTGTGGAGGCAGCTGCTTTGCAGGGGTGAATGGTGACCCGCGAGGGTGGCTCCACAGATGGGCTTACTGACCACTGGCTTCCTGACCGCGGGCCAGGAAGGGGGTTTTCCAGAAGCTTCATCTTGGAGATCCAAGCTTCGGTTTGCTCTTCAAGCCTTTCCCCGGATTTTGGGAGCAGGTAATCCCTGCATTAGATATCCTTTCAGGAAGTCGGATAGAAGGGTCTCCTTTCTCTGCAGCTACACCCCGAATGATCCATTTGGTGTGAAAAGAGGGAACCTTTGGTAGCAGCAAAGGCAAAGCATAATGCCAGGCTGCTCTCTGTGCTCTAACGCCCCATCCCTGGTGGGCAGAGCTGCCCCAGGGATGTGAATATGGGTCCGCACAGCAGAGACACTCCATACGCCTGTTGAAGGAGGGGAGGGAGGGATGTCCCTGGATCTGTAAACAGCTGTACTCTGGAACCTCTAACACCACAAGCGCAGCACCTTGCCCTGTTTCAAACATTATCTGACAGGCTAGACCCATGGAAAGGAAGGGCTAAGAGGACCGTGGGTGGCTGGCATCTCTCAGAAACCGCCTTCCTCGTGGACAGCTCTCTTGAGGCATCGCAATAGTCCTGCCTTCTCTCTCTTTAAAAATATATGCAAAGCCAGCATGATGCCCGAGAAGATGATGATTATGGAGACCCCGTCACGTTCAGGGAATTAATTCCCACCAGATAAATGCCAGTTTGGGCAAAGCACTGAGACTCCAGGTTGCTCAGGGGAGGGAGGGCTGCAGCTCCTGACCAGCCCGGGATGCAGCAGGGGGCTGCGGGGGAAGGAGACATGAGCCCAGGAGCGCCCGGATGCGAGCCTAGCTCTCCCACTCCTGCACACCCTTCAGCGGGTTGCTGAGCCTCACAGGCCGGTTGCTTCACCTGTCACACGCGCATAATGAGAGGGCTTCCTCCCCAAGGGTGAGGGACAAGTGAGCCACCCCGAGGTGTGCACAGAGGCATCCAGGGCGCAGGTGCGGCCCCCCCATAGCCCCGCTCCACAAACACTTCAGAGGCCAGAAAGCCAGCGCTCAGCTCCCAGCCCTCTGGGGGCCAGAGCCCCAGGGTGCAGACGAGCACAGCTGGGCCCCGGAGGAACCGCCACGCCGCTGCCCTGCGGGAGAGGCTGGCAGGTGGACAGGCTGGCTCAGAGCATCCCAGGACGGGCCATCAGGCTGCAGACCTGGCCCAGAGGATGACACGCCCGAGCCTCCCCACAAGCCAGGGCAGGGGGACATCCCGCCAAGACGCTAGTCGGCATCACCCAGGAGGGGGCCTGATTGGATTCGGGGCTCAGTCAGCACCTCTGCCAGGATGCCAGGGGGCCAGTGCTCCCAGGAGGTGAGAACTCAGAGGCTGCAGGGGCGAGAGCGGGCCCTGAGCAGGACGGCACCGCTGCCACCTTCAAGGTGAGCGACGCTTGTCAAGCCTCAGTCCCCTCACCAGTAAAGTGGGGCCGTGTCGCTCTCCCAGAGGCCACCGTGAGAATGAACATGACCTTGGACGTGACGGGAGGTTCACGAAGTGCTGTGTACGTCCAGGGAAGTTTCGGGAGCAGCCCCCAAGCACAAGGCGCTGCCTGCAGCACATCCTGCCCTTACATTTACTTCCTGGTGACCTCAGGCAAAGCCATTTACACCCAGGCCTCAGTCTCCTCACCTGTGAAATGGGGAGGATGCCAGAACCCGGGCAGGTGAGTGCGCCGACAGGCCCGGCGGGGTCTTAATGAGACACGTTTTGCTCACAGCACATGTTCAGTCCAGCCTCCAGATCAGAGAGCAATCTTCTATAAAAAAAGAAAATCCCAGAGCAAACTCTACTCCAGGAGAGGATTTATTTATGGTGCCAGGAAGGCTGTGAGGATCTTGGGCTAGAGGAGGGGGGCTGGAGGGTCCAATAGGCTGGGACCTGACTCTGGCACTGCCCAGCCCGGCCCCTTGGCCTGGCACCGTGGGCTTCCGCTCCAGTTTATGCGGTGGGCAGTGTGGGCTCCCTGGTGGGTGGGGTAGGGGGCATGGGTGGACAGGGACATTTTTGCTTCCAGAAGTTCAGCTGAGAGTTGGGGAGAGCGGAGTCCAGAGCCCGGGCAGCAACTCATTTCTCTAATCTAATCTACTGATCTTTCCTTCTGACCTTCAAGCAAATCAACAGTTTCGTGGGCAGATAATGAGACCCTGGTTTGCCCCAGGAGTTCCAAAACACAAAGGGTATGTCAGATTCTCAAAGGTCTACATTCTCCCTGGGACTCCTGGTTACCTTTTCAGGGCTGTTTTTCTTGTCTTCCTCACGTCAAACCTGTCTGCATTCGGCAGGCAGCCCACGTATGAATCTGCTGCCATTTGGGGGCAACGCAGCAGCCATCAGCTGGTGATGGAACGCCTTCAGCCCAGGTCACAGAAGCCTTCGGCTTTAAAGCGCCCTCTCCTCGATGGTACATTTGTATGTCAGAAAATCTACCCCCGCCCTGTCCCCTCTTCACCTCTGCTTCCCTCCTCAATCCCCTGCCTCTGCAGTCAAGTTTAAGCTGGGCTTTTTTTGTTTTCTTTTTAACATCTTTATTGGAGTATAATTGCTTTACAGTGGTGTGTTAGTTCCTGCTGTATAACAACTGAATCAGCTCTACATATACACATATCCTCATATCTCTTCCCTCTTGCGTCTCCCTCCCTCCCACCCTCCCTATCCCGCCCCTCTAGGTGGTCACAAAGCACCGAGCTGATCTCCTTGTGCTATGCGGCTGCTTCCCACTATAAGCTGAGCTTTTGGAAGCCAAAAGAGGCCTCCACCCACCCATGCACTAACCACTCACCCGCTATCCGCCCTCCACTCAGCTGAGGGAGCCTGGGGAAGCCCTCGCCATGCCTGGGGGGCAGAGAAAGATTCCTGAGGGAGATGCCGCTGAGCTGGGTCTGGAGGGGAGCTATTAACACAGCCCAGATGTTTAAAGGCCCAAAGCAGGTACCAGGCACTTGGTCATTCCAGTGTGGAGAGTACACCCAGAGGTCATGGGATGCGGGGCTGGAAGGTCCCGGGCAGGGAAGTGGATTTTAGAAGCTCCCTGGGTGCAGGGTAAGTTCTGTGGGCGAGAACCAGGCCTACCTGAGTCCCCCAGGTTCCTGGAGGGAGGGGAGGCCGGGAACCAGTGGGGGGCCTGGGGCAGAAGCCCTTCACCAGATGCCGGGCCAAGGGGCTGGCGGCTAGGAGACGGCTTTGATAAACAGGAGGTTATCAGAAGTGACTGGTCTGGGGAATGACCCAGGACCAACAGACATAAAGTCCCTTCCGGTGGGTGCGGGGACTCCTGCTGAGCTGGAGCTGCAAGCTCAACCCCGCCCGTGTCTGCCAGCTGGGGCGGCACCGGATGTGGGTCCTGGGGTGCCTTGCACCCCAGGGTCTCCTGCACGCGGTGTAGCGGGGGCCGCCTGTCGAGCCAGGGGGTAACGGCAGTCTTTCCAATGTCCTAGGACATCTCAGCGGCATTCTGGACGATTCTCCACACCCCCAGCAAAGTGAGGCTTGCCTCTGGGAGTAACAGAGGCCACGGGTGTCCAGCGGCTGGAAGGCAACCTGGACAGTCAGTGCTCAGCTCACACGGGGCAGGGCGGGGGGAGTGTAAACTTCCAGTAACTGACAGCAATCCCCTGGTTATGCGGTTGGAGCAGCGGTACCCCTCCCTCACCGGGGGTTTTGCACCTGGCACATCACACTCTCCAAGCCGAGGGTTTGGGCACTTGTGTGGACGCCCTTGGCCTTGCATTCTTGCACTGGGGTGCAAGTACGAGGAATAGAGAATGAGGAAATAAATAAGACAGGACACAGCAGCCAGACCCTGGAGGGAAGCCCGATGTGTGTCACAGTAAACGTCACATCACTCCACCCGACGCTCCCCTGCCTCCATCACGGGAGAACTACCCTCAAACCCGCCCTCAGAGCCTATGTGCTCTTAGTTTGCTCACAAAGCTAGTAAATTTAGCAGGGCAGGTTTCCAGACCACAGGAGACCAGAAGCACAAAATGGCAAGGGGAAGGAATTCCAGAGGCCGCAGGAAGTGAGTGCTGAAAGCCTGGCCACTTCATTCTAAAGGAAAGGCGACCCGTGAACTTGATCCACAGAGAAACACAAGACTCCAAGCTGCTGAGATTTGCTTCCCGGGCACCTGCTGGGTCCCAGGCTACGTGGCCCACCTAACGCTCACAACAGCCTAGAGGTGCTCACCCCCGCTTTACAGATGAGGAAACTGTGACTCGCATGAGAGAATAGCCAGGACTCACTTGGCAGGTGACAGAGCTGCCCCGTGACTCCCAGAAAAGCACATGAGGCCTATTGGAAATACTGTCATCAAAAGTCATTAAAAGCAAAGAGGCACCAGCAGTGAACGTTTGCACTTGGAGAGCCGGGGTTCACAGGCACGGCCCGCTCACCTCAAGGCCCCGGGCACCCGGAGAAATGCACACCAGCACACCCGTGCTAGGGAAGGAGAAGCCGCGCTCGGCGAGGGGCGAACGTGGCGCCGAGTGCTGCGGCCAGGACACGGACCCAAGGCTCTGAGCCCAGTGCAAGCATCTCGGTCAGGCCGGCCCCCACCTCACACCCCAAAGAACACTGACTCATGCCGCGTGGAGCAGACTGTACGCAAAATTTTAGGATGAACGAATGAATGAAAGAACAAGCCCTCCCTCCCCATGACAGAGAAGTGGAACCATATTCAATTCAAAACGCCTCCAACCTTCAATGCTTCACAGCCACTGGCCACGGGGAAAGGACACCGAGTAACGGAGCTGTTTTCAGGCTGACTGGCCAGTGACCGGATGCCAGGAAGAGAGCAGAGAGGGGGTGAAAGGTCCAGCAGGGAAGATTGCAGTTAATAAAGCCCAGGCCTCAGGGCAGCCAGGGAAGATCCAATTTCGTTCGGAAACTTGGAGCGCTGGATATTAAAACACGGTGTCTGAGGCATGGTGGCTGGGCATCTGTTCCTCCCGGAGGGGTCTGCTGGAGGCCAGGCCTGCGAGCAGTGGAGACCAGGTGCTCCCACTGGTCCCTTGGGCTCCCGCCCCGCTACCAGGCACCCAGCTTTCCTACAACCAAGCACCCAATCTTCCCAAACAGCCTGGGAAGGAGGACTGTGCCAGAACTCTGTTCACACACGGGACACTGAGGTCCGGTTCAGAGAGGCTGGGACGGTGCCCAGAGTCACACAGCTTTCAAATGATGGAGCCAGATTTTACCCCCCAGCTGTCGTATTCCAAAGCCCTTTGATAAAGGGCCCCCTGCTCCTCGGCTGGCACACGCAGTAAACCCTGGAGGTCCAAGGGCTGCCTGACTTTCAATCAGATGCCAGAGGGAACAG
>NW_006784492.1:2050140-2059205 GCF_000442215.2 Lipotes vexillifer
GGAACAGTGCAGCAGGGCAACTTGGCCACCCTACCCCCCAGGTCCCGTTTGGTGGCTTCTGCTTTGCCCCACAAATGTGCACACACCCCTGGGTCTTCTCCGCAGCACCCTGCAGCCCGGCACACACTGGGAGGTGAGCGAGGCATCCTCTGGGGCTAACACTCCCCTCTTCCGTGTGTTGCCACCCACTATTCCCACAAAGCCCTCCCACCTCACGGTCACGGTCAGCGTTGAACTGAACCTCCCCATTTCGCAGATGCGGAAGAGGGGTTTGCAGGAGGCCACGCGGGGACCCGACTGCTCATAGTTACAACAGTATTAGCAAATGTGATACTCACAAGCGACGTCTTTTTTTCTAAAACCTTTTACTTTATATTGGAGTATAGCCGATTAACAATGTTGTGATAGTTTCAGGTGCACAGCAAAGGGACTCAGCCACACATATACACGTATCCATTCTCCCCCAGTCTCCCCTCCCATCCAGGCTGCAGAGTTGAGCAGAGTTCCCCCGTGCAGCGCACACCTGTTGATCCCAAACTCCCTGACTATCCCTCCCCTATCCTCCCCCACCCCCAACCGTAAGTTCCTTCTCTAAGTCTGTGAGTCTGTTTCTGTTTTGTAAATAGGTCCATTTGTATCATTTCTTTTTAGATTCCCCATTATCTTACCGTATTTCTCTTTCTCCGCCTGACTTACTTCACTCAGTATGACCATCTCTAGGTCCATCCATGTTGCTGCAAACGGCATTATTTCAACGTCTTACACTTTCAAAGTTTGTGCATCTACACGCCTCAGAGGGGAGATGCCGAGACTAAGGACCGAGCACTTGGCGTCCCCCTCTGCCTCACCTCACACCTGAGACCAGACACACCTGAGACCCCCGACGCGTGTTCCGCCCCGTCTCCCCAGGTCCCGAGGGGACTGAGCCCCAGTGCCCGCAGCGGAGGCCGTGTGGCCCTGCATGCCGCTCACCCCCCGCTCCCCTAAATTCTGGGGGAAGTGAACCACAATGGGGAAGACACAGGACTGGCAGGCCGTTGTTGTCGGCCAAGCCTCCACGTGGGTCCCTGGGGCAGGGGAGGACCGCGTGGAGGACAGGACATGCTTCCACAGTCCCAGCAGGCAGAGAGCACCCGTGTTCCTTCTCTCCACCCACTTCCCCAGCCTTTCTCAGACAGGTCACATCCCTGATCCTGGAGATACTGCCTGCTGGTCTTCGTTTTCATTGTTGTGCCTTTGCATCTGCTTTGTGTCCTCCTAACTACTCCTAAGGGTATTGGGAGATTACATCGCAAGTTGCTGGCCAGATGCCCTTTTTTTTTTTTTTTTTTTTTTTTTACATATTTATTGGAGTACAATTGCTCTACAATGGTGTGCTAGTTTCTGCTTCATAACAAAGTGAATCAGTTATACATATACATATGTTCCCATCTCTCTTGAACAAGTCCCGTCCCCACCAGGTTCTAACAGCCACTTAAGACAAGATCAAGCACACAGCTCATCCCGTATCCCTGGATGGAAGCCCGGCACCTCCCACTCCACGCGGCTCCCCTCACCCCACACTTGGCCATGTCGGTCCAGGGCTCGCTGGATGGGAAACACCAGCCCCCAGGGGGACGAGTAGAAATGATGACAGAGAAAAGTGGTGGTGGGGGCGGGGGGTGGTCTCGCAGAGCCCGGGGCCAGTGGGGGAAGTTGGAGTAGAAATGCTCTGGAAACTTTTGCTTCTCTGAACAACCTTCCAGCCTCCTTGGGAGTTCAGCTCACGCCCCGGAGCACAGGGCTCTGACAGCGGATTATCGCAGGCCCCCTGCTGCAGATAGGATTACTCCGTCTCAAATGGCCCGTCCCTGGGAAATCCCAAGCCCACTTCATACCGGAGGAGTGCCCCACTCCTCCCCACCAGGTTTCACCCTGAGGAAGCCTGCACACATGTACCCAGTGTTTTCGGGCTCATCCTAGCTTGTCTGGTTTGGTTTACCAGAACATCAGTTTGACTGGATGCATTTACGAAAAGAAACTGGCATGCTACCCCGCACATCTGTACATTCCATTACTACCGTATCTCATAGATTCTAAGACCTGTGGGCTTTTTTTTTTTCCCCCACATTTTAACTTCTTTGATATTGCAATGTGGCTTATAATCAATGCCATTCCTTAGTGGTGAATAAAATAATGATGCAATTTAGAGAGCATCTAAGAGAGTTTTTAAATTGTGTGAAATATAGCAGCTGAAATGTTTAAATATAGCAAGGCTAAGACTGCACCTCTTTTTCTTGCTGACACCCCACCTTGCCGTATCCAGATCAACTCACGGCAGGACTTTCATACCATCCGTGGTCACAAGAATGGAGTCCTTTAAAATGGACTTGCACTGGAGGTAGAAATGCTTAATAAAAAGTGGCAAAGGTGGGCTTCCCTGGTGGCACAGTGGTTGAGAGTCCGCCTGCCCATGCAGGGGACACGGGTTCGTGCCCCGGTCCGGGAAGATCCCACATGCCACGGAGCGCCTAGGTCCGTGAGCCATGGCTGCTGAGCCTGCGCGTCCGGAGCCTGTGCTCCGCAATGGGAGAGGCCACAACAGTGAGAGGCCCGCCTACCGCTAAAAAAAAAAAAAAAAAAAAAAGTGGCAAAGGTGACCCTGGCAAATCATAGAAACACCCCCTAACCCCAACCACATGACCTCAGCACATGTTCACACACTTCCCCATGCCAATCTTGCTGCCTCCATGCTTAAATGCCCCAGAAACCACCCGCTGCCCCTGGGTAAAGTCTAGACTTCTTACCAAACTCCCAGAGCCCATCCCCCTTCTGAGCTGGCTCTGCAACCTCCATCTCCCATCCAGGGCCCAGCCCCCGCTTCCCTGAACACACACGCTCTTTCTTGCCTCAGTCCCTTTGCACATGCTGTCCTCTCAGCTCTTCTCCAGCTGGGGAACTCCTATTCATCCTTCAAGACCTCAGGCTACTCATCACGCAATCATCATTTATTCAGCACCTGCTACACGCCAAGCCCCGTCCCAGGCACTGAGGAAGCCACAGCAAACAAAACAGGCAGAGTCCTGCCCTCCTGGGGTTTGCACTCTAGAGGGGGGGAGCCACAAGAAAAACAAGTGCTCTGGAGTGAAGCCATGGGGAAGAAGCATAAGAAGGGCTGGGGTGTTGACATCTTAGATACAGCAGCTAGGGAAGGCTCCCTGAGAAGGTGACTTTGGAGTGTAGACCTGAAGGAGGGGGGGAGGGGAGGCGCGTGGCCATCAGGGGAGGGAGGGCGGGCATTGCAGGCTGGGAGAACTGCAAGTGCAAAGGCCTGAGACGGGATCATGCCCGGAACATTCAAGCAGTAGCAAGGAGGCCAGTGTGTTTGGGCGGGAGGGAAGCAGGAGGCGAGACTGAATAGGAATGGAGACTGGACCCAGTAGGGCCTTGTGGTCCACTGGGATCATGTGACTCTTTCTCTGAGAGAACTGGGGAGACCAGGGAAAGCTCAGAGCATTGCCATCCTCGGAGCTCAGGGTGACATTTTCACAGGATCCCTGAGTGCAGAGCAAACCAAAGGGACCAGGGCAGGAGCAGAGAGACCAGCTGGAGGGCTGTCGCAGTAACACCTTCCTCCATCATAAAGCTTCCTGCAAAAGCCTCAGCATTTGGAGTTTGGCCTGTTGTCGTCATGGAAATGCCCGGTTCCCTTAGCAAGAATGGTGCTCCACCCTTCCAAGTGTCTGCCCAGCGCATGCGACCGTGTCAGGCGCAGGTGTGAATGAATGAATGAATGAACTGATGAACAAATGAAGGGATGCCGGAGACGACATTATTTTAACCAACGCTCTGCTGTCTCTCGGTGCCCAAGAGGAAGGCCAGCTCAGCTGGCGGTGGGGCATGGCTAGTGCAGAGGGGCTGGGTTTCTAACCATGAACTTCATTCCTCGGTGGGCTGTACGGTTCACTCTCAGAAAACAGAGGGTTTTTTTCCCTTGACGTCCTGAAGCTTCTTTCTACTTATTTTGCACTTGGTAAAACGCTTCACAAAAAGAACACTAAAGCTCTGTTTTGGTCCTCACCTCCTTGGCAGTGGCTTTAAGGAGAACTGTTGGATCTAGGCAGGATCGTTTTTTTTCATGGAAATGCACATTTTCATTTTAGGTTAAGTTTTCTAATAAGCAACACTTTTCACAGCAACTATTAGTCCCCAGACGTGACTTTAAAAACAACCGCTTGGCAGAGATGTGGTGGTGGAATCTGTAAGTGACTGGGCTGAACCACCACGCTCCAGGTCAGAGGGACGGAGGGAGGGGTCGGGGTCCCATGCTGGAGGGGCCGGGACACGGGCCACGCCGTCATCACGGCACCGGGTGTCACGGACAGAGGGACAGGCACGACAGCTGCCAGGCCCTCTTCCTGCTGGAGTTTAGATCAAACCCGCTCAGCGAGCCCTGTCAGGGTGAAGGCGCCAGGAGAGAGCCGCGATATTTCTGGAACACAACGTGCTTGCACGGCACGCCCGCCCACACGCGCGCACTCTGCTCCCAGACAGCCTGCTCTGCCTCCACCGTTCATCTGCGACCCGGCACCCACAGATGTCCCTGGATGGGATGACGAGGCTTGAAGCCCACATCACGTTCATTTCCCGCGGCTGCCGTACAAACGACCACAGACCTGGGGGCTTAGAACAACAAAAATTTCTTTTCCTCACAGTCCTGGAGACCGGAAGTCTGAAAGCAGCATCCCTGGGCTGAATCCAGGCGTGGGCAGGGCCGGGTCCCCTGGGGCAGAAGGAGCCCCTCCTTGTCTTTGGTGGCACCCAGCAATTCCGGCGCTTCTGGCTGCATCCTTCCCATCTCCGCCTCCATCTCCACATGGCCGTCTCCCTCTGCATGTCCCCGTGTCTCAAATCTCCCGCTCCTTTCCCAGGTAAGGACACCAGTCATTGGAGTTAAGGCCTGGATGACGTCCCCCCTTAATGTGATTAATTCCTCAAAGACCCTGTTTCCAAACAAGCTCACGTTCGCAGGTACCGGGGTTGGGACGTGAACACATCTCTGTGGGGGACACTGTTCAACTCACTACACCCACCATCAGGCCAAGGGGACCTGAGCCCCGGTCAACACTGCAACCCTACCCCCGCCGAGCGTAGGTCCCTTGCACCGACCCCCAATCTCCCTCTGCCACTGGCTGCTCGCCTGTCTCACCCACTCCAGACCGCTGCTGTTTCAGAGAACGATAATGCCATCCTCCCAGGACACCACCAGCAAGCACCCTGGTGTCATCAGATCCTCGCCCCAGCACTCAGACATCAGCTCCACCAGGCAGTGGCCCTGGGGACTGTCGCCGAGCCCAGCACAGGGCCTGGAAGAGGCGGTGCTCTGTGTGGCCAATGCTGAATCAATGGCCAGTGTAGCTCCTAGACTCTGCTCCCCTCCACCGCCACCTCCCCTGGAGTCCCAGCCTCAGTCCTGTCTCCTCTCTCCTTCCCTCAATAACCCGGCTCCATCCTAGAATGGCCTGATTCCCCTGCCCCTCTCCCCACTGACAGTCTAACTCAACAACCATTTGTCACCCCTCCCCCCATGCCCCAGACTGGGGTCTCCTCCAGACCCTTCCTCACACTGACCCCTCTCCCTGGAAAGCCCACGGGCTTACTACCCTCTGCATATGCTTTAAGACACATTTCCAGCATCACCTCCTCCAGGAAGACTTCCCTGATTCTTTTCCATCCCCCCAGGCTGAATCGGTACCTCCTCAGTGCTCCCGCCACCTTCCCAGCTTCCTTCACTCACAGCCGGGTCCCCACTTGTCCATCAGGGAGCCCCAGAGGAGAGCGCCGAGCCTCATTCTCTGCAGAGCCCCGCCGATAAGCAGCAAGGCCATGCCTGCCTCGGGCCCTCAGCGATCGCTGTTATTGCTACTAACTACAGTACGCAACTCTGTCTGCTCTGGGCGCCAATGCCTTCCATTAGTTGGCGGCCATTGCTTGACAGGTGGGCCGTAAGGGGAGGGTGACTGACAGATTGGTATGTGGATGAACCGGGAGCTGTCTGTTTGAGCGAATTATCATCTCCTTCCAGAGAAAGCACCTTCACCAACTCTCCCAGGAGCTCCCACTAAGGGAAGGGGTCGCACAAAAGAAAGGAAGCTTTAAACAACTCGGCAGGATCACCTGTGTGTTGGCTGAAGGACTCCCAGCCTGCATCAGCTGACCCCTCCCCCTTTTAGCTCCCCTCCCTCCACAGACACACGGACACAAGACACGTGACGTGGACCTTGCCCCAGCCGGGGGCCTGAGTCTCGGGGTCCTTCAAGGATATGGACCACCCCGCAGCAGAAGACCTGAGGGGTACGAGGCTCGCTCTGGGGGCCCTGCAGGGGTCCAGGCCCGCTACTCAGATCACGTTTCAGGCCGTGTAGACGACCAACCGGGTTCCCTCCCGGAAAGCCCCTTCTCCACACGGCTGGCACCAGCTGGCTCCAACATGCCCAAGGCAGGTGGTTTGCCAAGTTTCTTGAGCGTAAAGGTCACCTACCTGTGGAGCTGTCACAAAGGCAGACCTTCACGAGCAGCAGCTGTTCCTATTACTCATTGACAGACGGACTGACAGCCCCGCACCCGCCGTGCCCAAGACAAGCCCATCTTTTCATCCTTTCAACCTTTCCCTCCTTTATCCAACAAGCAGGGCCACGGGGGCTGCCAGGACCAGATGCGGGGAAGCATGTCCCCAGTCAGCTCCAAGGCGGGGGGAGACAGATCCCCCCTCTGGAACGGGACCCTCAGAGCTGGAACCAGCTGCGGGAGCTTCTCCAAGGACCCCAGGCTCTGCCCTTGGTTAAGCAGGTGTCTTGTGCAAAGAATTGAAAGAAACATCTATGAATTTACCCACCACTCTTAGGTGAAAAGGGGAAAATAAGTTAGCGGCCGTAGTAACACTAAAAAAAACAATGAACTTTTAAAGGCTTGGGGGAAAGGAAATGCTTATTCGTTTCTAACAATCCCTGTGTCTGTCCCTTGTGGTAGTAATTTTCCAGCTAAACTAGGGAGGAGGTGCTTGTTTAACCCATTCATTCAATCAGTACACATTTACTGAGAAACTATCAATACTAAGTGCTCGGAGGGGGCGCCCTGATACCAGCCGCGCCCACTGGCAGTCCCAGGGATGCCCCAGCCTGCCACGCCTCCTCCCACCGAAACTTCAGGACACCCTGCGAGCCAGCCACAGCGAGGGGGGCACTGCGGCTCGGAGGGAGTCATGACCTTGCCTAACACCCCCACCACAAGTGGTCAAGCTGGGACTTGAGCGCAGGCAGCCTGGCTCTGGCGTTTCAGGCTGAGCACGGCAACGCTGGACAACTGAGGCAGAAGGTGACCCGTGAGTTTACTGACATCCAAAGCAGCAGAGCCTGAGCGGCCGCTCCTATAGGTCCCAGACAAACAGGGAAGGCCTCCTGGAAAAACTGGCCCTGAGGACACGGGAGGTGAGACCTGCTCAGGGACAGGCCTGCTCGTCTCCACACCCTGGTAACCAGGCCGGAGCCTGACACACCGGAGCCCAGGGAGGGTTTGTTGAATGAATGAATGAATGAACCACAGCAGACTGGTGTGGAGACAAAGAAAGAGGTCCTAATGCTGTTTTGGGTAGGAATCGCTGTTTCTGTGTCATCTTAGACACACATCCCAGGAGACGATGTGACGTCGTCCTGAGCCAGCTCAGAGCACAGCATGCGTGGAAGGTCTGAGCAGAGGTGCCCTGAAGGAAGGAAAGAATGAGGGAGGGAGGGGGCGGGAGGAGGAGTCCGCAGCCTCCCATTCATTCACAGCCATTCCCCAAATCAAGGCCAGATCTCAGATATTTCAGCCACTGAGTCCACAGCCTTCCCCCAACTTCCACTGAGAAACCCTGAGCCACCAAGCTGCACGCCCAGGCCAGGCCACCAGCTTCTCTGCAGCCCTGGTGGTGACGAGCACAGGCTTTGGGCCGAGACCCCAACTCGCGGGTGGCAAGAAAGCCCCCCCCCACACACACACACACACAGCTCTGCAGCAGCTCGGAGGGTGGGGTGCAGGACCCCAGTAAAGGGGAAAAATGCAGGGTGGGTCTGCTGAGCCCACTGCCCTGTGGAAGTGGGGCTGGGGGGAGGAAGGGGAAGAGTCTGGCTTTCCACAAATGACTGCAGCCTTGGCCCTGGTCCTGGGCTGAAGACAAAGACAGAACAGAGCCAGCGCCCTGCCCTCGGGGGAGAGAACGAGGCCCTGCGGTGGGCAAGTGCCCCCCACCCAACATACGTCCACATCCTAATACCCCAATCCTGCCACATGACCCGATTTGGACAAAGGGTCTTTGCAGATGTTAAGACATTAGTGAAGGATCTCGACGTGAGATCATCCTGGACTACACAGGTGGGCCCTAAACCCAGTGACAAGTGACCTTATGAGAGACAGAAGAGGAAAAGGCAGAGTAGCAGGCCACACGGGGACAGAGGCAGAGACTGCGGTGATGCGGCCACAAGCCAAGGAACACCTGGAGGCACAGAAGCTGGAAGAGGCAGGAAAGAGCCTCCCCTGGAGCCTCCTGAGGGAGCTCAGCCGTGCTGACGCACCGACCTTGGACTTCTGGCCTCCAGAACGGCGACAATAAGTTCCTGCTGTTTAAATCACCCAGTGTGTGGTACTTTGTTACAGCGTTTGAGAAAAGAACACAGTCAGGCTGGACCCTGACATGGGAGAGCGAGACCAGAGCCAAACAGAACCGGGCCACCCCCGTGGCTGGGCTCTACCTGTGGGCAGGGGCCTCCTGTCCCAGCCGGGCAGCCCGGCCTGGCGGTCCTCACCCTGGGGCACCAAAGGGCAGGACGGCAGGAAGCAGAGCGCTGGCCTGTGGAGGAGGATCCCTCGTCAGAGGGGCCCTGCTGCGCCTGCCCCCAACCCCAGTGTCTGAGGGCCGCGGAGAGACCAGCCTATTTTCAGTCACAGGAGGAAACGAACACCCTCAAACAAATGTGCCGCGTGGCAGTTCACCGAGAATCACACAGCCTCGCCATCTGTAAACGTGAAGCCTGCCCACTTCCCAGGGAAAG
>NW_006784492.1:2059432-2060045 GCF_000442215.2 Lipotes vexillifer
GAGCCACCGCAAAGGGCTGGAGGGAGAGACAGAGGGGTCCGGGTGACAGCGGCTTGTGCTCTGGGGACACCCGAGGCCAGGCCAGTGCGGGGGGCCCGGCAGCCACACCTGCAGGGTCGCACACCCCACGCCCGTGGCCAAGTGTGCGGGCAGCGGCCTGCCGCCTCCTTCTCACCCGCTCACTGAACAACGTCAGCTCGAGGGTCACCTCCAATGCGCCTCCCTGGGCAGGAGAGCTCCGGCTCCCCTTCCGCATCCCGCGGCCCCACCGCGATCCTCATCTCAGCGCGGGGCCCCAGGCTGCCTCTGTGCTTACCTGTCTGCTCCCCGACCTGTCCGGAGCCCCGAGGACGCTGCCTTAGGCCTGGCACACACAGGTCCTCAGGACACGTGCGGAGAATGAATGAATGAGACCGTGAGTGGACGAATGAAGCTCTCGGCCTGCTCCCAACATCCCTGGCGTCCCCGACGTCCCCGGCGTCCCCGGCGTCCCCGACACGCCTGACGTCCCCAGCATCCCCAACGTCCCTGACGTCCCCGGCGTCCCCAACACGCCTGACGCCCCTGGCATCCCCGGCGGCCCTGACGCCCCCGCCGTCCCCGGCGCCCCCGC
>NW_006784492.1:2060088-2066038 GCF_000442215.2 Lipotes vexillifer
GCCCCCGACCCCCCCGACGTCCCTGGCGTCCTCGGCGTCCCCGACACGCCTCACGCCCCCGGCGTCCCCGGCGTCCCCGACACCCCCGACGTCCCTGACGTCCCCAGCGTCCCCAACGTCCCCGGCGTTCCCGGCGTCCCCGACACCCCCGACGTCCCTGGCGTCCTCGGCGTCCCCGACACGCCTCACGCCCCCGGCGTCCCTGGCGTCCCCGACACCCCCGACGTCCCTGACGTCCCCAGCGTCCCCAACGTCCCCGACGTCCCCGGCGTACCAGACGCCCCCAGCCAAACAGCAGGGGGGAGACGCAGGCCGCGGCAGGTTGGCTGAGCGACCTGCATCAATGCCAAGTAGAGCCTGGCCGCAGGCCCCTCGTCCAGCCCGGTCTGGAGAAACCCCAGGAGGTGGGTGTCCACTGTGCGGCCGAGTGCAGGAAGAGAATCCCCGAGCCGGGAGGGCACCACGCGAAATCCACGCCGAGGTCACACACACACAGCAGGTTAAACCAGGGCAAGACGTGCCCGGCTCCTTCCCAGGACAGTAGGGAAGATGACAAAGCCCAGGGCGGGTGTCCTGCGCAACTCCTAACACAGTGGTCACAGAAGCGGAACTTTGGGGCCTCCCTTGCAGGATCCTGCCAACCTCTCAAAGCCAGGCTTTCCACAGGTGAGGACACGGCAACCAGGGCAGAGACGGGGCTTCCCGAGGCCCGTCGCGGTGAAGCTAGACTGTGCCCTGTCTCCCGACTCCTGGCCCACGTCTCCCTCCTACACCACGTGGCCAGCCTCACTGTTGATTCCAGCGATGACTGGAGCCTCTCTCATCGCTAATCCACACAGCTGACACTGAGTATCTACCACAGTCTAGGTATTCTGCACACACACATCTGCCCCTCTCGGGGTCACTGGGCCCATTTCCCAGATAAGGAAACTAAGGCTCACTAGGGTGACATGATTCAACCCAGTTCAATCCTGGGTCTGGAACCTCTGATTCTCTCTGCAGTGTTCTGGGAACAGCAGGTAAACGTGTCAACTGTTGGGACGGGTCCCTGGAACCCCACGGGACAAAGATTCCAGCCACAGACTGCCCAGAGTTCCTCCAACCCGGATGACAAAATCCCACACTGGCTGGCTGAGTGCCGCAGTTATTTCGCCAAGAACTTCTGGGTCTGAAGACAGGCCCAGACTCCCCTCACCTCCCCGACAGCCAGGCAAGGAAAGCAATGCCCCAATCCTGGCTGGAAGGCAGGACAAGACCCAAATGCCCAGGCCAGAGTCACCTTTTTCCCCACGGGACGAAGCCCTCCTGGTGGCCAAGGCTTTCCCAGGACGGAAGCAGGCCAGGGCAAAAGGCCTTTCCAGTGCGCCCTCAGGTGCCCAGACACTGACCCACAGACGTCCCTGCAGGTGGAGGTCACGGCTGCACAGCACAGGCTTCCTGGGAGATGCTGAGAGCAGACCATACCCACTGAGCTCCTGGGTCTCCTGGGAAGCCCCCGGGACCCTGCAGCCTGGAAGCCTGTGTCCTGGGCCCAGCCCTTCTGCCTGCAGCCTGCATCAGCTGGGCCTCAAGCTCCCCGCCTGTGAAATGGGGGTGCTCTGCAATCCTGTCTTGCCGTCTCATGGGGAGTGAAGGGAGAACGTGGGGCACGGGCTCAGCACAGAGTCGCCATGTGTGACTCTTCGTATACCATCTAAGGGTGAAGACCCCGCAGCCCAGGGAAGGTCAGCCAGGTAGCCCCCCGACTGCCGTGGTCCACCGCTCGCCGCTCTCCTGGTCTGCAGCTCGGCCCCCCAACAGCCCAGCCACGCCTGCTTCGAGGAGACAGCCCCCACCGGCGCGGGACCCGGGCACCTGACTGCAGGCGGGATCCTCTCTCGCAGATCGAGAAGAAAATTCAGTGAACTGGCTGCTGTTGAGGGGGACAGGGTGGGGGGAGCCCCAGGTGGCCCCCGTATTCAGGCTGGGGGTGATGGCGATCACTCACTCACGTCCCACGAAGCCAACACGGGGAGGCTGGGTCACGGGACCGGCAGCAGCGGGGCTGGGGGAGTGCAGTGTGGTGGCAGAAGGGGCCCACGGCTGGGCAGGGAGAGGAGGAGGCCATGGGAACAAGCACGCCTGATCCACCATCTGAGTCCTTGGAGCATCTCCCCGAAAAGGAAGCTAAGGCTCAGGAAGGTTCCAGAACACATCCAAGGTCACTGGTCAGTGGAGAGGCTGGCGGCAGACGGTCCTTCCTCCACACTGCCTGGCCTCGAGGGGCGGCATTCGGGGGAGAGACAGTGCCCACCCGCATGAGGACACTCCAGAGCCTCCTCCTTGGCGAGGGGATCCGAGGGGGTCCTCCTGGCAGCCACAGTCCCTGGGGGCACTGCCCCCACTGCAGATCCGCCCAGCCTCAGCCAGCCCCACACACCACGTGCAGCTGGACCCTCTCTGCTGCTCCCTCGATTCACTGTGCAGACACACACTCAGCCAATCCACCCATTGGAGGGATGTGATAAGCCACAGCCATGCAGTTTCCACGGCCACAGTTGCTAAGGGATATCCTGGAGGTCGGTACCACGATGTGCCCAGTGGTCCCCTCATGAGAACCCTCAGGAGGGTGGCCACGTGCTCTCAGGGACCCTCCTTGGCCACCTCACCAAAGAGCCCCAGTCACCATCCAGCCTGTCTCATTGCATATACAGCTGACCCTTGAACAATGCAGGGGTTGGGTGCCAACCCTTTGCACAGTCAAAAATCCGTGTGTACCTTATAGCCAGCCCTGCACATCCACAGTTCTGCATCGGCAGATTCGACCAGCTGCAGATCTGTTATTAGCACTTAGTATTTACTATTGAAAATAACCTGCGTGTAAGTGGACCCACGAAGTTCAAACCTGTGTTGCTCATGGTTCAGCTGTATTTCCTTGGTAAAACCTATCCCTACCAGCAGTTACCTGGGAATCCTATTTGTTGATTTGTTTCTTGTTTTGTGTCCCTCATACCAGACTGAAAGCTCTGAGAGGACAGGCACCTGTAACAGTCTTGTTATTTCTCTATCCCAGAGCTTAGACAGTGGCCTGTAGGGGGAGGCCCTCAGTGCACTGTGGGTGGATGGATGGATGCGTGGGCAGGTGGATGACAGATTGGTGGATGGATGGATGCATGGCCAGGTGGATGACAGATTCGTGGATGGATAGATAGGTGGGTATGTGGATGGATGAATGGGTGGATGGGTTGGTGGTTGGGTGAATGAATGGATGGTAGCATGAGTGGGTGGGTGGGTGGGTAGAAAAATGGGTAGATGGGACAGACAGATGGACGGATGGATGGAAGAATGAATGAATAGAAAGAACAAAAGTCAGGAAGAAAGGCAGGAAGGACAGAAGAAAGGAAGGGAGTATCAGCATCTCCTGCCACTCTTGGCAGGGAATAACAATGGAGTGCTGCACAGTTTCAAAAGGAAGAAAGGGAAATCCGGAGAGCTTCTTGGAGGAGGTGGCCTCTGAGGTAACCCCTGAATGCTGGGCACAGGTTGGCTGGATGGAGAAGGGGAAGGTGCAATCAGATCCTGCATTTCAGTTGAGGCCCTTTGGAGTTTTCACCTTCCCACTGCATTAACACCATTTTTATAAAGCTAATTTCCTAATGCACCTCCACCCCCAGGACTCCTATATCTTGCTCAAATCTCTCTTGTATACACATAAAATGTATTTATCAATATTGTTTGGTTTTTTCCCCTGGAATGGAATGTGAGTTGCATTTCATACATGATGGAAATTCTCCAATCCACGCAAATCAAATGAAAAGGACCTTGGATGGCTGGTTCGCCCGTTTCTTTGCAATGTCAGGATGCATAGAGGGCCACATTCAGGGAACCCTGGCCTCTCCGCCCTCTGTCACCACCAGGTAATGCTGCTGTAAAGGGTGTTTCTTCCTTGTATTTTTTCTCAACCCAGTGTCTCAGGCAGTTTGCTGAAGAGTCAGATTCCCAATCCACTGTAATTGAATAATCAATTGCTGCTTCCTTAATAACTAAATTTATTAAATGCAGAATATATACAGCTGATCATTCAAGGAACTAATTTGCAAGTCAGAGCTTTTGAGGGATTGTTTAAAGAGAAGATCCATATGTTTCATAAATCTGGAATGTGGAGGAAAGAGGGAGTAACAGCAAGACAGGGAAATAAATTTCCATGGCGTGATTTGCGTTCGATAAATATCATCTCATGCCTTGGCCCTGGGCGTCTTGGCAGACAAACGGCACACTTACTAACAAAGCAGCACGGACTGCCTGGACCAAAAATCAAGACGTGGTGCATTGGGGCACTCACGGAGCCCCACCTGAGCTGCCGGGAGCCAGACCCTCCCTTTGAGGGGCCTCCGAATTTCAGCACCTAAAATCCTCTATGTGGGAATTGCCAGCCCCCACGGCCTTCATGGGCTGGACCAAACACCTGCCTTAAAAATCTACCGTTAGAGGGACTTCCCTGGTGGTCCAGTAGTTAAAAGAGTCTGTGCTTCCACTGCAGGGGGCACGGGTTCGATCCCTGGTCGGGGAACTGAGATCCCACATGTCATGTGGCCAAAAAAAGTGAAAAGAAAAACCAAACCAACAAAACAAAACAAAAAAACACATAAGGGGAGAGAGTGTAAGAGAACCCCCAGGCATCCCAGCTCCTGTCACGGTGCCCGGCACTCAGAGGGAGACAGGCAGTGAAGGAAAGTTAGGACCCTATTCTGTAAGTCAGCCTTTCGCAATCTGGTGTGGCCTACAGATGTTACAGGTGTCCTGGGGTGGGGGGAAAAACCAGGGTTTCATGATCAAGTAAGTTTGGGGACACTCTGTTAAAGTTAATACACTTCTCCACTACAGGACTTGTCAGAGCCTTTAAAGGCAGCTGGGCAAGCTAAGGCTATAGGACACTCTCCCAGCTCCTCCCAACACCTATTAGGAGAAACTAGACCCGCTCACTGTTCCCTGGCACTCAGCTCAGGAAACGCTACTGAAAGAAACTGAGAGCCACCGAAGACTCATCTCCCTGATCCAAAGGACGCCTCCCATCACGAACTCTCCTTTGCTTAGAGCAGCGGCAACACCGGGCAGGCAGTCACACCAACTGGACCCAAGCACATGCGTGCTCTCCAAGGACAAAGGCACCCCGACTAGGCCAAGCCAGGAAGCTCCGTCTCCCACTGACCCAGCCAACCTGGGTCCTGGGGCAGGTCTGGGCATCACACGGCTGACATGAGCTAGGGGGTCACACGTGAAGCCAGCCTCTCTGGAGGGTGGGAAGGGCGTGCAGTCACTAATCCTGGAAACCCTCAATAGGTGCAGAAATGAAGAGCCAGCCCAGGGCTCCCTTGCTGGGGAGGTCAGGCTCCGGCCCAACCAAGGGAGCCCACCCACGGCCAGCCTGGGCTGGATGCTGCCGACACCCTAACTGGACCACCTATGGCCTCCTCCAAGGGATTCCTGGTATAAGGAGTGCCAGACAAGCCCAGAGGCAGTGATCACACTCACAGAGCTGGGATCAGGGCTAGGAGGGGCGAAGGGGGCAAAGACAGAGGCTGTGGGAGCTCAGAGGCTGGGCCTGACCCAGGCATGTAACCCAGGGAGGCTCCCTGGAGGCTGCATGGGGGGCAGAGGTGAGGAACTCGAAAGATCCTGGCCTGAGAGGAGCCCACGGTCCAGCTGTGGAGACATGAGAGCAGAATCGATGTCGGGCCTCGGGAATTCTGGGGCAAGTCCTGGTACCCTTCAGCTCTTTGCCAGATGAGAGGCAAACAAGGGGGCCCTGGCACCGGGTACCCCCTATTTCCATCCCAGACCCCGAGACCAGAGCCCAGCCAGGCACCGGCTCACAGAATCATCTGGTTTAGTCTCCCACTCTGCTCCAACCTTGGTCCAGGCCCAGGTCCCACTGCCCCCTCACACCCCACCCCACCCCACCCCACCCCAC
>NW_006784492.1:2068575-2080655 GCF_000442215.2 Lipotes vexillifer
GGCCCAGGCCCCACTGCCCCCTCACCCCCCACCCCCCCCCACCCCACCCCACCCCACCCCACCCCTGCACATGGCCCAGCAGACCAAGCTGCCTGTCACTCTCCCGTGCTCACTTTTGCTGTTGCCTCAGCAGGGAATGCAACCCCACACATCTTAAGCCTTCAAGGACCTGCTGAAATGCCACTTCCTCCAGGAAGCCTTCCTGGTTCTCGTTTCCTCACCACACTGTTCCTCCCCTCTGAGGTGGAGCAACCTTCCTTTCCCCAAAACCCTCCTGACTCTCTCTCTCTCTCTCTCTCTCTGCATCTCTCGTAGGGGGCAGAGTGCTTTCCTGCCTGGTTTAGGGTTACTACGTTGGTGCATTGTCCCCAGAACAGCCCGTGAGCGTTCTGGGTAGTAATCATCTCAGCTCTCACCCACCCATTCATTCACTCCTTCCACAAACACCTGTGGAAGACCCTCTGGTGCTGGGGACACAGTGGCGAAGGCCAGGCGGGCAAATGGTGACACGCGTCTCCTCGTGTTGCCCCTTCTGTCCTCATGATGCAGCGACATGAAGGGGGAGAGGCAGCCTCCCATGGGTGGTGGGCCCGGAGGTTCTGGGGCATCCAGAGGGGTAGCCCTCATTGCTCATTTCCCTCACGCTCACAGGCAATGATAACTTCCTGCATACGGGGCTCTGTGTGTGCCGAGTCTCGGAGGAAACAGGCAGGAGGGGCTCCATCCTACCCCTCCCACCTGAGCCTTCTGGGGCCAGGAGAGGGGCAGTGGGGGTAGGAGGCAGCAGCAGCAATCACAGATGGGAGAGCCTTCTGCTTTTCCCCCCAAATACCCCTCAACACCTGCCAGCTCCAGCCTGGGCATCAGGGGAAACCCTGGTCCCGCCCAGCAGGCTGGGTGGCCCAATGGTGAACACTCAGGGCTTACAGTCAGCCCAATATGGGAGCAAATCTCTGCTCCATCCTCAGTGATGCAGGGAGCTGGCTGCTCCTCTCTGAGTCTTGGGTCCTCGCCTGCAAAACGGGGAAGATGCTACAAATACCAAGGGATGTGAAGAGTGCATGAGATGATGACTAGGAGAGAACCAGGAATCACAAGACGTCTGGGCACACAATCGTCTCCTTAGACGCTGCAGGAGTGAACCTCTACCCCAAAGAATGGACAGGCCTGGGCAGGGCACAGGAAGCAAGAGGGGTTCTGGGAGGGGCAGCACCAAGGACTCAGGCCACTGCTGGGCCATGCAAGGACAGCTCCTGTCCCTAGGCAGCTCCATCGCTCTCACAGAGAAGCACACAACAGAGCATCCTTCCCTGAGCTCCTCCTGCAGGCTGCGAGCCTGGGAATATAACCCCTTTGAGCCCCACGACCTCACCGGCGGGTGTGCACATGGGCCCTAAGGATGTCCTGAGTTCGAATCCCCCAGGAAAGTAACTTCACTGCCTGGCCTTCAGAGTCCACGTCTAAAAGATGGGTGATAATGGTGCTTTTGCACTGGGAAGAGATATTGTGAAGATTAAACAGAAAACGGGTCTGTGTCAGCTGGGTCTGTGCAAGAAACCGCAGGCCCATCAAAAGTTAACGGCAGGAGCTTCCCTGGTGGTGCAGTGGTTAAGAACCCGCCTGCCAATGCAGGGAACATGGGTTCGAGCCCTGGTCCGGGAGGATCCCACATGCCGCGGAGCAACTAAGCCTGTGCGCCACAACTACTGAGCCTGCGCTCTAGAGCCCGTGAGCCACAACTACTGAGCCCGCGTGCCACAACTACTGAAGCCCGCGTGCCTAGAGCCCGTGCCCCGCAACAAGAGAAGGCACCGCAATGAGAGGCCCGCGCACTGCGACGAAGAGTAGCCCCCGCTCGCCGCAACTAGAGAAAACCCGAGCACAGCAACAAAGACCCAACACAGCCAAAAATAAAAAAATAAATATATGTATTAAAAAAAAAAAAAAAGGTTAATGGCAGAGGATCTGCAGCACGAGGATTCACAGGGATGTGGGTGGCGCTGGGGCAAAACAGCAGGGCTACTGAAGCGCCCTGAGCCCACGGCCTGAAGCCTCACCACCCAACACGGAAGGGGGAAGAGGCCCGAGCAGAAGATAAGGGGGCCCGGGTGAGCAAGGTCGCCGGCGCCCAGGGCACAGAGCAGGATGGAGACGGGCAAGTGGCTCTGTGGGAGACCAGGGGAGCTTGAGCCCCACAGAGTGTAGAGCGCCTGGCACCTCACAGGAGCCCCAAACGTGTCCAGTCAGGAGGTTAAGAGACTTGCTTGCGAACACACCCCCTCCCCGTCAGTGAAGGAGCCGGACGCCAGCCCAGGCCCTGCTCCTTGGACAGCACCGAGCAAAGCAGTCTCTTCCGGATAAGCGTTCTTACTGGCAGGTGCCCCGAGCGCAGGCATGCAAGCCTGACCTCCGGATCCATCCCGCAGGTTAGGTTACTGCCCTGGGTAAGGGAAGTGGGAGATCACTCCTCTGCATGAAAACATCACTTCTGTCCTCTGGCGAGATGCCCACCTCCAGGGCCGGAGGGAGAGGGCCGATGATTTGCACATTTTCATAATGCCCTGCCCCCTCTCCCACCCTGGGGGCCCCAGATGTGAAAATATCAAAACCTGCTCTGTTCAAGAAGGACTGAGAAATTCCCACTGAATTTCTCAAATCACCAGCAAATGCCCCAGAGCCCTAAATTAATGATGATGCCATGTGATGGGTGACAGACTGTCTCCATGGCACCCCTGACGCCCACGTCTGCAGGGCACTGGAATGAGTGGTGCCCACACCCTGCCAGTGAGCGCCGGGTGACAGCGTGAAATGTAGACAATATTTGGGGAGGAGCAGCAAGTAAGGGTGAGGGAGATCTCCCGGGTAAGAGCGTAGCCCCTCTCACAGCGGGGCCCCTTCCTCCGGTCCCTGCCCCGCCGCAGGTGGAGAGCCGTGGGAAGAAGCATCTGCCCACAGCGACTCACGGGAGGCCTCAGGGCTCCTGCAGGAAACGCCACTGGCACACTGGGTACAACCACGCCCTCTGGAACTGGACGGCCTGGGTTCAAAGCTCAGCTCAGCCACTTGCTAGCTGTGTGACTTGAGGCAAGCTGCTTAACCTCTCTGTGCCTTGGTATCCCCACCTGTACAATGAGCCTAATAACTGTAGCACCTGTCCCACTGAGGAGGTGTGAGGATGAGATGAGTCAGTTCACCGTAAGGCCTGGCACACAATAAACACTCAACAAATGTTAGTCTGTATCATCTTCCCCCTAAGCTGCTTATAATTTGCAAGCAAGGCAGAGTCTGCTAGAAAGATTCAGTTGCTGGTACGGAACTGTCAGCACTTAGGTGCTTCTCAGCCAAGACCAGAAGTCGGCCTGCATGGCATCCTTCTAGAACAAGAGTCCTCAGCTTCGGCACTACTGACATTTGGATCCAGATCATTCTTTGTCACGGGCGTGCATTGTGGGATGTTTAGCAGCATCCCTGGCCTCCACCCACTAGATGCCAGAAGCGCACCCTGCCAGTCGTGACAACAGGAAACTGCCCTCGATTGAGAAGCCCTCCCTGATCTAGATGAAGGAAGGACTCCAGTGTGCCTGCATCTAGAGGGAGAGAAGGAGCGGGGGGAGGACAGGGGGAAGGGGGAGAGAGAACGTCTGCCAGGAGCCACATCTCCATTCACAAAAGCCAAGTTCAAATCCTACGACCATCCTCGGGGCTGGTTCTGCAGGCGGGCTATGAGGGGCTCTGACACAGGGGGGGCTGTGCTTTGCCCCTGGACCAAGCATGGGAAGCCATTGATCTGGGATGTTTTGTTTTGAATAAACTTTTTTATATTAGAAGGTTCTGGAGTTATAGGAAAGTTGCAAAACTAGTGCAGAGGTGTGCCGAGTCCCAGGCACCCAGTTTCTCCCAGGGTACTTTCCTACACGTCCATGCTACATCTGCCACAGCTACTGAGGCAAGACCGATACCTTAGAATTAACGAAAGCCCACACTTCATTCACATTTCACCCGTTCTCCCCTCACGTCCCTTTTGTATCTGAGGATCCGTCCAGGACACCAGGCGACACTGGTCCTCACGCGTCCTCAGGCTCCCCTGGGCTGTGACCGTTCCTCAGACTCTCCTGGCGTTTCACGGCCTTGGCAGTTTTGAGAAGTGCTGGTCGGTGTTTCGCAGACGGTCCCTTGGCTGGGGTTCGTCGGGTGCTTTCCTCGTGATCGGACGGGGGTCACGGTTTGGGAGGAAGAGCGCAGAGGGGAGGCGCCCCCCTCCCATCACGTCAGGGGCACCGCCATCCACGTGGCCGACCACTGCGATTGACCTTGACCCCGCGGCCGAGGTCGTGCTGGCCAGGATTCTCCCCGTCCAGCTCCTCCTACACCCCCACTCTGTGCTCTTTGGGAGGGGGCCGCCGCGCACAGCCCACACCCGACACGGGGCGGGGGGCCCCTCCTGGAGGGTGGAGGGTCCGCGTGAATTACTGGGGATTCTTCTGCCGGGAGTTTGTCTCTTCTCCCCCAGTTATTTACTCATTTGGGGATTCTGCCTGGTTTGTCTCTTCCCTGGTCTGGGTGTTTCTGAGTTGAGTCTCTCGGGACGACCAGCCTGGCTGCGCACCAACCTCCCAAGCCCCAGACCAAGGACCCTGAGTCCCTTCTGACAAGGAGAGGGGTCCCTGCGGCTGGCCCACGCCCAGGCCGGAAGCCACTCGACGAAGAAGTCGGTCCGAGCTCTTCAGCGGGACATCACGGCCTCTGGTCACGTTCCCAGCACCGCCGATCCGCTCTGACCCCGCCTCGCCACTGCCCCAGCCCCTCCAGCCAGACGGGGCTCCCTGCCCCTCGCCCCCAGAGACCCCCACTTCCCACCACTGTGCTGCCTCGTCTCTGTCCCGCCACCCCTTTCTGCAAGATCCCACCGGCTCTGGGATGAGCTCGGGACCCTGGTGAGGATGGGACGGCCTGGTGCCACTGCTCGGTGTAAACCGAACGTGTCATTTCCAGGGGATGGGAGAGGCAGGACGCGGCCATGGATTCAGGATGGAACCTCGGGGCCTTCGCACCCAGAGCCAGCCTGGGGATCCCTCCTCCCGCAAAGCCTGAGTGTAGCAAACCTCGGTGGGGAGGACTCCTGGGGACGAGGGACTTGGATGGGGGGATGGTAACAGGCTGCCCAGGAAGCTCACAGGTGGGGAAGGCCGGCGGATTCACTATTTAAATGCCTAACTGCCGTTATGACCCCCCAGGTCTTCCAGATGCCTCTTGGCTGGGAGAAACCCGGCCATGGGGGTCTGAGTCCAGCTGGGTGAGGCTGAATCCGAGCAGTGCAGGGGGGGGGTCCAAGCTGGGGTCTCCACCCAGAACGCTGGCGCTGAATTGGGACCAGCCACGCAGCTCCCCAGGGCTCCATCTGGCCAACAGAGATGATGCCGCTCGGCCCAGTGATCTGCTGGGGGGACTTTCCAGTCGACTGCTTCGAATATTTCAAAACGAAATACAGCAACGATTTCCGATGCCACCCTTGAGGACCCAGGCCGGCTGGAGATTTCTGTCTGTAATAAGTTGTAGAATTGCTCATCTACTCGGAGTTCGGCACGGGGAGAACCAGTCGTTCCTGCAGTGGTCCCTGTTTACGTCTAAAGTTCCACCGACACAGGAACATTTTAAAAAGGGGGGGTGAGGAACACCCTCCTGACCCAGCCCCCCAGAGTGGACATCTCACCCCAGACACATGCACTTCTGGGCCCAGTGCCCTGAGCTCTGCCCTGCCCCATCCAGGCCCCACCCGTACTACGGCTGCGTCTCTCTCTATATCCCAGCCACAGCAGCGAGCTCCCTGCCTGGCAGTGGAGGTCAGTACGTATCTGCTGAGTGGAGCAGAACTTCTCAGAGTATGTTCCATGAGGGGGAACGAGGGGTGACTGGAAAAGTGTCCCATCATCACGTAAGCCTGGGAGACAGCGGGTTAAGTGGAGGTAAACTGCTCCTTTACAGGACTTGTCAGGGCCTTTATGGTCACTGGACAATGCGCCTCTCGAAGAGGGCACAGGACCCAATCCCCACGCTTGCCTGACCGTGGATCCCTTTTTACACAGAGCAGCTTATGGGGTTCCCGTCCCAAGTAACCTGTTGTTTGGGAGGGCTGATGGCACACGCTCACTCACACACACACACACACACACACACACGATGCAATTTTACACACAAAACCAAAGTAAACCGACGCCTGTGCATTAGCTTCACACTCACTACCACACGCTGGCGCCCGTTTCCGGGGCAGAAAGACACGTGCTATATCCATGGCTGCAGAGACCTCATTTCTTTAACCAACCCCGTGCGTGAAACCGTGTGGGTCGTTAGAAGTTTTTCACCATCATAAACAATTACAAGAGGCGTCTTCTTATCTGTGTGCATCCGGTTACTTGCCCAAGTGTCTGGGCTGCTTTGCAGAACTTCATTACACTGAAAAATAAAGTTCTGTCCGAGTATGCGCGGTAGGTCTGGATACAAACAATAAAACACACGTGCCCTGGAGTCGCGGGTTCATCCACGGGCCTCGTAGCATCCCCGGACCCCTGACGCGGTACCTGGAACTGCAGGAGGGAGCTGCCGCTTCCAGAGAATTCTCGAGGGGATGTGGAGCCCCCAGCAGGGAAGCCTTGCCCCACAGTCTGCCCTGGAGCCCATGGACGCCCCCCTCACTTCCCAGTCATGCTCCCGCCCGGCCACCATCCGGCCAGCCTACCCACACAGACAAGTGATAATAGGTGACATCTCAGCCTCGACGGCCCCTGTGCGCCCGAGACCGATGCTGGGTGTGCCCGTGCGGCTCAGAGGACCCGGGCCTGCCCCAGGGGCAGTAGCCCCACCCTCTCGCCCCCGCTGCTGGGCGTCTCGTGAGGCCCCCTCCCGGGGAAGCATCTTGGGCAGCGCCCCGTCCTCACCCACCTCGTCTCGGAAGGAGCCCCTGCACACGGTGGGGCCTTCCTCTGCCCTGGTCCTCTTCCTCCGCCCCCTTCTCTGTGATGAACCTGCCCAATTCCACCCCCTTGGCGACCTGCCACGGAAGCAGCTGTGACGGAATTTCACGGACATGCTCAAGGCTGCAGGGGCTTGGGAAAGGAGCTCTTAGCAGAGCGTGGCCTCCGGACCCCAAGTCTCTGACTAACTGGCAACCGGCTAAATTGCACACACACCCCAATCCCTCCCCATTGCGCAGATGGGGAAACTGAGGTCTGCAGATTTCCTCCTTGCCGACCTAACCCCGTTCTGTCCTGGGAGGCAACGTGCTCAGCTGAGACGCCGGCCTCCCCAGACTCCGTGGCTCTGGGGGTGGCCGTGTGACCCAGTTCTGACCCACAAGACAGAAGCGAAAGTCACTGGGTGGGGCTTCTCAGGTAGCTCTTTTAAAAGGCGAGGCTCTCTGAAGGCTTCCCTTTACTCACCTCCCTACCTGCTCCTTCCTGCTTAGAATACAGACGTGATGCCTGGAGGTATGACAGCTGCCTTGTTAACCTAAGGATGAAGCCACACGCCGCGCCAGCAGAGCAGGAAGGGGAAGGAGCCTGGGACAGAAGCTGCCACCCCAGCACTAGCTGGCTCACCCCAGACATTTTCTAGTGTAGGGCAAATATACTCCTAGCCAGTTAAACCACCAGTGGCCAACTGGCCCCCAGAGCAAGGGACTGAACTAAATTCCAATCAGATGGACAAGAGGCAGCTGGAAACTGAGGCCAAAGGGACCAAGACAGCTTTGAAGGACACAGATGTCAGGGAGAGAGGTATCATTTGGGGAGCCCCTGCCACACCCCAAGCACCAGTCTAAGTTATTTCTTCACAACTACCCAATCAAGGCACCAATAGACAGTATTCTATCAATTATGGAAAGGAGCAGGCTTAAGGAAGAGAGAGCTCTCCCACCTGGAGTCTCAGACGTTGTGAAAGTACCAGAGCAAAGCTCAACATCCTGGTCATCTTGGCCCAAAACTTTTTTCCCCACTGCGTTATAACCACCCCTTGTCCAAGAACAGCATCTTATGACTTATAGTGAGGCCTCCTGTACACCATGAGGTGAGATCCTCTAACAACTGGACAAGGCAAAATGTATCCCTGGTCCCCCAACCCATCCTCCATGTTGTTAATATACGTGTGTATATTTCTTAAAAAAATAAAAAACAAAAAACTCCTGTTTGTTCAATTCCTTAGGAAAATTTTATGGTGACTCCTCACAAAACAAATTCCTCTAGAATTGGTTCCTTCACTTAGCAGAGACAGAACAAGAGAAAAAGACAGAGCTCAGAAGACACTGTTTGAGCCCCTGGATCGAGCCATATTTGAAGCTAGAGCTCTACACACAAAAAAAGATATTTACCCTAATGCACCCACTTTAGAGATGAAGAGACTGAGGTCCAAAGAGCTCTATCTTACCCTGAGTCAGCCAGCTTTTTGGCGGCAGAGAAGGGACTCCGCTCTAACTCCTGCTCCAGGGTCCTCGCCGTCTTCCACGCCGCCTGAGGCCGCTGCCCTCCGCCGACTGGCCAGCGCTCTGGTGCTGCGGTGGCTCAGGCAACCAGTCTCTACTAAAAGGCCCAGTTCTTTTGGCTTCAGTGAAAGCCTGAGCTCCTCTTATTAGGCAGCAAAGCAAAAGGGAACCCGCTGTTCTTGGCAGACATACGCCAACATCTAAACAGCCCCAACTGCAGATGCGACAGCCCCACGTGCCCAGATGTTTCTCGCCTCTTTGTACCCAACATCTCGCCTTCTCAAGGACACGAAAGACCTCAGGCTGGCTATGTCCACCCTGTCTTTATTTCATACCCAAATATCCCCAACATCTGCCTCTCAGCCAGGGAGACCTGCAGGATATCAGGGGATGTCTGGAAGGTAATTATTCCACGGGATCCAAAGATACAGCTCACGGACATAAATCGGGAAGTCTCTATGGAAACACACAAAAATGCACGTTACTTTATTAATACTCACAACGAAATGTCTCTGGAATACGCTGCTCATTTTAAACCACACCAGAAGAGCCAGCGTGTTTCTTATTAAAGAGGATCTGTGGGGGTTTTTGAATTATAGACGGAGCAGCCTACAGAGAAAAGAAATCGTGCAAGTCCAGGAGGCCCAGGTGATGGGATAACTGCTAGGCTGAAGTAGACTGTCATCCCTTTCTTACATAAGACACGTTCTTGCCTGAGCCTCTGCCAAGGGCAGAGTCCCGCACGCGGGGCCAGCTCGGGGCCGCTCAGGATAAACGTCCGTTCATAAATCAGCTCTTACCGGAGAAGAGGTATCTGCAGTCCCCAGAACCTTCTTTGTTATTGTTCACACACATCTGTGCTGCAGCGGGAAGGGAGCCTGGTTCGACTCCGACTCCCCCACGTACCCCTGTGAGGCCCTGAGCAGGTTACAACCCCCTCCACCTTTATTTCCTCATCCATAAAATGGGCATCTCATAGGACCTATCTCTTGGAAACTTTGAGGCTTAAATGAGGTGAAAAGCCTTTGATGGGTATCTGGTCCAGGGTAAACTCTCACAGATGGTGGCTGCAGAGGAATAAAAAAGGCCACGAACGCTCTGGCATCACTTCCATCAAGAGGCGAAATCCAAATCCCCCTCCCCTTGAACCTGGGCCGACTCTGTACCTTCTCCAACCAAAGAACACAGCGGAAGCGACACTGTGCCAGGGTCTGGCTTCAGGTCTTAGGAGACTAGCAGCTTCCGCTTTTTGCCTTTTGGGACACTGGCTCTTGGGACCGCCCCAGTGTGCGAAGTCCAAACCCATGAAGAGGCTGCACGGAGAGAGAGCGACACCAGCCTGCCCCAAGCTGTCCTGGCCGTTCCAGCCCAGGTACCCAAAACAAGAGTGAGGAAGCCACTGTGGACGTCCACCCCAGTCGTGCCTTCAGACAACTCCAGCCCCACCATCATCTGACTGCAACCAAGCAAGACCCGTGCAGGTGAGTCCAGTCTACCCGTATAACTGTAATAATAAGTGGCTGTCTTAAGACAAGGAGATCAGGGGCTGTTAGTTTCTAAAGCATCGTCTAGATACCCTGACTGATGAAACCTCATCATCCACATACCACTGCCAAAGTGACTTACAACAACAGGTAAGGGGACCGAGATGCTTCAGAAGCAGATGGCTAAACTCTGCTGGCCTGGGGACTTCCCTGGTGGTCCAGTGCTTAAGAATCCGCCTTCCAATGCACGGGACGCGGGTTCGATCCCTGGTCGGGGAACTAAGATCCCACATGCCGTGGGACAACTAAGCCCACGCGCCGCAACTACTGAGCCCGCGTGCCACAATGAAAGATCCCGCGTGCCGCAACGAAAGATCCCGCGTGCCGCAACCGAGACCCGACACAGCCAAAAATAAATAAATGCTTTGTAAATAAATAAATAAATAAACTCTGCTGGCCCACCAAGTCATCATCCCTCCAGCCCCAGACACAAGCTCTCGGGGGTCCCGCCCCCTCAGTTCTCTCCACGTCCTGGCCTAACCCAGAGGCCAGCCTTTCCCACTAAGACGACGAGTGGAATGCTCCATCTCTGCAACACTGGCCCTCTTAAGGTACTGACGTATTTTTGCAAAACTCTGATTAAAGCATAGGGCTTCAAATACTATAAATGCTACAGAAGAATTATATACCTGGGAAGAGAAATAAAATTAAAAAAAGGACAGAGACCTTCAAAACTCAAGTCAAGATGAGAACACTGAGAACGACACGTGCCAGGTGCCCAGCCAAGGTCACAGAGAGTGATACTGAGAATCGCCACCATTTCCAAAATGCTTTCACACGCCGGGCACTTCAGGAGGCAGTCTCTAATTCTCATCAGAAGTCGTCCAGAAAAGGCCGTCATCCTCTTTTTTAGAGATAAGGAACCAGAGGCCCAGAGAGGTTAAGCAACTTGCCCAAAGTCATACAGCTAGGCCACACGCCTGGTGTTTGGGTGTAAAGTCTGATTCCAGCCCCGTGCCCCACGCTGCCCTGTACCTCACCAGAACGAGGGGTATGACCTTGCAACCTCAGTTAACATAGGTAGAGCGCCTTCCAACTGGTAAAACCTCCACCGTGCACCATCTCTCCATCCAGAGGAACGGCCCCAATTTACAGATGAGCATCCTGGGCTGGGGAAGGCTCCGTTGCCTGTGGCCACACACGGTGAGCAGCTGAGCTGGCGTTTGATCTCGGGCCAGGCGACTCTCTCCAACGCAGCCTGGGGCCTCCCAGCTATGTAAGTGCTGGGCTCAGATCTCAGGTCCTGACAACCCTGCCCAGGGCTCCCCTTCCTCAGGGCACCTCTTCACGTAACACAGGGAGTGAGGAGTCTGGCTTTTTAGGTGACTGGAGCGCGCGGGGGTAGGGGTTTGGGGCAAGAAGGAATGGCACCCTCCAGGGATTTGGATTCTGGCCACGAGAAGGGTTTACAAAGCACTTCCCCGCCCCTACCGTTGTATCTGACCCCTGACGGTCCTCGAGGTGGACTCCCAGTTGACAACACTGGTGACGAGGAGACTGAGAGCCAGCAAGGGAGGAACCTTGGCCATGACCGCTCGTGCGGACACGGCAAGGCCAGCCCTCCCTGGGCCTCAGTTTTTACATCCGTCAAGAGAGAGTCGCCAGCCCTCCGGCTCTTCTAAGACTCTCCATGTTTACGCCCCAGATCCTCCAAAGAAAACATATAGGAAACATCCCCATGAAGACTAATAAATTTGCCTTTTCGTTTTGTTTTACGACACCATTTAGGGATGGCCAAAAACAACCAAGACGCTCCAAGTGTCGAAGAAATGTTTTTCATTATATTTTAAAGGAACGTTTGGGTACAAATATTGCATCGTTTATTCATTCCAATAATTTTCTCTTCCAAGTATTCCACTGAAAACCAGATAATGGATTTCATTACCCAGAAACATTAAAGCTTCCAATGAGTGCAAAAAAACCTCTGAAGACAGCATCGTCCGCCTAGAGTATGTAATTCTCACTCAGCCACATCAGCTCCACTAGAAACAGAGCCTTCCCGGCTCTGCACTCAAGCTGTGCCCTCTGCCGTGCACACCTGCTGGCCCCGTGGGGGGGGGGGGGGG
>NW_006784492.1:2080891-2089745 GCF_000442215.2 Lipotes vexillifer
GGGGGGGGGGGGGGGTTTCTCTAGACACCAGTGCCCTCGGGGAGCACACACCGAGTCGGGGCCAAGGCAGCACGCCGCCCCCCATCCCACCAAGTGCCTCTGGCCTTCAGACCAAGGTTTTCACCTCTGCTTGCTTTGCACACAGCTCCTGAGCACCGGCTGTGTGTCCCGTGGAGAAGGCTGGGACGGGGGACATCAGAGCAGGCTCCCCGGAGAAGAAGGGAGTGGGCAGCGCACGGCAGGATAGGGGTCCTGCCCGTGGAGATGGCGGGGTCGCGGCTGGACAGCACCGCTGGCGGGAGGAACAGCAGGGCCGTGGGGAGACAGTGCTGGACGCTCATCACCGTCTCCGGGTGGACATTCACCTCCATGCCCGAGACGCAGGGACGGGGTAACACCGCCCTGTGGGCGTCTCTTGCAGGCGAGGCGGGGCTCTGCAGGGGAGCTCAGAACGGCACCCACGGACTCCCCTCTGGCCCTCACCAACCCTGCCCAGTGCCGTCCATCCACAGGTACCATGGGACCCAGAGGTATTTGGTGCCAAAAAGGACAGGAAAGAGCCAGGTGGGGGGTGTGGTGCCATGTGACCTGTAACCTCTGAACCCTGAAACCTACAGATTAGACACAAGAATGCAGCTTCCAGTGAAAAAAAAAAAGGACAAGATGGGGGTACAGGCTCCTGAGTGGATGTGGCCAAGTACCCCAAACACAGACTTAGGGGCACATGCTGGGGCACAGAGGACCCAGGCCGTGGAACCTTTCGGCGCTCTCTTCTGGTGTTTTCTACACGGCTGTGGCTTTCAGTATTAGCCCAGGACTGAAACTATACAGTGTGGAATTGCTGATGGGCAGCTTGGTGGCCCCTTAAAAGGGACTTTCAGGAACTCCTGGTAGCCAGGCCAGGACGCATCCAAGCCCCTGTGCAGAAAACCAGGCTGGGGTCAGCATCACGGACCTCAGCCAACACTTGGGCACTAAGTGCAGCCCGTGGTCCCCAGAACTGGGAGTCAGGCCCCACGTCCCAGCCCCAGCCTCCCCAGCACCTTTGGAAAAGTCCCATAACTTTCCTAGGGCTCGCTTTACTCATCTGTACAGTGGGACACTGGTGACCCTTGGCCAGCCTCTCAGCACTGTTGGGTGGAGGCTGCCTCCATGCCTGCCCTGCCACCCCTCCAGGAGACGGTGTCCACCTCCCGTGTCACCCTGGAAGGAGGGAACAGCTGCCCTTCTCGGAGCACGTACTGCACGTCGGGCCGGCACATCTACTGTGCCCTGTCATCCGCCATGACCAGCAAAGGAGAGCTGCTGGTCATGAGGGGTGACAGGACACAGCAGATGTGCAGGCCCGACTCCCACCTTCCAGACAGAGTCCCAGGTGCACAAGACTCAAACACTGGTCCCTCTGACCCGGACCTGGGCTCTCTCGCAGCATCGTTGGAAGCCACTACTTTTCCATCTCTCTGATATTTGGAGGCAAAACATCCCTGACAGACCTCAGATTGCCGCAGGGAGAGGAGGAGCAAAGCTGACTGTGGCCAAATTGGGGTTCAGTGTCCTGCTCTCAGCAGATTCTCCCCATCCCACTCCCAGCTCAAGGCCCTAATGGGGTCTCCCAGGGGCCAGAGGTCTCCCCAACAGTCAGAGGTCACAAACCAGGGCCCCAGGCCAAAGCTGGCCGAAAGTCAGGGTTTTTTGACAAATGCACGGTCTTACATTCTTTTAGGTTTGAATACCTTCAGACAAGGGGGTCTGTCCAGTTTGCCCTGCTCCCCACCACTCTCTATTGTCTCCCCCAGCCCCCTTCACTCATTTACATGACCCGCCAGCATCTCATGGGCAACCCCTCAACTATGACCTCTAGCCCAATACTGGCATTTTTTAGAGGACTGTGGGGTGCTGTGGATGGGGGAGCTAGGGACAGAGTGGCTGCAGCATCCCCTGCAGCTGGCAGAAGGGACCGCAGGGCAGGAGCAGAGGGGCCCCGGCCTCGGGACAAGGGCCTTTTCCCTGATGTGCTGGTGGTGGTTTCACTTCGCAATCAGAGCTCAGAGGATACAGAGGTTCCTCTGTACTCTCTACTCACCCGCAAAAGCCGGGGAAAACGCCCTGATCACGTCCTGAGTTCAAGTCCTGGCTCCCCGCTTGTTTGGAGCCTCTACATTTGCGTGTTTGGTCAAGTGGGCCCCAGTTTCCACATGTGTAAAACAGGGACACCAGTAGTTCCTGTCGTGCTGGGTTACTGTGAAAAAAAGTGAGTTCACGCGCATGCCGCTGTTAGCGCCGCACCCGGCCCGGAGGAACAGGTGAGCATCCTCTGAGAGGCGGCCATTTACGGTAACACTACACCAGGATGCAAGCCCCAGGACAGCAGGATCTTCACCTCCAGGAAGTCTTCCCTGACTGCCCCGGCCCTTCCTGACGTCCATGTAACATGGATGGCCCAGCTTGTGTGACCCTGCCTTGGGACTTCACCTCTCAGGGCCTCGGCTTCTTCGTTGGTAAATGGGGGACAGCTCTTCCCCCCACGCGTTGCCGTGAGGACCAAACGAGATCCTGTGTCCACGTCGAGTGGCCTGTGCTGAGCACACAACGAGGGGTCAGAGCACATTTCCAGGTTGATTTCCGAGAGTCTGCTTACAGTGAGGGACTTGAAGCTCCCACCCTCCCTGGAGCCCCCAGCAGCCCCGCGCAGATCTCTAAGTGAGGCTCTTGGTCTCGGCCAAAGACAGCAAGCTCGACGGCTGGGAGGGTGCAGCAGGCCCGCGGTCAGGGCCGGGCTTGGAGCCCATGCTCGGCGTCTTCCTGCGCTCTGGCCCCGCTCTGGGCACCAGGGAACTCGGGAGTCAGAGGAATTCTACCAGGCAGACCTGCCTCTGCTACAAAAGCATCGTAATCCTACTCCCTCACTGGGGCCTCCAGCCCTGTCCCCAGAAACACATCAGAGTCTCTGAACTCACTCACTCCCTTTGCTGTGGCACCTCCCAGGCCCCGTAACGGGTCCACGTGTTAATGGGCTCCACTCCGGGGAGCTCAGCGGGCACTTCTCCACGTCCCCTTGTTTCCGAATTAAGTCTCCTATTTCTGGAGCCAACTGTGCCCTCTCCAAGCCACCCCATCCTCTGATCCCTCGGCCCACCGAGTTCCAGGGTTCAGCCAGAGGCAGCGAAAGCCAGGGTCTTAACACAGGAGCACCTGACCCCTTTAGTGCTGCCAAGCCAGTAACCTGGTGGCTGTGGGCACATCTTCCACAGCACAAGGAAAATATCCGCCCATGGGAGACTCCATCGCGGGATGTCAAGGGCTCCTGAGTTTCTGGGATTTGAGGAGAACCTCAGAAAAGAGGGTTCAAGGGGCCACAGGGCCTGCAGGGCTGTGCGCAGATGGCAGGGTCACCCCAAGACTCCCTGAGTGCCTCGAGGGCCCAAGGGGATCCACCATCTCAATGAGGGGTCGCCTCCGAGCTGAATCCCAGCGCCAGGCCCCTCCATCTGTCTGTCTGGGTCAAAACCAGCCCTCCTGGCCTCACTCGCAGCCCCCAGGCCTTTCTCAACCCCTCAGGCTGGAGCAGCTGGGACTCCGTGGTGACCTCAGAGCCTGGACTTCAGTGCCTCTCTCCACCTGTGAGACTGTCACTGTCCCACACCCTCCTGTGCATAGAAAACGCTCCAGCCTCACCGCAGGCCAGACACGGATCTGTGGTTTCTGTTAAGCTGACAGGTGCAAATGGTTTCCAAAGGCCAGAGCAGGCCATCCCGGCTACGGACGTAAAGTCTGAGCCCAGCTCGGAGGCAGTGCCTTTTAGGGATCCTAACTATGCTGCATTATACACCCCATCCCTGGTCGCTCAATCCCGCGGGAGTGTCCCTCAGCCATGCCAGCAATAACTGTGACAGTCCACTCTGTCACTTACTGAATATTCGCTGAGCACACACTCTGGTGCCAACGCCGCAGCCCTGCACATTTAACCCTGAGAGCTGGGAGCCTGGTTGGGAGCCCTGCACAAGTCAGTCACTCACTGTTTCCTCATCTGGAAAGCAGGGTGGACCTGCCTACCCTTCAGGCCCCCCAACCCCTGGCGGGGACATATGTGTCCACACAGCACAGGGCCAGTCACCTGTTCCAGCCCCACGCTGACTGAGCACTTGCCCACCCCAGCCTTGCTCTGGCACCGGGGGATGGGGAGGAAATAGAACACGACCACCAACAGGGCTGGACCCTCATCCAGCCCAAGCCAGGTGCTCCCTCAGCACCCTGTGCACATTTGAAACCCTCCCCACAGGCCTCTGCGGAGGCACTGTTCCCATTTTACAGATGAAGAAACAGAGGCTCGGGGGAATAAACCGAGGCCCTATGTGCAGTCAGAGCCAGAGCTGCATCCGGGTCTTTCTGAGCCTAAAGCCCGAATTACTGCAGAGAGAAACGAAAGCAGGCAGGATTAATGGGTCTGTCTTACAGCCAAATCCCACATCGGTCCTAAAGCAGGTACTTGGAGCAACGCCGGGCGCATCCAACACACTATGGTAGCAAGAGTACGGGTGTTTACCGGGCGCCAGGCCTGGCTATGCCAAGTATTCTCCCCACCACCCGGGGGGTCGGGGTGGGGTGTGGGCACTAACTACTGTGATTCTGCCCATTTTCTGGTCAAGGAGACCCTGTCTGTACAGGTTCCCAGCTGGTAAGAGTGGGGTGGCGATGGGGACGAAAGGGGCTTATTCCAGGCTCCTGCAGAACTCAGATTGGGGCCTGACCTCCCCGCTACTCCCCCTGTCCCTACACCCTGGTACCTCCAGAGCACAGGGGGACCCGTGCCATCGACACCTGCTGGAGCCTGAGCGCACCTGGGCCCGGGGTGGGGAGGGCGGCCGCCTTAGGTCCCCGTGGCTGCTTCCTCCCCTCCCCGCTTCCCACACAAGGACAGGCCCAGGGGCCTGGCTGACGTGCATATTAAGGCGCTCTGGCTCCCTCCCCAACATTCTGGAACCTTCCTCCGGGCCGAACAATACAGTCAGAGGAGCCTGTTTGGGCTGCAACTGCCTTTTCCTAATTGCCTCAAAAGGGTTTCCCCTAGTGGTTTAAACAAGAGTTTGGGGGATAGGCAGGGGTCGGGGTGGGAGCGGGTGGAGGTGCCGGGGGCAGCAGCTCAGAGGCAGGTCTGCCAGGGCTTACGGGCTGCCCGGCTGGTTGAACGGGGCCTCGGTGCTCAGAACCGGGGCTGCAGTGCGAAGGCCCAATTCACACTCGCCTGCTCCAGGCTTTCCTCGCCTCTGAGAACACACGGGCCCTGAGAAGGGCCTTGGCAGGTCTGCCGGCACGCACTTCACATGCAGGGCGGGGAGAGCTGCAGGGACGTCACGCCCAGGGTGGATGTTATCAGCTCCTAGAGGGACAACATCGTGTTCAACCGGCAGCCGGCAGCAGCAGCAAAAGCTGAGGACACAGAAAAGCCTCACACGCGAATCTTGAGAATCACCTTGGAGGTAAATCACCATGTGGGTTAGCGCCTGACTCTGGCTGCACACAGAGGATGGACGGGGAGCCAGGCTGAACCAATATGGCAGCTGGGTGGGTCTGGGAGGCCGAAGCCGACCAGGTGATGAAATAACCGAGAGAGACATCCCAGCAGGTAACTTCCTCATCAGCCAAAGTGGCAGCCTCTCCCTGGTTCTGCTGTGGTCTCTGCCAGCGTGCCTGTATCCCCAAGAGAGGACACACAACATGGTCAAGAGAGCCAAGGGGGGGGGGGCGTCCCAAAATTAACCAGACATGCAGGAAGACTTCCATTCCCCTGTCCACCCGCTCTCCCATTTCCTCTGCAGCCCCATCGTTACCAGCAAGCTGATTCGGAGAATACAGAGAGATGTGTCCAAAACGGCGAGTGGAGGATAAAATAAAGCGGCCTGACCAGGACCACTCAGAGAGCTCGTGGTCACCAGAGGACAACCAGCCCCAACTCCTGGGCCGTCGCTGTCCGGTCCCTTCCCCATGGTGCTGGCCAGGGTCCAAGAGGGACACAGGGCAGCAAGGCCTGGACTGAGGGGAGAAGCCGGGACTTTACAAAACTTGGTGCCCTCGGCCCACCAGCCGGGCCCCCAAGAACGCCTCTTTACCTACCCCGCCGCATGAGATGGGAACCTCTGGAAGGAGCTCTGAGGCTGACAAGGGCTCAAGGGGTGGATGGGACAGCAAGGTGGGCATTTACAGATGGGTGCGGGGTCACACTGCCTCACTGCTTCCAGCCACCCTGGGGAGTTAAGTGCAGCAGGATTCATCACCCGCCCTCCCCTGCGTGCAGAAGGGCAGAGACCCGGCGGTTATGCAACCAGCCAAGGTCCCAGGCTGCTAAGGGTAGGCTGCACATTGCAAATAAAAATATAGGACCCACAGTTAAATTTGGATTTCAGATAAACTACAGAATATTCAAGTAGTTTCTTAGTATAAGTATGTCCCTTGAAAGATTTAAAGTTTGAATAAACATTTTTTAGTATAAGCACATCCCAAATATGACATGGGACACACTTACACTAAAAAAGTATGCGTTGTTTATTTGAAACTCAAATTTAACTGAGCACCCTGTATTTTATTTGGCAACCCCAACTGACGGTCAAGCCAGGTCTGAAACCAATGTCTCCTGCTACAGCTGCTGTCTTTAAGAACAGAGTCCGGTGTGCAGGGTCTATGATGGCTAAAGTCGTGGTCACCACCGCCTCCCCAGGGAGAAGTCTATTAGTTACAGCCACAGGATTCTAACAGGAACCAAGGCCTAAAAGGTTAAATCCTCTTTAAAAAACAGCACCCCGTGATCCAGCATGATCCAGCCCAGAAAACAAGAACAGGACAGAACTCAGGCACCAAAGCCTCAGAGCAGGGCCCAGGGTGGCCCACCTCTGCTCCATTCCAACCTCGAGAACCAGGAATGGAGAAGTGATCTCACAGAATCAGGCGCAGATAATCACTTCTAATTACCATCTCTCCAGCCTCCATGCTCCCCAGCAAATGAGAGTTTATCTTTCATCCCAGCTGACACCCTGATGGCTCCACATTCTGCATCAAACAAATTACGAATGCCCAGGAAGGGCTCCTCACGGTAACTTCTGGTAAAACATTTTTTGCAGAAGTAAACCCTGATTAGAACAAAGCTTGCCCGTGTGCACCTCTCCTCCGTCCTCCAGAGCAGCTGAAATGTTAGTCACCACCGTCAGGGCCCAGCGCTGGGTGATCAGGGCCCTCCCCAGGGAACGCAGGCTCCTCCCCAGCAGTGACGTATGATGCCTGCAGACACCTGAACGCACCCAGAGCATACCTGTGACGCCATCCCCCGTGGCCCTGGGATCACTGCCCCAGCCTTGAGCTGTGAGGTCAGGCCACTGGTCCAGTCACACCTTGCAGGGGCTGAAGCTGAAATGAGAACCCACGTCCAGTGTGTGGAGACCAGACTCCTTCCCGTGACCGGGACAGCCATTCTGCTCACAGACGGGAGACCAGCACGGTAGCTCTCCGCTAATGGCTCCACAGCGGTGTCTGTCTTCCCAGGGCAGTGCACCAGATGGATGGATGAATGCAGCATCGCCCCCGTTAACCCTCTTTGACAAATACTGGGGTTTTTATCTTCAGAGACAAAGGAATCAAAGCGTTGTTTCTTTCCCCTTTTATTCCCTTTGGTAACATCTGAAAGGGCAAAGGCAGGCTTCTCAGGCCTTCTCACCCAGAACCTCTGGTTTCTAGTTCACGGGACGGAAGCGGCACCAAAGGGCTTGACCCACCGCCAAGGTCAGCTCCGGCCCAGACACCCACTTACATCTGGGGGAGGGTACAGGGAACAGGAAGATTCCACATGGGAAACTGAAGCCCCCCCCCCCGCCCCCCAGGAAACCATCAGGGCAGAAAGAGAAGCGCGGCTTCGTGAGGGTCACTCGTTAGGGCCTTGAGGGTTCCAATTAGACACACTGTATCAGCAAAAGGCAGCTATTCTCGGCAGAGAGCGTCCCCTGCCCACAGAAGGCCGGGTCACCTCGCGGCCACGGCCCTGCCGCAGTCCCTCGTTGCCGGCCTGCGTCGCCTCTGCGGAGGCCCAGACGCTGCTACCGTGTCCATGCGGGGCCCTGCCAGTGGGGAGCAGGGCTCCCTGACACTGACCACGGGTCGAGCACAAGGAAATGCCCCGCAGGGAGTGGGGGGCAGAGGACCAGAGCGAGAAGAAGGAAGTGAGGGACAGGACACGGAGAAAGACACTCCAGGAGGCAAAGGACAGGGCCACAGACGCAGAGAGGAGGATAAGTAGGCCCCTGGGAGGAACGGGGGCAGCTGTGTCCCGGCTTCCGGAGCAGCGGGATCCGGAGTGGCAGGTGCCCGCTCGCCGAGAGAATTCCAAGCTCCGGAGAGCACGGGTGGGTGGCAGAGGAGGGTAGGAAACAGGCCACACCACCTGCTCGGCTCCAACCAGGCGGCTAGGGGAGAGGGGGCCATGCACTCCAGACAGTGCAGGAGGCAGAAGAATGACAGCACCGTGCGCGGGTCACGGGAGCAGCCGGATTCATGCGCTAACGCCACGCGGGTGCACAGCACAGCCCACACGCCTCACCACGCCACCAACACAAACACCTGAGACACGTGCCCCGCCCCAACTCCGCCCTCCCCCTTCCATGCACGCACACACGCACACTCACGTGTGCACGCACACGCCGGCCCCCTCCCTCCCGAGAGCGACCAAGCTGTTCTGGGCGGACAGCGCCACTCAGTGGTTCACAAAAGAACTGCCTGCCCTGCTGCCTCTCGGACCCCAGCCGGCCTCTCCTAACAGCTGCGTGGGTGTATACCTTATTTCTTTCTTTCTTTTTTTTTTTTTTTTTTTTTTTTT
>NW_006784492.1:2090087-2096624 GCF_000442215.2 Lipotes vexillifer
TTTTTGGTACGCGGGCCTCTCACTGTCGTGGCCTCTCCCGTTGCGGAGCACAGGCTCCGGACGCGCAGGCTCGGCGGCCATGGCTCACGGGCCCAGCCGCTCCGCGGCACGTGGGATCTTCCCGGACCGGGGCACGAACCCGCGTCCCCTGCATCGGCAGGCGGACTCTCAACCACTGCGCCACCAGGGAAGCCCTATACCTTATTTCTTTAAAAAACGGTCGACTCAGTCTGGATTTGGTTTTATACACAGTAAAGAACATCGCCAGCAGCATCTATAGCCATTGTAGTTCCCAGGGAGCCCCTTCGTATCCTTCGCAAATCCTCCCTCTACCCCTACCACCTCTTCTAATTAAATCTGTTTTTCCTCAAGCCCCAGCATCCACAATTAATAAAACCGTTGTTTACTCTTTTGAGTACATCTGGGCCACTGAACAGTCGTGTTCTAATCATTTCATTTTGCCTCTGCAAACGCAGCCTCTTCATTCCCACCACGAGTTAAACGGAATCTTGTCTACATCGGCTTTGCATCAGAAAGAGCACTGTTTCTGAGAGAAAATGCATTTCACGTTTCAGATGACAGTCAACAATACCCTTGGTCCACAGTCCATTAGTATCGTTAAAACCCCTGAATGTTTTGGCACCGTGTTCTTTCACTTGCGTTCTCTAATTCAGAAGCAAAAGAGACCCCAAAAAATCACGTCATGTGGATGGTGGTGCAGGTCTTAGAGAAATTCAGCTCAACAAAATGTCCACAATGGAGCAACTGAAGGAAAAGGAGGAACCAAAACTCCCCATCCTTGGGACCAGCACCCTACTGCTTCCAAAGGGCTTTCTCATGTGTGATGTGAGGCGAACCCTCGAAACTCCCCTCCCCTGCCCCGCGATGGGTATTATTCTTCCCACTTTACAGTTGGGACGCCAGAGGCTCAGAGACACAAGACTGACCAAACACTCCAGGATACAGACTCACCTCTGCTCTCCTCACAACGGCATCCGTGGCACCAAGCACGATCCCTGGTCTGCAGGAAGGACTCGATAAAATTGCTGAATAAATACGTGAATAAATGAAAACAGAAAACCACTAACACTAGAGTCAGACCCCAGTCCTGGGACTCCCGGGTTCACTCCATTTGCTCCCTGGCTCCACTCTGTTGAGACAGATGGGTGGGGTCCCATCAGAGGAACAGCCGGCGCCACTGTTGACGCCTGTGAGTCAAGAGGGGTCTCTTCTGAAGAGTTCGTGGGCACGACTGGAAAGCCCTCAGAAGCATGAGGTCTTTTCCCTGACCCGATAAAAATTGTTTTAAGCGGGAATCCCTTTGCATGATGAGCTTTCACTGGGCGTTTTGAAAAGGCCATCTATTTTTACTGCCATCAATTTTGTTAAAGTTGGATTTCCTAAAGAAGAGGGGAATTGCCCACGTTATCTGCTGCTTGTCAGAAACCGCATTTCTATTTCCATTCGCGCTGGACTCGAGGCTCCTGCACCTCCGCCTGTGACTAAAAATAGCCGCCTGCCACCGAGCGGCCAGCCACAGAGCCCCGTGTCGTCAGATGGCTGAAACGGAGCTCAGCGGGGGTGGGGGGTGGCGGCCCTGCTCACCCCCAGGGGAGCCGTCCAGCTCCCCAAAAGCTCGGGATCTCCATCTAGAAAATGACACCTGCTTCTCACTCCTGTGAGCTGTGAGCCTGCATCAAAAAGTTAAAACCACAGTTAACGAGCTGTTCACAGTAACTGCAGGGTGACACGCTGAGGGGGGCAGAGAACACAGGCTTCAGCCCCCACCCTCACCTCCTGGCCTTGTCTCCTACCACGCTCAGCCCCTCACTCACTCCCCTTCACCGACTGGCACTCCACTGGTCCTCACACAGATGGACACATTCCTGCCCCAGGGCCTTTGCACTTGCTCCCGGCCTGGGTGCTCAGGCTGCAGACAGCCCTGCGGCTCATTCTCTCACTTCCCCACAGGGATGGCTCCTCTGGCCACCCTCCCTAAAGTGTCACCTGCACTTCCAGACACTTCCTTCCCCTCCCCCTCCCTTCCCCCTCCTCCTCCCCCGTCCATTTTATTTTCTCCATGGCACATTACACACCCTCACACGGGTGGATGCATGTACATGTGTGTGTGACTGTACGTAGGCACGTGTTTTCTCGTTCCTGTGATTACAGCAGGCCCCTTCTCCGCAACCTGCAGCAACCAGGACCTGGTCTCTCAACAGTTACTCAAGCAGCCAGGATGGATCCCAGTCGGGGGCTCAGCCAGGGGCTCAACAGCACCTCCCCAGGAAGCTGTGCCCTCAGGAGCCTGGCTGCCCAAACACTTCCCTCTAATCACCCCCGGGGAGCGGTTCTCATCCACCTGCCTCCAGAGCCAAGACACAGGCTTCAAGGCCAAAGGAACCGTGACAGGACCTTCTGTGTGACCTTGGGTGAGTGGCCACACCTCTCTCACCCTGCTCTGCCCATCCTGCGGGTAAACTCCCGCCTCTGTCTCTACGAGCCTCCACCCGTCTCCTCTGCAAGGCTTCCCCAGCCTCCAGCCCAGAGCAGTCACTGCCCCTGACCCGTGGCTGCCGTGACAGGCTGCCTCGCGGCCAGAGCCTGGGTGGTCCTCTGTCAGGCAGCTGGAGGGGCGGCAAGCTGTACCAACGGTACCCAGAGCTTAGGGAGTCTGGACCGAGCACCACCTGTGTGCCGGGCACTGTGACAACCAGACACGGGACCCTGCCCTGAGGGGCCCAGGTGGCGCCTGGGGGATAGATCACAAAGGACAGCGGCGGAGGGCAGCCCCTGGACCTCAAGCCCATAGCCGGGGTGAAGCTGGGGTTTCCTCGTGCTCCGGAGGCCCCCGAGGGAGGGTGGTTGTCTGACTCTCTGGATGTACTGCCCACGGATGCCCCAGAGCCATCACCATGCAGGGTCACCAGGATGAGCCCTCCTGGAAATCCTCAGGGCAACAGCCCTCCGAGGGGACAGGACGTAATTCAAAGTCATGCTCTCTTCCTAAAAAGAAAGACCAAGAAATTGACAATGGCTGTCAACTCCTTGGGAGCTCAGCACAGCCCTGACCCCCTTCCCCCAGCTACTCGAAATCAGTTCAAGCCATCAAAGGAATGGGTACATTCGAGGGTGATGGACAAACCTGCCACCTTGGTGACGGTCCAAATCCTGGGTCACCATCGAGAACCCCAGCGCCTGGGGACACCGGGCCGCCAGGCTGGCGGCTCAGTGAGGGTGACCGATCCGGCATCTGCAGCTCTCTCTTCCCCAAGCCCAGGACCACAAGGCACCCGGGCCTGCCCGCCACAGCACGTGGCCCATGCAGAGACTCATGTAGCCCTCTCCCACCACTTCCAACCTGTCCCTCAGGTCCAACTGCCCTATTCTAGGGATGAGGAAACTGAGGCCTAAGAAGGGGACAGGACAGTGTATTACTCAAGTCACTCTTTGAACGCTCATAACCACCCTCTGATGCGTCCAGGGTGATGACGTCCATTTTACAGACGGGGAAACTGAGGAACGAGGGGCAGGGACTCGCCTGAGGCCCCAGCAGGCAGAGCCAGGGACAGGACTCAAATGCAGGAAGGATGGCTCTGACTGACCCGGAAGGTGCCTCACGGTACAAAACAGGGGGGCCTTGTCAACACCATCTGGGGACTTCACGATGCCCTGTCTGAGAAGCACTCCACCACGCAGTAACCACCGGCTGCGTCTGGAGTCTTCCTCTGGGCCGCGTGCACCCAGCCCCACGGCTGCGGGAGTCTGCTGCGCTCTGAACCCCTCGAGGCGTGGTCCGCCGAGGCTGAGTCCTGGCTGCAGGTGTGAGGGGTCAGGCTCCAGGTGATGCACTTAGGGCCTCTGTCCACCATGGAATTGGAGCTCAGCAACGGCCAGAAGACACGGCCACGGTCACCCCGACTGTGCTCATGGGGCTCCCGTCCCGTCGTAGCTTCTGCAGATCAAGGCCATAGTGAGCAGGGCGGCCCCTGGACCGTCCCTCCAGCTCTCCGGGCTGGCCTGCACTTCTCCCTGCTCCAACACATCCCAGGCCTTCACCTCCTCGCTGTTCCTACCGCCTGCGGCGCCTCACCTCTTGCAGCACGGGGGTGGGACCACACCTGCCTCTGGCCCATCTACCTCCACCACTGGCGGGCTATGGCATCAGACTCATGGGTTCAAACCCCAGCCCTGCCACCCTCAGAGGTGTGACCAACCCTCTCAGTTCCTCAGCTTCCCCACTTATAAACAGGTGGTGATACAGTAATGCCGGCCTCATGGGGCTGTAATCGTAACAGAGGAACTGACCTGAACCACGGGAGTCCCAGAGCGGGGCCTGGTGGAGCAGCCGTGAGGTTTGGCTACCACAGTGCTGTACCCATCACTCTGCCCCGCTATGCCTCACCGTGGCCATGTGGCCGTGTCCCCGTGGGACCCCATGATGCATGTTCAGAGCTTTGCCCAGCCTTGACCTTGACACCTGGTGCCTGACGGTCCATTAAGTGGAATTAAACTGAGCACCTGGGCTCCTCCACCGCGTCTCCCACAGGTGGGAGGGGACTCACGGCATCCCACCCACGGAAGGGGCCCACAGTGGCCCACCCCAGGAGGGAGGAAGGCAGGCGTCTACACAGCATGGCGCCTCCCCCGGAAATGGCTCCCAGCGGGAGCCCACACCTCCTGCAAAGGCCGGCGGGCTACCGAGGCCTCCACTGAAATGCCGAAATGTCGGAGCTGAGTGGGAGTCTGAAGGGCACAGACCACGAGGCTCGCCAGGGAAGCAGAGTCAGAGCTCGGGACCAGAACCCTGGAGGGCTTCAGAGATGATGAAAAGAATGAATCCGCCGTCCTGGGCACCGTGGGTTCTGGCATAATGAGGCCGCGCACCATGCCTCGCTTGCTAACTGGAGCTGTCCGGTGACCAAGCGCTGGGCCAGGACCCAGGGCCTGGACGCCCTGGGCAGCTCACCCGGGAAGGGAAGGGGCACCGCACCGTGATCAACAACGGCAGCCTTCCAGGGCGGAGGCCACGGCATTATCGGGGTCCCACCTTCCTCCCCTCTGCCAGGGAGGCCTTCCCACCTGTCCCTCCCTCCTCCTTGCTGGCCCGGCTCCCGGGGTGACAGGGCTGGCGGAGGCTCTGCCCCCGCGGCCATGCTACCAAGGGGGAACTGGGCTCCCGATCTGAGCGTGTCACATGGGTGACGTCGAGTGCCCTCTGCCACCTCCCACCAGTAAGGGCCACCTCACTCTCAGGCCCCGCGAAATGCGGTTTCCTAGAGAAACTGAGAACCACGTGGGGTTTCTCGTCCCAGTCTCTGCAGCGGGGGCAAACTCAGGGCTGCAGAACGGAACGCAGAGCCAGCGGTGACCAGAGCTCCAGGCGCCCCGACGTGCACGGAAACCAGGGAGGCCTCCCGCCCGCAAGGCTGTTTGAGCCGGTCTCGTCTAGATGTCAGGAGGCAGGAAAGCCACAGCCGCCGTCTGGCTCGCATCTCAGGATTGCTCAAGTAGCGGGGAGACCCGCTGGCCGGTTTCCTGAGCGTGTGTGAGTGTGCACGGGCGGTGGAGCCGTGTGTGGGCAACGAGGACACACTCATCCCAGCCCACGATGCCCGGCCCGCTTCCAGCTACGGCCCCATGAGTCACAGAACTAACTTGCTAGCAAAGAGCACGTCATTCAGTTTAGATGCTCGTGATCTTGGCGATGAGGAGGCCCAGAAGTGAGAAAACAAAGACAGGAAAAGCCGGCGCCCTGGCTCTTCCTGGGGGGTCCTCGAAGACACAGAACAGCTGTGCCACCCATCCCCCCCACCCCAGAACAGAGCAGGGCCTGGTCATGAACTCTTGACCAGCGAGACTCCCTGCCACAGTGGAGCCACTGTGTCTTACCCTGAACGGTGACACTGAACAGGAGGTAGCCTGTGAAAGCAGGGACAGATGGCGGTCTGGATTAGTGGGTCTCGGGGGAGGGGCCGGTGCGTTCCTTGTCTTACACGGCATGTAGCAGGCTGTTAGGGCCTGCAGAACCGCGGCCCTGCGCCCTCCACCTGTTAGGAATAAATCCGGTCATAAATATCCACTTGCTGGGCCCGTCGTAGACATCAGGACTTAACCCTCCAGCACACAGGATGGCACCAGCCACAGCTATGGGGCACATTCAACACAGCTCCGTCACCTCCTACCCTGGACACACCCTGCTGGAGGGGCGTGTGGGAGCTGAGCAAGCCCGGGCTGGGGGTCAGGTGGACTCAGGTTCAAATCCAGGCTCTGCTCCTTAGGCTTTGTGACCTCCTTTGGGGACGTGGCCTCCCCCAGCCTCGGCCGTAAAGGAGGTCAGTGATGCCCGCCTCCCTGGGTCCGGAGCAGAGACGGTCGTGCCTGCACAGCCGTGCTCCAGCACACATGCGCAGACATGACCCGAGGCCTCTGACCCTCCCGGCGCGATGGAAAGCCGTTACAGGAAATCAGAGGTTGGGCTTCCCTGGTGGCGCAGTGGTTGAGAGTCCGCCTGCCGATGCAGGGGACGCGGGTTCG
>NW_006784492.1:2096989-2103983 GCF_000442215.2 Lipotes vexillifer
AAAAAAAAAAAAAAAAAATCAGAGGCCCCTGGGCTGGGGATGGGAGGGGGTTGCAGGGGAGCTTCATATCTGCCACAGCTGCGATTTCTCACCCTGGTGGTTTGAAAACATAGCTCCAAAAGCTAACTTTGCTCCCATGGCCTATGTTCCCTCCCCTGAACCTGGACAAGCTTGTGGCACGTTGGTGGTGGAGGTGACACTTTGTGACTTCCAAGGCTGCATCCCAAAAGGCCAGAGGGCCTCCGCTTCTCTGCAGGAGCCCCGCCCTGGGGCCCAGGACGGCCACGCGCGCACTCCACTGCTCTGAGGCCACCATGCCAAGAGGAAGCTCAAACCGGTCCACGGGCAAAGCCCTGAGAACCCTGAGAGCTTGTGAAGAGAGGGGCCTCTACACCGACCCCAGGGACCCCCTCCAGCCCCCAACTGTGGGAGCTCAAGCCAAGGCTGCCCTGCTTGACAGCCTGGGACCACAGAGGGGTGCCAGGGTCTCTGCCGCTTCTCAGGACTGGACTCAGCACACACATGGTTCCATCCTGACAACTGCCAGGCTGGCTGAGTTCAAACGACTAAGAGGAGAAACGAGGAAGAGTTCAGGAAACAATGCAACAAGCATCCCTGCCGTGCTCTGTGTCTGGCCAAACGCTGTTGTCAGTATTCCTTTCCATTCAACAGTGGTTGTGGCCCATTCTTAGCCAAGAGCAGTGCTGCAGGAAGATGAAGCTGCAGTGGTCCCTGCCGTCCAGAGTTCCCGGCCCAGCAGGACACCCAGGAACCGTAATGACGGTTGGGTATGACCCAACAATGATAAAACCGTGTGTGCAGCAAAGCACCGGTGTGAGCAATCAGTGTGACTCTGTCCAGGGGAATCAGGAAAGGCTTCATAGAGAAGGCGATACCTCATTAGGGTTTTGAAGGATGAACAGGAGTCTGCCAACATATTTTATATAATTGGATCCTACCCTCAATCACTCCCTCTTCCTCCGTCTCTCCTTCCCCACCCGCCTTCTTTGAAGCATTTTATGGGACATAACATTTGCACATCACTCCTCCATCACTAAGGTGGACGGAAGACTGGTCTGTTTACCACCATGTAGACGAAACACCCAAGCAAAGAGGGCAAATGTCTTCCCTAAATAAAATGCATAATGAAGCTCAGAATCCTCGGATCGGCCCACGTGGCCCCCAGCAAGCTGGTGGGACAGGTCACAGCCTCAGGACTGCCCTGGAGGGGAAGGGAGGCCAGAAGGGGAGGGGAGGGGAAGAGGACCGGATGACCTCCAGCCCCTCCCTGATTTCACGCTTCCACGGTCCCCCGCCAGGACCACCAGGATCACGAGGTGTGGGCAGAAGGAGGTGACCAAAGCAAAAGACCAAAAGGCAGGGTTTTTAAGGACAGAAAAGACAGCTGCCTAGTGCCTACGGATGCAGATCCCGTGGATCTGGGATCGCAGCTCTGCCTTCCACTCACCCCACCCCCATCACAGATTATTAAAAAGCAATTCCGAGTCGCTTTTGTTTGGCGCCTTAATGGTGCATCGGCCTCACACTAGAGGATTTGGCCAAAGGAGGCAGATTTAGAGGACAAAGTTAAACACTGTCAAACCCGCCTTCCCCAGCCTGCTCAGCCGCGCCCTGCGGGGCTCCTGCGTCACCCGGCTAGGGCTGAGCTTCTCGGGAGCTTCCGTCCTCCCAGCCAGGTGGGTCAGACTCGGCCTCCTACCCGCGGGGCCTGGGAGGCCCTGCAAACCAGCACTCCAGGCCACCGCAGACTTCCCCAACCTGCCCAGGGGTCCCCCCCATCTCCTGTGGCAGCCACACTCTCGTTGCACATCTCGATTCATTTGCTGATACAATTAAGAATAATAAGATCGAACTGCCATCGAGCTCCTACGCTGTGCCTGGGAGCTATCAGTTACCCCGCTGAACACATGAGAAAACTGAGGCCCAGAGAAATCACCCACCTCACAGCTGCTTAAGAACATGGATTCTGGAGTGAGGCGGCCACGTTCAAATTCCAGGGCTGCCACTGAGCTGCAATTTACTAAACTCCTTTGTGCCTTGGCTCTTCTATCTGCAAATGGGGTGAGAGCAGCACCCGCCTGGTGGGATTGTTGCGAGGCCTGAATGAGTTCACTCATGCAAAGCCGGAGCACGGACCTGGAGCGACAAAGCACTGGGTGAGCGCGTGTTGGGGGTTGGGAGGGAGAGACCCCAGCCCGGCCGGGCCACCCCCATCACCCCTGGAGCCCTGGTCTGCCTCCTTCCTTGGGCCCCTCACGGCAGCCGGGCAGCAGCGGCTCAGATCTAGGCGGAGGGTGGGCCGAAAGGAGGCGCCCCCTGCTCTCCGCAACAAGCCCCTTCTCGGCGGGTCCCAACCTTCACTCCAGCAAGCCTTTCAAGCAGGGGCCTCCCAGTTACAGAGCTTGTCCTGTCCAAGGTCACACCTGGAATCAGACACGCGGCAGCCTAGCCCGCCCCCCACGCGGCCACTGCCTTCCAGGGCCGTCATCCCCCTCTCCCAGCAGGCGTGTACATACCAGCGCTCCCCAGGGGCACCTACGTTCTTGCCCACTTGCAATCCATCCACGTCTTACCAACCATCAACTCGAGTCATTTATCTGTGGAAACCAGAGGCCCACGTGGGGGACCTCTATCTTCCCGGGACACTGGAGTGACCGCTGCCCGCTGGAGCGGCAGCTGAGAGCCACGGCCCGAGCACTGGGGGCGGGGGGGGTGGTGGGGGGGGGGGGCTGTGTGGGGGGGCCATGTCCAGGGGCCCCGGGAACCTTCTCGGTAACCCCGCACCCTCCCGCGATGAGCACACCCGCCAGACCAGGCTCTGGCCAATGAATGACTCCTGGAATATGCAGGTCACTGGTGAATAGAACCAAGATGCCTTGCTGACAGGCACTCAGAACACTTCCAAACACTGAAGGAAACAGTCCAAAGGCTGAGCTATGCAAGTCATAAAAGCCTTCATTAAGTAAAGATTCCTGGATTTCTTTTTTAATCTTCCAATAAAACTTGAGCAAAGCCTCGGGCAGAGAGGAGCTGTAGGGTAACCACAGCCACTATGAGATCACAGGAGCAACACTTCTGGGCTGGCTTCACTTCCCCAAAGTGAAGAGGCCAAACAGCCCGTAATAGGCGCAGGCCAAGGCTGACAGGCTTCACCCACGTGCGAAAATAACTGTGGGGATCCAGGCCCAGCAGGAGCCCAGAGGCCAGCCTCGGCAGCCACGCCCACAGAGGCTGGAGGTTGAGTCGGGGTGCTGGGCAGGGAGAAGTGAGCAGCCGGCTTCCCGGCCTGTCCATCGCTGGGAGACCACTCAGCTTTGGACCCTCAGCTCCCTCGCTCCCTCCCCCAGATAAAGGTGTGTGTTCCAGCCATGGAGACTTTGCACAAGCTGGTCCCCACTGCACTATCCCACAGTGGGCCTCGCCGGACCATGCAGCCTCCAAGAAGCCCTTCCCAAGCCCAGCCCTTCGCAGGAAGGGACCAGAGAGCCCATGTGACACCTGCACTTGGAGCCACACTGTGACTCTGGGTCACATCAGCGGATCTTTCCAGAAAACATCTGCATAACGGCTGCTGGTGTGTTCAAGGTTCATGACCTTTGACTAGTGACCCTTTCAGGGAATTTGTCCTAGGAAACTGTCAGACACATAGATAGAGTTGCCTCCAAAGGTGTTGATTTGGTTAAGGATGTCAATACCATTGTTCATAATGAAAACTGAGCTTCCTTCCAAGAATACAACTATAGGAAAACAATAAAGTAATGACAGTCCTTAAGAGGTACAAACTTCCAGTTGCAAAATAAATGTCACAGGCATGAAATGCACAGTGTGGGGAATACAGTCAGTAATTATGTAATATCTTTGAACGGTGACAGATCGAATCTAGAATTATCATGGTGATGATTTTGAAATGCACAGAAATATCCAATCACCATGTTGTATAACAGGAACTAACACAGAGTTGTAGGTCAATTATACTTCAAAAACAAGCAAACAAACTCAGAGAAGAGATCAGATTTGTGGCTACCATAGGTGGGGTTAGGGGGACGGGGAATTGGGTGAAGGTAGTCAAAAGGTACAGACTTCCAGTTGTGAGATAAATAAGTACTAGAGATGTAATGTACAACGTGATAAATATCATTAACACTGCTGTATGTTTCACATGAAAGTTGTTAAGAGAATAAATCCTAAGAGTTCTTACCGCAAGGAAAAAAGGCGCTTTTTTTTTTTCTATTTCTTTAATGTTGTGTCTATACAAGAGGACGGACGTTCACTAAACTTACTGTGGTAACATTTCACGATGTATGTAAGTCAAATCATCACGCTGTACACCTTAAACTTATACAGTGCTGTATGTCAATGACATCTCAATAAAACCGGGGAAAAAAAATTTTAATAAAGCTCTAAAACAACAACAACAAAAGAAGTGACAGTCCATTCACTGTAGTTTTCAAAGGATTTCCAACGATGGAGGAAAATGCTGACAACAACATAATGTTAAGTGTACAAAGAATTCCAAACTGTATCACCGGGTTCTAATCTTTGCTCAGAAAGGGAACGATCAAAAGGCTGGAGACTTATCTTTGAGGATTATTGGTAATTTCAGGTTTCCTTTTTCTTAGAACTTTCTTCTTGCAAGGTCTAAGATGAGCACGGGTTACATCCTTAATCGACCGTAACATGAGTCCGGATTCTCTGCTATTCGGTGGGTCGTTGGTTTTTTTTGTTGTTTTTTTTTTTTTTGCGGTATGCGGGCCTCTCACCGCTGCGGCCTCTCCCGTTGCGGAGCACAGACTCCGGACGCGCAGGCTCAGCGGCCACGGTGGCTCACGGGCCCAGCCGCTCCGCGGCACGTGGGATCTTCCCGGACCGGGGCACGAATCCGTATCCCCTGCATCGGCAGGCGGACTCGCAACCACTGCGCCACCAGGGAAGCCCCGGGTCGTTGGTTTTTAATGAACTACACACCTTGGTCAACTCAGGGCTCCGGAGGTCTGAGATGTCAGCATCTGGGGGCCCCAGGAGGGAGGAGGGCCAAAGCAGAGAAGCCCTCCCTCCACTGCCCCGGCAGGGGTCTGCCCGAATAAGAGACAGAAGAAGCCCCTGCAGGGTAACTAGTGGATTGACTGAGGCCGAGTGGGGAGAGAAGCGCAACGGTTTTCCAGCCTCCATTTGGTTCCTCTGCAGCAAATTGCTCCAGGCCTGCCCTGTGACCACACCTGCTGTGCCCGGCCCCGCCCACCTGTGCACATCCACACCCACCTCTGCCATCCTGAGCCTCTCCAACTGTTTCCTGAGGCTCCAGCTCTCTCTAGCCACTTCCCCGGGGTGCCCTTTCTCACCCCATCTGTTCCCCTGCCTAACCACAGCACCTGCCCCCCACCTCTGCTCCAGCCACGCCACCTTCTTTTTAACAGCTTTGTTGAGATAAAATTCACACACCATAAATGTGGCTATTTAAAGGGTACAAGTCAATGGTTCTTAGTGCATTCACAGAGTTGTGAAAACATCACCATATTCATTTAGGATATTTTTGTCATCTCAAAAAGAAACCCCATACCTTTAGTTACCACTCCCCACCCCTCCATCCCTCCATCCCCCCAGCCCCTGGCAATCACTTCCCTACCTTCTGTCTCTATGGATTTGCCTGTTCTGGACATTTCACGAGACCACGCAATACGTGGTCTTGTGTGTCTGGCTTCCCTCACTCTGCATCGTGTTCCCAAAGTTCATCCCTTTCGTGTATCAGTACGTCATGTCTTTTAATGGCCAAATAACATTCCACTTACGGGTAGAACATTCCACTTACGGGTAGAGCACATTGCTAATCCATTCATCAGTTGATGGGCATTGGGTTGTTTCCGCTTTGGGCTATTGTGAATAACGCTACAATGAACAAGCACGTACACATTTCTAGGTGGACACGGGTTTTTACTTCTCTTGAGTAAAAACATAGATATACATGTATCTAGGGGTGAGATTGCTGGGTTGCGAGGCACTGCCCTTCTTTCTGTCCCCCAAACCTGCCAAGCCCATTCCCAGCTCAGACCCGCATGCAGGCTCCTAAGCCATCCCTGATCACCGCAGGTCATTGTTAGTTTGATTTTCTCCGTAGCATTTACCACCATCTGAACTTACTTTGCTGGCTTTAGGTTATGTGTCTCTGTCCCCTGATAAAATGCAAGCTCCACAAAGGGGATTTGTCTGATTTGGTCATTGCTGAATCTCTACCACCTAGCACAGGGCTGGAGACTCAGACAATACTCAATGCATATGGGCTTAATTTAATGTAATTTAATTGAATTCCCCACGTCTCAGTGAAGGGCCTCCTCTTCCAGGAAGCCTGCCCTGATCCTGCCCCAGCAGCCCTGGTCACTGCTTACTTGTCCGTCTGCTCACTGGACTCGGGGATGCTGGAGGGCAGGGCTTACATGTCTTCTTTCTCTGTCTCACATGTGCCCAGACGGGCCTGGCACATAGCAGGCGCAGGTGAGTTTTGCCAGATCACGGGTCCCCCTGACACCACTCCACCTTGCGATGGTTCATCCCGCTCAGAGAACTGGGTGATTTTCTCACCTGTCCCCCGATTCAATGCGCCCTCTTACACACCTCGAATTGGAAGGACACGGAGTGTAACCCCGGCCACTGAGGAAGCCCCGACTGAGTTCTCTGATCCTGCTGGCCACTGCCTGAGAGACAGCGCCCCATGGAGGGGTACAGCCCAAGAGCCTGTGGAAATCCAGGCGCTGGGCCCACCCACCGACTCCCACTCAGGACACTGGAGGTGAGTTCTGGCCTCTGCCTTTATAACAAGCTCCCCCAGGAGAGTCTGATACACACCAGTTTGGAAATAAGTCATCGAGGACATCAGTTCAGCAACTCGGGGGAAAATGAACGAAAAAGAAGGTGATACTATTTGCTCACCAGAACGTGGGGACATCTGGTCAACCCCAGGGGCAAAGGGGGGGGGCGGGGG
>NW_006784492.1:2104018-2116164 GCF_000442215.2 Lipotes vexillifer
CGGGGGGGGGGGGGGGGGGGAGCCGGCTCTGCCAGCGTGAAGGAGAAAGTCAACGTGATTAGGTGCTTAATTGGGCGCCTCCCTGAGCTGGTGCATTTGCCCACGTAAGTAATTATGACTTCTTTAACAGCATTCTGCTTCTTAAAGCCTTCTTTCCTCTCTCTGACAAATCAGTGGGGCTTTACTTCGTTTTGGAAAATCATTCCTTTTTTAAGAAACTGTGTGGGTGCCGCTTAACTAATCATTTACTTTCTATAGCAACTTGGAAACAAACTGAATGCGCAGTGTGCTGAAATCATTTCTTGGAGGGTTCACGCAAGCTCACCCCCTAAATCCCTTCCCACTGCACAGGACACAGCAAGCACTTGGGAAGGGACTAAAAACAGCAGGTCTGCGCACCAGCCTGGGGAGGGCACCCCACAGTGCTGGACACAGCATAAGGGCACCTCCCCTCTGAGCCAGGCAGCAGCCCCAGCCCTTGCCTGAATCAACCCCACCCACCGAAATGAACACTGAGCAGATAGGTATGTCCAGAAAATCACCGACATGCAGGCCTGCCTGAGACACACCCACGGCCCCACTTGGGTGTAGGAATCAGGAAAGCAGGATTTCCCTCTCCGTCTCCTCCATCCATGGATTCCTCTACTCCAATTACTTTCTGAGGTCCTACTATGCACCAAGCCTTAACTTAGGTACTAGGGTGCAGAGGTGAATTGGAGGCCCCTGTTCCAACACTGCACCCTCCAGTGGTGGAAGGTCACACCAACACCAATATGTACCACACACCAGGAGAGCGTGGCCCGGTCCCCTCTCGTCCCGAGCCTCCGTCTCTGCTTCGGGAGCTGGGAAAACAGCATGGAGCTGGCCCTCCTCACTCCAGGGCAGCCTCCCCACATCAGGGCTGCAGCCAGGGCTTGATGACAAAGCCAGACTCAGAATCTGCAGCCTCAGCCCAATGCCAGCGATGCTAAGCCCGCTGGGCTGGGTGGCCAGTACTGGCTGCTGTTTTAATGCTGTGAATGCTTTTCATGGAGCTAGTACTGAAATCCATTCCACAAATCTCTGGCTTCTTACACCGAGTGAGCCAAACGCTCCTTTATTTTCACACGGACACGGAGGCGTGACTCTGAGGCCGCGTGGTGGCCCCTGAGGGGCCTGGGCTGGGGGCTGCTCCTGGCTCCACATCGGGGTCCCATCTGTCCTGCAGGGCCTCCCGCGTGCCCGCCAAGTTTCCAACCCGTGACAGCAGTTCTCGAACGTGGCTGCAGGTTAGAATCATCCAGGTGCCCAGGCCCACAAAACCAGGCTCCCTGGAGTGGGGCCCAGGCAGCAGAAACTCTAAAGCCAAGTTAGGGACCCCCGGATCCGGAGGACTTCGGCACCCGGGGCACCTCAAATTCAATGTGGCCCCAAAGTCTGACACCGTCCCTGTATTCAGGAAACTATTTCTGATAGAGACAGAAAAACAGACAGACAGACATGCAGACAAAAAGATAAATCAAATAGAGTTTTCACAGTGTAATTAAGGAAACGGGTGGAGACTAAAAGGACACGTTTAAGGAGACTGATGGGCAGTCTTTGCTGAAAAGATCCCCAAAGTGAGACAGAGGGAATCACGGGCACACGGAGGCTGAGGTGGGGAGGGCCTGGCATGTTCCCGAAGCTGAAAGAACGGGGCTCTACAGAGTGCAGAGGGCAGGGTGAGTGGAGGCCAGGCAGAGTCTGGATTTTATCCCAAGAACGGTGGGAAGCCCCAGGATGGTTGTCCACATACAAACGTGGGTGGAGGGATGCGTATTAGAAACAAGACATGACATCCCCATCAGGATCCATGGTCACAGTATTAAAGGGTTGCCTTCGCGACCTTTATCGTCACATTCCCACCAGCTTCAGAGACTTGAAAACACACATGGAGTATGGAATCAACCATTATTAGTTAAATACAGGAAAGGTATCAAATCATTTTTAAATTCCCTAATCTCCTATTTCCATCCCATATGCCGAGCAGAAACAGAAAAGAAGAAAATGTATTATGTTTAACAAGGCAGAGCGTTTTAAATGTTTTTAATCTCTGGAGAGAGGAATTATTTCAGTGGGCCGAAGCAGATACCTATAATTAATATCTATGAAAAGTTGAACCCAAGAAAACATTTCTTCAGGCTAAAAACCCTCATGTGATTTCTAGGTAATTAACAGCTTGGTCTCCACCACGGTAAAAATAGGCTTCCACCTGAAACTAATTCCCTTCCTGGCTACCAAGGCCATTCTTTGAGTGATGCAGGAGAGGGAAGCTATTTGAATCCATTTACGCAGTACAAATAGGAAGTGACACCCGGTCGAATGGGAGGCGAGCCCGCCGAGCGCAGCTTGGAGCACACAATCTCCGTCTTTGGGTTTCTTTCACTGTTTAGCACAACCTTGTACTTCAGCCAAGTCCGACGGCTCACAAACCTCCAAAAATGAGCTTCTGCTTCTGGAGGGGCCCTCCTGAGTCCTGGCCCATCCGGTGGCTCAGCCCACCCTGGCCATTCACCCTGGTCTGCAGGGAGAGCTCCGCATCACACGCGGGGCGGCCAGGCCACCGAGAGGTGCGATGGTCCGCCCAAGGTCACAGACAACCAGCGGAAGGCGCAGGCCTGGGACCCTGTCCCCCAAGTTCACCGTGACCCCAGCTCAGCTTAGCTGTCCCCTCTCCAGGGCTCTCAACTGTCCCCCAGATCCCTCAACCCTCGCCATCCTAAAATCCAGGCATCCATTCAAGACCCCGGCCCTGCAGAAGGAGCTGCCCACCAGCCCCCTCGAGGCTTCCTTTCCTGCTTATTCTTTAATCACTGGGTGCCTCTCCGTTTCATCCATTTGTGCACTGTTGTCACACACACATCCGCACACAACTAAATAATAAGTAACTTGAGAGCAGAAGGTACAGGCCTTGGGCACTTCTGTTGTGGGTATGAGGGCCACACCCTTTCACCCACCCCGAGGGATCTGCCTTCTGTTCGCAAATGTTCAACAAATATTTGCTGATTCGATATCATTCAAAGTTGGCCATGGGACCTCCCTGGCGGTCTAATGGTCAGGACTCCGTGCTTTCACTGCTGAGGATGCCGGTTCGATCCCTGGTCAGGGAACTAAGACCCCATAAGCCGCGCAGCGCGGCCAAATTAAAAAAACAAAACAAAACAAAGTTGCCAAATTTTACCTCCAAGCGGCTTAAAAACCTTCATCTTAAGTAAAAGCATGCAGACTCAGGCCCCTGGTAGGGGCTGTTTGTCCCGTGGACCCCCGAGCAGCTCTACAGGCAGAACGACGGACCCGAGAGGCCAAGAAGCAGGCAAGTCGGTTAAATGCGCTTTAAAAATAACTTTCATTTACCTGCAACTCACTACGGACTCTTCCACTCTCCCGTCTGCTCCACAAACATTCACTGAGACCCTCTATGCCCGAGGGCTCTGGCACCTGCAAGGCTGCGGGGTCCTCAGGCCCCAAGCGGGGCCACGGTGTCCCGGGGAGATGAGAGAGGGCGCAACGTTACGGTCTTGAGCGTGGGCTCCGACGGGGGCAAAGCAGGGGAGGCCAGCAGTTAGGAGCCCAGGCTGGAAGGTTCCAGGTTGAGGAGACGCGGTCACAGGGGCAAAGGCCAAGAGACAAGGGGAGGGAGGGACCTGAGGACAGTCGGTAGCAGCTGCAGCATAAAGGCCAGGCAAGGCTGGTGAGAGAAGAGGGTGGTGACAGGCTGATAACAGCCCCCAAAGATGCCCACGTCCTAATGCCCAGAGCTGGTACCTATGCTACCTCGTAAGGGACTTTGCAGATGTGACGGGGGATCCTGAGATGAGCAGGTTGTCCTGGATTATCCAGGTGGGCCCAATGTACTCACAAGGGTCCTTGTAATCGGGAGGCGGACTGGACTTCAGCCCGGTGAGACTGACTGTGGACTTCTGACCTCCAGAACTGTAAGAAAATACACCTGTGCTGTTCTCAGCCACCAAGTTTGTGTTGTTTGTTACAGCAGCCAAAGGAGGAATCAGTGTAGAGAAACGTGGCCTTGGGAGAACGGCCTTAGCCACTGACCCCACCCGTCTGTCCACCATTGCTGGCCCCAGGTGGACCAGTCCTGGGCTGGGTTTCCACTGGGGGCGGTGCTCACCATTCACAAAGACAAGGCAAGCTGATCTCGCCTTCGCCTCTGCTTTCTAATGTATGCCTTCACCTGGCAGCAAAGCTGGGGGGCCACTCAGCAGTGCCGTGCATCACCCTGCTTTCCCTGAAGTCCACGAGTCAACAAGACACACAGCCCAGAAAGCCAGCCAGCAAAGAGGCATCCTTCGCGCCCATCCGGACGACACACCCTGCTTGCAGCACTGCCTTCTAACACAACCTCAACTCGGTGCTGACCTCAGCTGCTCTCAGCAAACCCAGACACCCTGGAATGTGCCGTCCCGGGAAGGGGGTGAGCCTCCCGTCGCTGGAAAGATCCCAGCTGGGACTCGGTGGCCTCTGAGCACCCTGGAAGCTCCGAGACCTCTGAGTCCACCCCGGGACTCCTCCTTGGCAACCATCCCGTGCACAGTAGGTGCCCACGTGGCATCTGCTGAATGAATCTGCCCCGAGGGCCTTCCCACCCAACAGCTGTCCTTTTGGTGGAAGAAACTGACTTCCTTCTCGAAGACAAGCGGAGGCCCATCTGTGATTCACCTTCTCCCACGAGTCCTGTCAGACACCAGGGCTGGAGACTGGAGGTAAAGACACCAAAACAAAGAGTCGCAGCTGACTTCCTGCCAGAGGGGAGCCAAGCCCCGCCCACGGCTTGCCCAGCGCAGGGAACTTCTCCTCTGCAGCTCAGGGTAGAGACGGGAAACAAAAGGCTGGGAAGGCTGCTGCAGCCACCCCAATCCCTGGAGGCTCAACCAGGGCTGCTCGGGCATCTGAGAGCCTTTCCCAGGGCCCACCCCCAGGCCCTCTGGGTCTCCATCTGGAAAGGGCCCTGGCCTGGGACCCTGCAGACCTGGTCTAGCCCCACTCTGCCACCCGCAGCTTTGGACTCTGTTGAAACCACTCGACTTCCCAGGGCCTCAGTTTTCTCATCTGTAAAATAAGGCCACGGGGCTCGGAGATGCCTTACGACACCCACGGCCCCGCTTGAACTCGGTGGCTCTTGACTTCTTTGGGTTGAGATTTCGGCAGCACAGGGACGGAGAGACTCAAATCACGGCCGAATGACGGGAGCGCGGGGCCCCTAGGCTCCAGGCCAGGATGACCACACCAGACATGGCCCACTTCCCTGACCGCCTTCTGTCCATGTCACCATCTGAGAGGGCCGCCTCCAGCCTGCCTGGGCTGTCCTGTGGTCCACGTCCAGGGCGCCAAGACCTCGGGTGTCCCAGGAAACGCCCGCCCCTGCCCGGGGTGGCGTTGGCTGCCCACCCTGCACTTCACCCCACGTCCAGCCACCGCCACTAGGCCCCAGTGGACCTACTGTGTGCACTGACCAAAAGACAGCACAGGTAGCCCGCAAAGGAGCATCCAGGCCACCGTGAGATGCAGTGAGTGCCACATACCAGGAGTCTCCTCTACTCTGAGCTATGTGGACGCGGGCATGGCCCCTGGCAGAGCCAAGGGGCCCCGGCCGACAGGCCTGGGGCTTCACCGCTCAGCGCACCATAAAAAGCAGAAGCGTGGGGCTGTCTTGGCCTTGACCATGTGGAAATCACGCAGCCCGTGACTGACCCCTCTGGGAGTACAGGGCATTGGGGGAGGGAGTGGGGTGTCATCGGCGGCCATGGGTATTCTCCCAACGTGGGAGGATGACCCTCCAACGACAAAGCCGGGAGAGACGCGACGCTGCTGCTGGACCCCCAGCTCACGACAACACCCTCTGCAGGGCCCTACCCAAAACTACGCACTCGGTCTAGTCCGCGTGGGTCCAGGGTTGGGGCCCTGGCCTGACAATCAGCATGTCAGCCCTCTGGCCGAGGTGATGGGTCGGGGTGGGCATGTGACCCATGCCGGCCAGTGGGTCTCTGTTCTGGACTTCCACTGGGAAGGACTGGTGGACGGCAGCATTCTCCAGCCTCAGGTTCTCAGGGAGCCGTGACCCGGGTGGGCTGTCGGAGGAGGAGGCCAACACACAGGGAAGCTGAGCCCAGGGACAGGGACAGAGGCTGAGGGACAAAGGCTGAGAGACTGCACCGGGGGCCCCTGGAGCCAACCACACCTGAAGCCAGGACCCTGGACTTTCTGGACCTGTGAGCCTACGAGTCCACTTTTTCACTTAGGCTAGTTGGAGTCGGGTTTCTGTGACTTGTGACCAAGAATCTCGCTTAACACAGCCGCTTCTGTGCACAGCCTTACAGAAGCCATGGGAATGGCAGGAAATAAGAACACACACCACACCCTCCTGTAACCTTAGACCGAACCGGGAAGACCTGACCAATCGGCCCAAACACACCAGGTGGGGACACAGGATGTGACCAGTACTGCCCATTAGAGGCTGGGAGAGAGGAAGACCCCAGAGGGCCGAGTGACAGAAGCCAGCTCCCACTCCTGGGCCCCCTGCACTCTGTGCTTTCTCTTCTTTCCACAAGAATTCCTCTCCCCACTGTGGGGACGGGAACTCCACCGGGGCAGCCACGGAGATTCTGGGCACTAAAGGAGATGTAACCACACATACTGCTGGGAACGTTCGTGAAAGAATTAGACAGAGACAGACACCAGATAACGTTCATTAGATACTTTTGCACTGCTACGGAGAATGGACATTACATTTTCCTCCAGGTGAAGCAAGAATAAAAGGGATTAAGGATTAGCTGACAGAGCCTTCGGCCCTCGCCCAGGCCCCCTCCACCTCGTCACACCCACTTCCCTCCTAACGATCTGGGGACGGGTATGCACTTGGTAGATGATCCACGTGTTCTAAAAGGCACCGTGACATACAAAGTAACCTATCTACAAAACAGAAACAGACTCACAGACATAGACAACAGACCTGCGGTTGCCAAGGCCGGGGGGCAGTGGGGGGGATGCACTGGGAGTCTGGGGTTGATAGATGCAAACGATTACATTTAAAATGGATAAACAACAAGGTCCTGCTGTTGAGCACAGGGAGCTATACTGAATATCCTGTGATAAACCGTAATGGAAAAGAATATAAAAAAAGAATGTCTCAATGTGTATAACTGAGTCACTCTGCTGTACAGCAGAAAGTAACACAGCATTGTAAATCAACTATATTTCAATTAAAATTTTATTTTTAATTAAAAAAAAACAAAGAGGGCTTTCACTAGTTAGAATTTCTGTTGTCTCTTTTTGTTAAAACTCTGAGAACTTTACTTGATTTCTTTGATATAGCATAGATGAAAAACAAACAAACAAAAATAAAAGGCACCATGACAAATGTTAGGTAAGTGACCGTCCCAGCGTCACCGCCTGGCTCCTCCCAGGGACCCTCCCTTCTGGGTTCTCCTTCCCCCACCCCACCCCAAATTCCCAAACTCACCAAGCTGCAACAACGGGCCCAGCCTTTGCCCTGTTCCCACTACCTGGATGCCCTCCTTCCTCCCACCCTCCTTTCCCGGCCACCACCTCTGGGAAGCCTTCCCAGATTTCTCCAGGAAGGGAAGTTCAGGGGGAAGTTTTGTTCCCTGCAGTAGGATGAAGACTCAAAGTCAGAATTTATTGACTTCAAGAAAAAAATGCAGACACATGAAATTTCTTGCACAGTGAGTTTGTGGCCCCGACTCAGCCCTGCTGTAAACTTTCAGGCGTTCTGAGGAGCAGAGGGAGCTCCTGGAAGAGCCCTGTGGGCACCTAGGTGCTGGCAGCTGGCAGGCCACCACCACCTCCCCCAAAATGCCTCTCTCGTAGGCTCAGGAATGGCCGATGCCACTCAGCAGGGGGTAGATCCTTGTACCCCCTTCCTGGAATAAGAGGGGTGCCAGGCTCAGTGGGGTCTTGACTGGGAGAGGACAGGCAGCCCTGAGCACCACAGCCACCGTCCCAGGCACCCCCAGGTCCAGAGAGGACGCCCGACAGAGAGAGGGAGGGAGTAAGCGCCAAGGACAAGGGCAGCCTGGCTGCTTTCCCTGAGCGCTCCCCACTGCAGCCCTGCACAGCACCGCCCAGGTCACCCTCCAGACCTCCTGGAAATGCCACCCCCTCCTTGGGACCCCTCCCTGACCACTAGCTCAATCGGGCCCTTGCTTCCCCTACCCCAGTTGGAGACCCCCATCACCTGTGCCTTCCCTCTACAGCGTCCCTCCCACCTGCCCCTGCCCTTGTGTCCCCAGGTCATCAGGTCATTGTCTGCCCCTCTCACCAGGCAGCGACCATGCTTCATCCTGGCCACGTCACCCCTTCCACCTGGCAGAGGGTCTGGCCCATAACTCAGTATCGATGAACGAATCAACCACTGCAAAAGCCTCTCTGAAACACTCTGAGGCAAATGCAAACTCAGGCCAAGCCCCCATGGGCATCAACAAAAGCTCTAGATTCGCTGGTGAGTGGGGTCATCTGGAGCTCGGCCCTCCTCCATCACGCTGAAAACAAGCTGAAGATGGCATCGGGGTGAGTTAAGAGGGATGGCAAACACCAGACTAGAAACGCTGACCTGTGAGTTTGGGATCACCTGCACGTCAGGCCAGCCGCCACAGTTAGGGGTTCTGCCCGCCCCGTACCCAAACATGCAACCCATCGGGGACCGAGCCTACCCACAGCATCCCAGCAGAGGGGCAAGTGCCGGCGCCTCCAGCCGGCCTCACCGCCGGCGGGCCACCTTCCAGCGGAGGAGGTCCAAGGGCTTCCTACCGAGCAGGGGCATCTGGCCCAATGGTCCGCACAGGCCCCCCCCCAGTCGTCCCACCCACCCCAGGACGGGCCAGCCAAGCCCAGAAGGAAGGCCGCCCAGCATGGAGCCGAGCCCTAACACGCACCGGCCTTCAGTCCACAAGGCCCGAGCGGGCCTCGTCACCCCTTTTAGGATGAGAAAGACAAAAGCTCCACGGGGTGAGGAGCTGGCCGGGGCCACACGTGGCCGACAGGCGACAGAGCAGAGTGGACACCCCGGCGGAGGGCGGTGGGCGTGAAGAGGGCCTGAGTGTGGTCGGGGGCAGGTGGGTGAGGCAGACGGGACCACCCTCCGGGCTCTGCCCGTCCCAAGCCAGGGCAGGGGAGCCAGGCGGCTCGCAGACCCAGCCAGCGTCTCGGAGCTGCTTCCCGTGCTCCCGAGACCCAGACCGGGGCACGGCCGCAGGCTCACCCAAGATACTAGAGAAGATTCATCCCCACAGAGGACCCCGGGGACCCTGAGGGAGACCGAGCACGGCCATCCCAGCCCGGGGGTCCTGCTCGGCCCCAACTGCGGCAGAGAGGGGACAGAGCCACAGCCTCTCACCCTTATAAAAGGCTGCGTGGGCCCTGCTCGCGGGCTGCGGGGCTCAGGGGATAACGCTGCACGGGCTCTGCACTGGGCACAGGACAGGCAGGGCTGGGGCCCCATCACGTGACAGGAGCCTCAGCCAGAGCCCCGCCTCCGGTCCCCTCCCACCAAGACCCTGCCCTGGCGATAATTCCCCATCACTCCAGTGGACAGCGTCGCTTGGATAGGCTCCAGAAAACAGGACTCCCAGGAGCCCTGGAGAACTGAGGGCAATCCGCTTCCTTCCCCCGTGTGCCGTGTGGATGGCCCCCAGCCCCGCCCTTCCCCCAGGTCAGAGGTCAAGGTGGCCAGCACCAAAGTCGGCCAAGTCTCCACATCCCAGAAGAGCGAGGTGCCAGGTCAGGCAGGGCAGGGCAAGGCCACCTCCAGGGTGTCCAGGGTCCGTCTGCTTGCTCCTCTGTGCCAGGTAGGGCACAAGTGACTGCAGGGCCGGCTCCCCTCCCTGGGGCAGGGGAAGCTGTGGGATCTAGGGGAAGCAGGTCCCAAAGGGCCCTTCCCTCCAGACCCCGCCCGGAAGGCCATGGGTTTCGGGTTTCCCCTTGGCTGGCTGGCTGCCGGGCCTCTGCTCCGTGAGATGGAAAGAAAGTCTGACTTGACCTTAGGAGGTGAGCATTCCAGGCGATAATTCATATCAGGAAACTTGCAAAAAAAAAACAGACGTCGACGAGAAATACTCCCTCTAAAAGTGGGCTCTTGGAGCCAACACTGCTGGGCTCGGCTCTGCTTTAGCAAACTACTCAGGAAATGGGACGAAAATGGAACCACATAAAACTCCACAGTGGATGCCACCCCCATCACATCAGCGGGGCCCTGGCCAGATGCTGGGGTGAGCTCCGAGCCCACGCATCCCTCAGCCCCCCAGGGTGTAAGGGGAGGGTGCAAGCACGCAGCCACAGCCTCCAAAGGTGGCACCTTCTCAAGCTTTAAAAAGGTAACATGCTGGGACTTCCCTGGTGGTCCAGTGGCTCCCAATGCAAGGGGCCTGGGTTCGATCCCTGGTCAGGAAACTAGATCCCCCATGCCACAACTAAAGATCCCACACGTGGCAACAAAGATCCCACTTGCCGCAACTAAGACCCGGCTCAGCCAAATAAATAAATAAATAATTTTTTTAAAGGTAATTTGCTGACGTGACTTTAAAGAAAAGACATAGGCAAACACAGAACGAAGGTGACAAGGACCAAAACCATTTTCGGGGGCTCCCCCCACCCCAGGGCTGATATCAGAACCTGGCTATCCCCGTGAGGCTGGCTCAGAGGAAACGCTCAACGCAGGTCTGATGGATGGATGAATGAACGAGTGACCAAGCGAGTGACACTTAGAAAGACACCCATCAGAAAGCCGACCTTCCCAGTTTCCCCCAAGGTGGCCCCCCAGGAAAGCTCCTGCGTGTTTAAACCCACCCAAAGTTGCTTATCTTTGTTGAAAAGCTGAGCCAACCATCTCCTGGGTGCTGTGTTACGTTTTATGTGAATGAAATGAGGCTGGGAGCAGAGAAGCGATTTTAAAGCACCAACTTAATTTTGGGACTGATGCTCTCTCCCCACTGAGTACCCTGGCTCCTGGCTGAGCCACCCCAGCCGAAGGGCAGAGGACCGGCCAGGGGGAGGCACAGGGCACCGTGGCCTGGCTGCACGGCCACTGCTGCCAGTCGAAGCTTCTGGGCAGAAAGCTTTGGGCAAGAAGCAGCCTCTCCATGTCCCCCAAAGTGCTCTTCCCTACGGGGAAGGCTCAGGATCCTCACTGAACACAGGTGGGGACAAATTAGTGCTTTACAGAGCTTCAGAGGTCACATGGGGAGCAGGGAACTGAACAGGGAGGCCAGCTCTGTCACCCACCGGCCATGGGGTCCTTCCCAGATCCTCCGCAGAGAGGGAGGCGGGCGGGGCCTCTGAGCTGACAGCCCTTCAGGACCAATGAGCCCCTCCTATCCTACTCATCTGGTCAGTTGCCAATGTTTACTGAGCATCTGCTAAGCACCTAGCACTGGGAGACAGCAGAGAACAGACAGACCAAAGCTCCGCCCTCCCAGGGTCCACACCCTTAGGGGCCTGGGGGAGACAGGACACTGGGAGCAGGCACTGGGGTGGGGGGTGGCGGAGAAGAGAATCATCCCCATGGGGTCCGTCTGTCCTCTCTCTTTCCCAGGAGCCACGTCCCGCCTGGCATTACCTTCACTTCTATTCACTTCACTTCCACTCACCAGTGATTCCCCGCCAGCTCTTCTGGGACCACAGAATCCAGGGACCCATGAACTTGGGGGAAGAAACAAGAACTGGGCTTATTTTCACCAACTCCAACTGAAACTGGGAGTTTCCTTCATCATGAAGTAACAAGTCACAATGTTGTCATTAGTACCTGGGACTTTGTCACCAACAGAAATCACAGGTGCTTTCCCGGGCACGTTGACAGCTGTTGCCGACCCCGAAATATCGTTTACGTTCATCACAACTTCAAAACTGTGGTCCTTACCACACTTGCTGCTAACTCTTGTTGATGTGTTACTAAAGAAATTAGCTTTAATATTCTGGTAACTTTATTGCCATAGAATTTCTTTTTTAATAATCATCCTTTAATCCTATCTATTTTATGTTATGCTGGTTATAAAAACTACATTCTGAGAAACTTCATGGGCTTCTCCAGACTTGGGGTGGGGGGAGTCTATGGCACAGAAAGAGCTGAGAACCCCTGTGCCAGGATGGGGGGGGGGGGG
>NW_006784492.1:2116210-2126076 GCF_000442215.2 Lipotes vexillifer
GGGGGGGGGGGTCCTTGGAGCCGGGAAGCCCCTCCACGTGTGTCCCGGGGCAGCCCGTGGTGTGACACCCAGCAAGGCACCCAGCAGCCGCCTCAAACGACTGAGAGAGCACGGCTGCAGGAATTAAATAAAAACCCCGAAGCCCCTCCACGGTCAAGTGATAAATCAGAACATAAACTTGGACGGGGTTAAGCAGTATCGATGGGAATAAATTGAGAAAAACATAAGATTTTTTATTGAGTGCTTCATCTTTACGGAGTGAAAATTGAATTATTTAACTGGTCAATGAGGTCGTCAATAGGGGAAAGGGCCGAAAGGCAGGGAGGAAGTGGAGGGCACGTGAACTTGAAATACAAACGGCAGGAGCTCCAGACCACGCCCCCCTGGACCATTTCCTACCCCCCGCAGGCCCCCCACCACCAGACCAGTCAGCCTATTTCTGACTTTCCAACGTTGATAGATCTGGATGTCCTGGGCTCCAAGCAACAGCCCCCTCCCCTTGGGTCACACATAGCAGAATGGCGGGTTATCAGAAGAAACCAGAAACAACACCACTCCCACCCACTGTACTGTCTCCCTGCTGTGTCCTTTCCAGGTATGGGATGGCCCTTAGTGCTGTGAATATTTCTCCCCCAAAACCACAGGGCGACAGATTTCTTTGGGGATTGCAACCATGCAACTAATTAGCAAGCGGGCAAAAACTCAAAGCAGACACAAGAACGATGTCTGCTGTAGTTAAGACCTCAGGCTCAATCCAAAAACTAACACAGAATTCCACAATCCCACTTCTGAGTATACACCCAGAAGAAGAGAAAGCAGGGGTTTGAACAGACATTTGTACCCCTATGTCCACAGCAGCATTGTTCACTATAGCCCAGAGATGGGAGCAGCCCAAGTGTCCACGGATGAATGAACAAGAAAACAAATGTGGTCCATCCACACAGTGAAATATGATTCAGCTTTAAAAAGGAAGGAAATTCTGACACAGGCTACAACATGGATGAACCTCGAGGACATTATGCCCAATGACGTAAGCCAGTCACATAAGGATAAACACTGTATCACTCCACTTATATAAGGTCCCTAGAAAAAACAGCCAGATTCACAAACAGAAGCAGAATGGTGGTTTGCAGGGAAAGGGGGAGACAGGAGGCGATGGGGGGCTAGTGCTTAACGGGGACAGAGTTTCCATCCGCGAAGATGAAAAAGTCCTGGAGATGGACGGTGGTGACGGTCGCGTAACAATGTGAATGTATTTCATGCCACTCAACTGTACACTTAAATCGGTTAAGAGGGTAAATTTTATTTGTATTTTATCACCATTAAAAAATAACAATAAAGAAAAAAGAGTAGAAATATTTCTTGCACTAAAAAAATAGCACTCAGGGACTTCCCTGGTGGCACAGTGGTTAAGAATCCGCCTGCCAATGCAGGGGACACGCGTTCGAGCCCTGGCCCAGGAAGATCCCACATGTCGCGGAGCAACTGAGCCCGTGCGCCACAACTACTGAGCCTGCGCTCTAGAGCCCGCGAGCCACAACTACTGAGCCCGCGTGCCACAACTGCTGAAGCCCGCGTGCCTAGAGCCCGTGCTCTGCAACAAGAGAAGCCACCGCAATGAGAAGGCCACACACCGCAACAAAGAGTAGCCCCCACTCGCCGCAACTAGAGGAAAGCCCGCACACAGCTACGAAGACCCAACGTAGCCAAAAACAAATAAATAAATAAATTTATCAAAAAAAAAAAAAAATCATAGCACTCATGCTCAAGAGTGAGGAAGGAAATCACATCTCAGACCCTGTTTAGCTGTGTGACTTTGGGCCAGTCCCCTGGATGCTGTGAACCTTTCTTTTCTCGTCTGTAAAATGAATATAATAATCGCATCTGTTTTTTTAGGACTGTCTCCAGGACTAAATGAGTTAATGCCTGTGATGAGCTCGGCACAGCCATGGACACATAAAAGGGGGCTGTGATTATTAACTTCATTATTACGAATCAGAAGCAATATGTAAATAATGAGAAATTGTTATTATAAGATAAAATTACCTCCGAAGCGGAAGCACGGAGGCGATCCTAAATGCCATCTCTCCAGCTAAGGCCTGGATGATGGTATCTCTACCTCTGACGCCTCAGAAATATGCACGGCACAGAAAGCTCATAAAGAGCCCTTTCTGAATTAAAAGTGATGTGAATAGAAGCAGCCACACTCGGCCTGGCTCTTTTCTTACTTTAATTTGAACTTAATTTATCTCTGAGCATCAGGAAACGGCGTCATGCAAGAGATGTGCCCTGTCGGAGTCAAGGCGAGCTCAACATTGCAGGAAATTATCTGCTTTTGCCAGAAAATCACGAAGGAAGGAGGGTGCTGTTATTTTAAGATCTTCGAGCTGGTGTGAGAAGAAACTAATTAAATGATTGTAATTTTCTGTGCAAATGCAGTAACTTGACTACTGCAGAGATGCAAAATAAGAAGGAACTTTTCCACCTCAAAAGAACATCGGAGTCTTAATTTTTTTTTTCTTTCCGGTTCTCCAGTGAGAGCTCACACTCAAGTACTCCTATTAAACGTTTAAAACAACAAACAGAGCTTAAGCGGGACAAAGATGATGATGCGCACACTGTGTACTCTGGGAAGTGCCCTGGAATCACGGGGCTGGAGTAGAAATGGTTTTGTTGCTGCCCTCAGTGGTCTGCCTGTCAGTCGCCACCTCACAGCGAGACTGGGAACAGATTGCAAGAGTCTGTGCTCTGCAACCCACCGGAGGGATGGCTGCACCGTGGGAACCCGCGTGGGGCAGAAGCGGGGCCTTCGCCATCCCCACCATCCACTGGACAGAACCAGAAGGGCCACGGGTGCATGTTTCCATGGCAGTTCTATGCCCAGCATCCAAGCTCACACCCAGAATGAGGCTTTCAAAGGGCTCCCACAGCAAGAGCAGGCTGGGGACAGACCCACACGCATGCTTCACCCTCCAGATGCTGCGATGGAGACCTTGTCGTGACCACGACGAGAGCCAGAGTTCCCCTGCTCCCTGAGCTTCCACACCTGGGCACACGCTGGCCAGGAACAGGGCTGCAGTAACAGCTGGCTTCACGGGTCATCACATTCCTCCGTGCTCCATAAAGCACCCGTGCAAACTCGGGAATTAGGAGCGCGAGGGCGAAACGGGCTATTGGTAAGAATCTATAAATAACTCACTCTTTGGATGCTAAAGAAAAAAAAGAAAGAAAGAAAAATGAGGAGGCTCCCAAACAGAAGGCAGTTTACAAGCTCGCCCTCCGGGTCTTCCCGAAATGGAAACGCTCAGCGGGTCGCCAGCGCATCTTCTCATGGCTCCAGCTCTGCACTCCCACGGTGTCATCCTTGGGGGCTTAGCCTGCCTCTGACAAATTATAATAAAGTAACATGTTAAAACAACGGGAACTCTAAAGAAGGCCTATGCGAGCACTGGGCTGCCTTCTAATCTGAAGGGGCGTGCAGAAGAATCAAGTTAATTTATGACCTCTTTAAAACACTCTCAGGAACCCTCATGCAACCACAAATTAAATAGCCACTTCATTAAAGTAAACGTAGATCTGTGCAATGTGTTCGGGAACGTTATTAACAGGGCTGTTTTGATGCCTTTGAGCCAAAGCTTCTTGATTGATGGACCTGTTCTTTCTCTGCCTGGTGCTCCGGGGTCTTCAGGACCCCGGGCCTCTCCCTCAGCCTGCACAGTCTCACCAACCCAAACTCCTCCTCAGCCCAGGTGACACTGACTCTACCCACCCTTCAGAGCTGCTCGATCATCACCTCCTCCAGGAAGTCCTCCCTGACCTCCCCAGCACAGATCCTGAAAGCACCAGAATTCTGCAATGAATTCCTGTCCAGTCCCAATGTCCTGCCAGGACAGGGGCCATGAGTGATTTTGCTTGTCACTGTACCCCGGCACCTAACAGACCCTCTAAGGAAGCAGCTGCTTTGAAGGCTAATATGAGGTCTCGTCTCACCTGGGGCTCTCAAACTTTGTGTGATCTCTCCAGGCACAGACAGAATGCAGAAAACCCTAGGTGGTCCCAGGCACAGGGCAAGCATACCCCCAAGTACAACACTGCCGCCTTGCATGCCAAGACTTCCCCAGGCTCGGCCCACCGAGCATACGTGTCCACTGAGCGATACCCGTCCCACAACACAGGCTGCCCTTGCTCTCTCATCATTCTTGGTCCAGCCGCCAGGCCCAGGGTCCCCGACAGGTGGCACAGCTGGCTTCCTGACAACAAATGTGACAGGCACTCAGTGCTGGTCACAGCATCCCGTGACCTCTGCCTCTCTCCCTCTCTGGGTGGCCACTGGCCGCCCTTGGTGAAGCTGCCACGACAGAGGAGTGCTTCATCTGGGGGCAGAGGCCCACCAGCCAAGCACTGAGCAGTCACAACTCAGCCACCCACGAACCAGACCGCTCTATCCAATGGAGTCCCCACCCCAAAAAGCCGGGAGGCCCGCACTGTGGTGGCCTGGAATCCCAAAATTTCTCACGGAAAGTTCAGCAGACTTGGAGCCACCAAGCCCGCCCACGAGAGCAGAGTGGAGCCGTCACCACGAAACCACAGCCGTCAGACTCAAGGCTACAAATCAGCTTCGTCGCTGGATTCATTCAAGAACCCAAAGGGCTTTCCACGAAGGCCTTCATGGTCTCTGGACGCTGGAGCCTGGCCGTGAGCCGTGAGGCCTCCGTGGGGGGTTGGGGAGCCACGTCCCGTCCATCCTCACCTGAACCCTCTCTCAGCCCTGCTCTTCCCTCCCTCGGCCCCCTCCAGGGCCCTGGGCCAGGCCTCACCATCACAGCAGCCTCCTCCCCGAGTCTCTGTACAGGTCTCACCTCCATGGCCCCTCACCAAGCCCACCCTGCACACTGCCCCCGGGTCACTGGTTGCAACTCAGCCCAGCCCTGCTATCACTCCCTGAGCACCTGCTGCAGGCCAGACCCTGTCCGAGCACTTTACGTGGATTATCCTACTGAACCTGCACCACAGACAGACCTATGAGCCCTCACTTCCCCCAAATCTAAGACACTGAGGCCCAGAGAGGTCAGTCCATCCACCCCAAATCTCAGAGCCAGAAAGGAGAAGGGCCGGGGACAAGCCCAGGCAGGCTGAAGCTCAAGCACCAGTAACCCCCACCCCACACTGCCACGCTAGGCTGTTCAGCCTCATATTTGGGACCCATTAGGAGTGGACTTCAACCAGTTTTTTCCAAACTTCTTTCCTCTGATTTCTCTCCACGCACAATGCATTCACTGCCTCCGTGTATGACACAGACATACCTTCAGATTCCCACCTCCCAGACCTTGCTCAAGCAGTTCCTCCCCCAGAATGTTCCTCTCCATCTCCCACATGCTTCCCCTACTCGTTCCATAAGTCCACCCTGATGCCACCTCTTCCATGCAGTCTTCCCCGATTTCCCCCACTGGGGAAGATGGTGCTCACCCCTCATATCCCAACTGTTCACGTCCATCCCTTTTTTCCCCACAGGACTACTCTGAGCTCCCCTGCGTTAAGCTCAGGGGATGCAAAAGTAATTGAGGCACCTTCCCTGCTGTTACGAGCTGAACTGTGCCCCCCTCACCGCCCCCCCACAAATCATATATTTAAGTCCTAACCCCCGGGACCTCAGGATGTGACTATATTTGGAGATATGGTCTTTAAAGAGGGGATTAGGGTAAAATGAGGCCATTGGAGTGGGCCCTGATTCAATATGGTTGGTGTCCTTATAAGAAGAGATGAGGACACAAACACAAAGAGAAGACAGCCATCTATAGGCCAAAGAGAGAGGCCTCAGGAGGAACCAACCCTACTGATCCCTTGATCTTGGACATCCAGCCTCTAAAATGGAGAATGCATTCTGCTGTTAAAGCCATCCAGTCTGTGGCACTTTGTTGTGGAGGCTAATACACCTGCCCTCAGGGAACTTGACATCTGACAGCTGTGTTAGGTGTGACCCATTTCACACCTTCAGAAGCTCCATGCTTCTGATTTGGAGCTCTGGCTCTCTGGGTATAAAATATGCACAGATATCAGGTTCCTGAAGGTCCCTGAGCAGAGAGCATGAATAGTCAGGGCAGAATTACCTCTGCATACAGCTCCCCTCGACATCCTCAACCCTGCAGAACAGCACAGAGCAGATGTGGAGCGGGGGTGGGGGACATGCCGATCTGCTGACCACCAGCGACAAAACTGAACCAGCTGGGCCTGGCTGCAGGAAGCTCACATTCTAGTCCACTGACGCGTCAAAGCTGGAGTTCCAGTGCCGTGAGGGGAGGCGCACAGGTGAGTTGTACTTAAGTATAACGAGCACGCCATTTCCCAGACATGGTAAAATTGGCACAGGGCACAGCACCATCCCATTGGGGTAGCATGAAACCCTGACCTCGGAGGCAGGGACCTGCATTCTGTCATACTTGTCTCCAGATCACACCTCTGCCTCTGAGGGCAGCTCGGGAGACGCAGAACCTGGAGCCACCGTGCATGACCCGTTCTGGATCCATCGAAGGTATAACACCAGTTGGTTTCAGTGAAACACTCATTTCACACCTAACAATTCATTTCTACAGCTAAACGCAGACAGAAAGGCAGTGTTCGAACTTCCAAGCAAGGCCCCTTCTGTATCTCCATGGGAGCGGGAAGAAACCAAGCCTTTGGAAGGAAAACGCACATATGTTCTCAGTGCTACAGCGACGGGGCCTGTCCTGGAATAAGCTCGAATCCTGCCATTCCTTTCCGCAGATGCTCTAAAATACCATTTTAAAAAGTCTATCCCTCTCCAAATGCTTTCTTTAACTTTGTAAAACACCTGACATGGTAAAGCAAACACCATCTCTGCCCTTGTAGAGCACATCTGCAGAGCGTAGCTCCTTGGGTTCGGATACCTGTGCAAATCAGATGACATGAAATTTTTAAAAGACTCTGCTCAGCAAATCGGCCTCAAGTTAGTTTCTCTTCCGTTTTAGCTTTCAAAAGTGGTGCTTTCAAGCGGAGGTGAACCAAGTGCAGAATCCTGGCTAAAATCCTTAGCCCTGGGGCTGCCAGAGGGACCAAAGCGCATTTCTGAGACACTTCACATGCGGAGAAAACAATGCAACGCATGCGCGGAGTGCTGAGAAAATAATGGTTAGAGAAAAGGGTTTTCCTTGGCTCTCGGTTACAGCTTTCACTCCTCTTGAGTTCTTCCCAGGCAAGTGAAACTCTTAAAGCATCACCTGCTCCCCAAGTCAAAGGATGATGCGCTTTTCCAGCGAGAACTCCCGTCTCCCCGACTTCCCAAGCCTGAGAATGGGTGCGGTGGGGGGGCGGGGCTGGCAAGCGAAGTGGGAGGTGCTTGAGCCAAACGCCGGGTCAGCATCTCCAGAACCACAGCCGGTAACAGTGATGAGTACTCGGGCTTCGCCTGCTGTCTGCTGAGTGCCAGGCCACGCCCTGCTCTCCACAGCCACCCCTGCCGCCCATTTCCCAGCGGCCCGGGGAGAGCTGCAGCTCTCAAAGCTCCTCCCCGGATCTGGACTTCCCACCGCCCACTACAGAGAAGTCAGCACCTCCCCACATTCCCACTCCCCACGCCCAAGCCCCCCCCCTCCAGGCATTCTGCTGCCAGCAGCCAGAAAACAGTCACACAGGAGTCACTCACCTCAGCCTCGGTCCCCAGGCAGCAAAGCCAGGTGGGCTCCTCTGCCAGGCCCTGCCCTCAGGGCCCCGCCCCACTGGCCCAGACTCCTCCTCAGTCTCTCCAGGGGAACCCTGCTCCCAGGATGGGGGTGGGCGGGCTGGGTGTCAGTGAGCCCTGAAGGTGCGGGTCCCACCTGGGCGGCTGCTCTCCCTAACTTCTTTCACCCCTACCGCCCCCCACCACGAAGCTGAAAAGAGTGAGCTTCTGGAGGAACAACCTGGGGGCAGGGGGCTTGGTTTGGCCGTTCTGGCTCCACTGGTCTGACTGTCAATGTTTACTGGTTCCTTTGAGTTACTGGTGTCCGGGTTACCTTGCAGTCCCTGAGTTACAGCTTACGGTACATAGGACACGATTTGCTCCCGAGTATTGGGAAGGAAGGAAGAAGGGCGGGACCCAGCTGCACGTCTGGGCTCTGACCCCGTCTCCAGATGTACGTGGGGACGTTCCCCCAAGGGCTCTTCGAGGGAGGGGCGCCTGCGCCCCTCCCTAAAGCCTGCTGGCCGGCGGAGCGCAGGCGGTCAGCGCCGACCCGCCCCTCCCCCCAGGGCTTCCAGCCTGGCTGGAGGTGGCTGAGGTGACCAAGGACCAGAGACCCGGCACAAGCGTGAGAAGCTGGCTGCGGAGGGGGTCCGGCAGGGCGCCGCGCTCTGGGCCAATCAGGCCCATCCACTGCCGCCCCTGCCCCAACAAGCTCATCCACCCGCCCCTCCCTTCTCCCGCAGAGTTCCCCAGCCAGCGGGGCTAGACCGAGGAGGTGGGTAAAAGTGCCGCCCAGCCCAGGCTGCACCCCTGCGGTGACTAGAAAGGCACCTGCATCCCCGCCCCTCCACTCCCAATGGATGCAGGGGCCCTGGCCCAGCGCGGCTTCCCCTGAACTTTGGGAAGCCTTGGTCAAGGAGAAGGGTCGGGGGTCAGCCATTGGACAGTGAGTGGACATTGATGGAAAGGAGGAGGGGCTCCCATCTCTTCCCCCCATAACCGCACGCGCGCGCACACACACAGCTGCCACCTCCCTCCACCACTCCCTCTCCCAAAACTACAGATGATCCACGTGGGGCTGCCGGCAGGTGACCCCAAGATAGATGACCACGGGTTATCTGCTCCGGCGGGAATAGAGCGGGGTGGGAGGGAAACGACGCTGTGGCACCCCCCCCCCCGGGGAAGAATATGAGGGTATCCCCACGCACGGGACACACCACCAAAAAGGAAGAGGCGGGATCCAAGAGGGGGCAGGACCCACAGAGCTGGTGGAAGGAGGCGCCGGAGGACCTTAACAGAAGTGTGTTTGCAGGGCAAGGGGTGTCGAACTTCCAGCTGGAGCGAGGCCGAAGTAGCGGCCAAGGTGGGGGAGGGCAGGGGGTGCAAGGAGCTGGCCGCCGCGCCCAGCCCCGCGGGTAAGCAGGTCCCGGCGCATCCAGGTGCGTCAGCGGCGGGCCCTCAAGGCAGCCGCGGGTCGCACTACGGGAACGCGGGGAGAGCGGTGGCCCCAGAATCGAGGGTCCCAGAATCGGACGCCGGGCTGACCGGGGAAGTCCTAGAGCCCGTGGAGGTGCCACGAGCGGGGTCCCGGGTAGACCAGGGTGGAGCGGGTCCTGGAACCAAAAATCCCCAAACAACGCTGGGTGGACCGGGTGGAGTCTGAAGGCGATAGAGGCGCAACACCGAGTCGTGAGTGATCTTAAAGGGCCTGGGGGCGCCCCAAGGTGGCCGGGGTCCCGAAACCTCCGGAGACACCCGCCCCCCAACCTGCGATCTGGAGGCCAGTGGGGCCGCCCCTGAGGTGGCTCGGGGTCCCGGAAATCAGCGGAAATGCCCCCCGAGGTGAGGCAGGGCGTTCATGTATCTGGTTCCCAAGTAACCAGTGGCCAGGGGCCAGCAGGGGCGCCGCCGAGGTGACTCTCGTCCCCAAGTCTCCGAGAATGCCCGGGGTGACCGCGGGGCCGTCCGGAAGTGGGGGCTCCGAGGTGTCCGGGGCAGGGCCCGGGGGGACGCGCGGAGGTCACTTACGCTGCTGTTCTCGCCCGTCCAGTGCACCATCGCCTGGTTGTGCGTCGCGTCCCCCTTGAGCACGAACGACGTGCTGATGAGTGAGACCTGCGCTTGCGAAGCCGCTCCGGCCACCGGAGCCGCCCGTGCCCAGCGCCCCTGGCCCGCGGCGGGGGGGCCG
>NW_006784492.1:2126422-2131265 GCF_000442215.2 Lipotes vexillifer
GGAGACCGCGGACGGGAGAGCGGAAAGCGCTGGGGAGCGCGAGCGAGAGCGCAGAGAAAGGAGCCGGAGAGGGGAGGGAGCCGGCGGGAGGAGGGGACTCGCCGCTCCGCCGCCGCCACCCGCGCAGCCAAGGGCGCACCGCCACCTGCCGGCCGGCGCCGTGCCCGCCCGTGCGAGCGCCAGCCGCTCGGGAACCAGGCGCCGGAGGTCCTGGAGCAGGCCGCCACCCTCCAGGGCCGCAGGCCACAGACCCCTGTCCTCCCTTCCTTGCTCCTTCCCTCCTCTCCCGCCCTCTTGCCTTCCTTCCGCCCTTTCTTCTTGTATTTACTGACCACCTACTCTGGGCCAGCCGAGTTCCAGGCAGTGGGGACACAGGGGTAAACACAGCCAGGTGCCTGTTCCCACTGCTGGGAGTCTGATGTGGGAGAAAGACCACACCTAAGTGGACACGTTCACGGACAAAATCACCCCAGAGAACCAGAATGAAGCCAGAGCGTAAGTGGGGAGGTGGTCTCCGGTAGGAGCCTCTGAAGGAGTAACAGTGGAGACAGGACCTAGCCCCCTGAGGCTGAGGAGGAGACCTTCTAGGCAGCCAGAGGGCCCTGCGAAGACGCTAAGGCAGCTTCCAGATGACCTACGGGTGCAGCCACTCCTGTGGCTTAGGCTTCAGGACTTGCAGACAGTGGCTTTATGTCCCAACCCCGGGGGCCACCAAGGGGGCAGCCCCTGAACATAAGGACAGACGCCTGGGTGAGGAGAGGGTGTGGGACAAGGTCCCATTCAGAGCCTGGCAGGCCACGGTGCACAGCTGGGGAAACAGAGGCTCAGCGCACCGAGTCCCCACCCAAGGTCATGAACCTACTTTAGGTAGATTTCAATGTAACTTCATTGAGCACCCACCATGTGCTCCGCACTGGCCTCAGGGAAGACACAGGAGCAGGAGATTCTCCGAGGCAAGGCCAGGGTCAGAGTAGCTGTGCATCCTCAGCCAGGGGCCACCCCGCCTCCTCCTTCCCCAGTGGCCCCCGCATTAGATAAAAATCCTCAGGCTCGGGCTTCCCTGGTGGTGGCGCAGTGGTTAAGGATCCACGTGCCAATGCAGGGGACACGCATTCGAGCCCTGGTCCGAGAAGATCCCACATGTCGCGGAGCAACTGAGCCCGTGCGCCACAACTACTGAGCCTGCGCTCTAGAGCCCGCGAGCCACAGCTACTGAGCCCGCGTGCCACAACTACTGAAGCCCGCGTGCCTAGAGCCCGTGCTCCGCAGCAAGAGAAGTCACCGCAATGAGAAGCCCACGCACCGCAACGAAGAGTACCCGCCACTCACCGCAACTAGAGAAAGCCCGCACGCAGCAACAAAGACCCAATGCAGCCAACAATAAATGAATAAAATTTTTTAAAATAATTTTTTTAAAAAAATATATAAATTGAAAAAATTTTTTTTAATTTAAAAAAAAATTTTTAATTTAAATTTTAAAATAAATTTTTTAAAAAAATCCTCAGGCTCAGCATCCCTGTCACACTCACCTCCCAGTTGGGTCTCTTTGCTCCAGAGGGAGAGAGAGAGAGAGAGAGAGAGAGAGAGCAGAGTGAGAGAGCCTAACGGGGCAAAGGAGCAAAGGCTCGAACGTTTGGGAAAGACAGACAGTGGGGCTTCCCGCTGGCCCCCAAAGAGTTGAAGCACCCAGCACCCTGTCTTCTGCTTGCTCACCCAGGCTCACCGGGAATTCATAGCCAATAACAGACTGGGCTTGCCCTCTGCCCAGCGCTGGGGTGGGGGGTGGGGGCTTGGCTGGATACCTATGAAGTCTCCTACCTTGGAATGTGCCCTCGCCCCCTCCGTGGTGTAAATTCCCAATCTGTCAGAGTCTAAATCTCCAGCTCAGGCCCAGGGTCAGGAGAGAAGGGGGAGCCAGCAGCTGTGGGAACGTCTGGTCTAGCACAGGGAGCAGAGAAGAACAGAACAGGGTCAGTGCAGGGCTGAAGGGAGGGGAGACAAAACAAAGTGGCAGGCGGGCACTAAAAAGACGCTTACGAGCAAACCAACACACACGGCAGACAGTGGCTGGCGGGAAGGTGCTCGCTAAACGGCGGTCAGAAGAGAGCTGGGTCTGTCCCGCCTTAGACACAAATTCACCAAGAGGCCCCGTGATGCTGGCTCAGCCTCCATCTCCCCGGCTGTGAAGGGAAGGGGCCTGCACAGTCTCTAAGGTCTCTTCCAGTTGTTTGTTTGTTTTGTTTTGTCTTGTTTTTAAATAAAGGAAGGCCTCCAAGTACTGTCCTCAAGAAAACTTGACAGTGACACATCATCGAGCACCTACTATGTGCTGGGCACTTTCCTAGGGACTGGCTGCGTCCTAGAAAAGAAGATGGGGGCCTCTGCTCTTGGGGTGGGTGATGTTGCAGGTTATCATATTTAACTCTCACCCTCAGGCTGTCCCCATCTTACAGACACGGAAACAGACTCAGAGTGATGACTGCCCAAGGTCACCTGGCCAGAGTCAGGGGCCAGACTCCAGGCACGTTTTCTGGCCCCAAGGGGGCGCTCTTTCCACCCCACCCTGGTTACTTGCCCTCTGTGCATGTTACCCCTCCGAGGCTTGGAGAGCTCAGCCAGGCAGGGAGGTAATGTGAACACACATCACCCCCAGGCTCAGACCGAGGCCACATCATTAGTGATTTGGTTAATGTCCCAACAAACTGGGGAGAGGGTCCAGGTCTGGAATGCAGAGGCCATGGTGCCTCACCAGAGCTCTTTCCAGAACAACTGGCTGGCTGCCTCTCTGCCCTAATAAGGCCACAAGGCATTCGGACGAGCAGGACTGACTCAGCCCTTTTCTGAATCCAAATCCAGAGACACTGTGATTCCCCGGATCTCTCAGCTCACAAACATTACTGGACCCCCAGGAACACAGTGATGAGGGAGACAGACAAGTTCCCTGTGCTGGGGAGGAGCGTCCGTCCTCATGCAGCTAGACAGATCCGGGGGAAAACCTAGACAGTGCTGCGTACCCAGGAGAAAATAAGGCAGGTGTGCGATGGCAACGAGGAGGTGCTGGGGGCCTGGTAACTTGGAGCTGAGAGGCAGAGGGCCCGGCATGAGCCTGGCGGGAAAAGCCATCCCAGCACAGGGGGAGCACGTGAGCCCCAGCCCGGCCCAGAGCAACTGGGTATTCAGAGGAGGAACTGCCGGGCTTGATTTGTATTCACGGACCACTGCAAAGCCTCTGGAGGGTTTCAGGCAGGAGAGTGAGACCAGCGGCGTTCTTACAGCATCACTCTGGCCGCCAGGAGGACAGGTGCAGGAAGGCACTTAGGACACGACTGTGCAGGACAAGAGAGAAGCTGTGGCAGCTGGGCACGGCAGCGGGCAGCGATGGAGGAGGGGGGAGTGGAGGGAAGCCCCCTCACCCCAGTCTCACTCCCCCTACCCCCGCGCTCACCCTCCTTAGTGACTCACATCAGGGACTCGGGGACACAGATGCAGGAGAAAGATGCAGGCAAGTGTAGAAAGCAAAGGAGAGCCTCGATCAGGCATGCTGTCCAACACCCCCGGTGCAGTGGGGTCTCCGGAGGCCACAGAGGCAGTGTCTGCGGTGCCCACCGAGGTGGCCGACAGCTCAGCAGGTGTCTGGGCATGAACACATGGAGGCAGGCCACGTGCAGAAGCTGGGGTTCAGCGCCTGGCATCGGGGTGCATGCGCGAGATAAATATTAAACCCTCTCCAGATCTGTAACACCTGATTCTTCACAACAGCAAGATCCTAAGACGGGGGAACCAGCCCCAGCCAACCGCCCTTTCACCTCCATGCAGGGCGCCAGGCTCCAGACCGAGTCAGGCCTGGTCCTGCTCCTGGAGAGCTCACAGTCTGATGCGGGAGGCGCACGGGTGAACAGTGATGCCAGGGAAGCAGGCGATCCCAGGGAGGTGTCTGGGGGCCTAAAGGAAGGGGGAGCCGCCATCTGGCCTTCTGCTCAGAGCGGGTGCTCTTCCACTCATCCCTCCAGGTAACAGTAACAATAACAGCCGAGACTGCCACATGAGCGCCTCCTCTGGGCCAGGCACTGTTCCTGATGGAAGAACCCAGCACACCTCTGACTCCCCTAGAGGGTAAGTACTGTTTTCCCCAACTGAAAGGTGAGGAAGGTGAAAGCACACAGGGGGCAGTAATTTACCCAAAGGATTCAAAGGCCCACGTCCTCATGTACCAACTGGGTGTCCTGAGCATGGCCCAACTTCACCTCTCTGTTCCATAAATTGCCTCACCTGCGAAATGGGGCCAGCACGGCGCTGACTCGGTGGCTCTCAATGTGTCATCCCTGGACCCACAGCATCTGCGTTAATGGGTTGATTTCTGGGCCCACCCCAGACCTACTGAACCAGAAACTCCGGGCTGGGGCCCCGATCTGTGTCCAACACGCCCTCTGGGTGGTCCTGACGCACCCAGTGGCTCTGGGCCCAGGCTGCACAATTGACATCACTTGGAGGACTTTAGAAAAGTACCGATACCCAAGCCCCACCCCTGACCGCACCATCTCTGTGGGGCATCTCTAAGCTCCCAGGTGATGCCAATGTGCAGCCAGCCGCGAGCCCCTGGCCTGCAGCACAGCTCTTTATGAGGATTCGCAAGAGGACAGATGCCAAGTGCCTGGCGTACGGCTGGACCACAGTAAATGGTGCCTTTCCTGACAGGTAAGTGGGGGCCCCTGGAACCCCAGGCCAAATCTTTTAGTTTCAAGATCCAGCCTTGCTTCCCGATTCCATGACAACGCTCTCATCCAGAAAGCAGAAGAAATACTTTGTCACTCCAACTGTTTTTTTTTTTTTTTTTTTTTTTTTG
>NW_006784492.1:2131411-2134601 GCF_000442215.2 Lipotes vexillifer
CCCGCATCCCCTGCATCGGCAGGCGGACTCTCAACCACTGCACCACCAGGGAAGCCCACTCCAACTTTTAATCAGACTGCTTCCTCATTAAAAGTCTCAAGCTTTTTTAAATGATCAAAGATCTCTAGTGATAATATTTTAATTTCTCTTTATAATCGTGACAAAGCTCAGCAGACGCGGCTCCCCGAGCACGCCCGTCTCAGAGACAGTCAAGGAATCGTGAGCGATACTCACCAGGGACACTGGGGGACCCAGCAGGAGGGAGACTGAGGGAACAGGCTTTCGGGTTGCTGGTGGGGTGCTGGGCTCCACAGAGGGGAGCCCCGGCCACTCCCTCAGCTGCCCAGCGCGGCCTCCAGCGACGCTGAGAAGCTCTCTGCCTGCTCCGGGGCAGGAGGGCAGCGGTGACTTGCAGACAAGTGTCCTAATGACTGTCAGGGAACAACAAGGGTTAGAGGTACCGGCTTTGCAGAGAAGGATCAACCAATGCTACAGCCTCATCACCAGGCTGGCCGGGGAGAAGGCAGTGGGGACAGCTGGTTGGGACATTAACTTGGACCAGGACAAAAGTCCGCTCCCGCAACGGCAGGGAAACGCGTCCAGACGGAGGAGGAAGACGAGGCCCCACAGCGAGACAGACGGTGCGCAGGCTGCCCCGAGCCAAAGAGGGCGGGGAGACAGGGAGGAAACGGCGGCAACTCCTCGGGTGGTGCCGCGTAGGGGTGCATTATAGGCAGTGGTGAGGGTGGTTGCTTTTTGGTGATGGCAGGGATTTCCATCCCCGGAGCACCGGCACTGTGGGCCACCAAAGCCCTGACGTGTGAGAGGCTAGCCAGGTAGTGGGCCCGAACCGGACAGAGAGCAGATGACAAGTGGCCCTTTCCCGGCCACCAGGGCTCTCTTTAATCACGGACACCGCACAGTTAGCGCCTGCAAACAGCTTGGTTCATTTCTTCCGCTCATCAAATGTTCACTGAGCACCTACTGTGTGCCTGGCATGAGTCTAGGCCCCAGGGAGAGAGCAGGGAATGAACCAGACCAAATCCCTGGAGGCATAAACAGGAACTGGTGGTGAGACCGGGAAGAGTGGTCCTGGCAGAGGGAGCAGCGTGTGGCGCGAGCTGGAAGAAGACAGCGTAGGGACCTTAGAGGAACCAGCGGGCAAAGAGCTCCAGGGCAGCTGAGTGCAGGGCAGGGCGGGCGGGCAGGGCCAGTGAAAGCGGAGGCTCCACGGTCCCTCAAGCGTCCACCACAGTGTCGGGGAGCAGGTGATGACCAGAGCCAGTGCCCAGCCTCAGGAAGGTCAGCGCCAGCAATGGGGACAAGGACGTCAAAGACACTGCAGCAGACACGCAGCTACCCCCCCAGCACGGGGCACCGGCCCTGCTCCAGGCCTTTGCAGGGTTACCTTGCTCCCCGCCCCGTAGCTAGGGGGAGGGGTCCATCGCCTTCTCCCTGTCACACAGGAGGAAACTGCGGCACAGCATAACCAAGCAGAGGGGCTCGCCCAAGTTTACATCAGCAGCAAGAGGGTGGCAGTGGGCCATGAACCCATGCTTCCGCATGTGCCAACGAGCTCTGGGGCGTGGGGTGGGCCCGGGGTGCCCCACCTCTCCCCATGCCAGGCTCCTCTGCCTCAGCTTTCACATTTGTAATCCTCCCGACCCTGTGGGGCTGGGTTGACTGTCAGCTCCACCGATACCCGGTGAGACCAAGGCTCTCGGCGTGACAGTGACCGGCCTACCCCGTGCAGCAGGGAAGCACAGGCAGTGGGGCCTGAGCCTGGGCCCCCCAGCGCCCTGCTGCTGCCCACTCTCCACGTGACACAGGACACTGTGGAGACAGAGCAGGGGCCGTGACCACGCTGGCCAGCGCAGGGCGGGTGCCACCCCATACCCTGCTCTTACTGGGTTGGAATGTGGCTCAGAAGTGAGCCCTCAGGGCCTCGGGGCACTACAGTACCTGACCATCTCCTGATGGGCACCAGGGGAGGCTGGGAAAGTAGCCCCCACGGGCCCAGGGAAGTGGGATCCTCCGTCTGTCCATCTGGGGCCAGAGCCCAGTTTGGTCACCGTAGTGGGCAGGGCAGAGAGGAGAAAGGCTGGACCTGGGAGTGACATACAACCAACCAGAGACCATCCTTGGGGAAGACGGCAGAGGCCGGAGTCTTACCACTGAAGCCGAATGCACAGGCCCTGGGCTGCAGTAGGAGCCCAGTGAAGGTCTAGGGACCAAAGCAGGGAGGCGGGAAACGGGGGGGGACACAGCCAGCCCCGGGGGGCACAGCCTCCCTCAGCCCCACCCACACGGCTGAAGGCAAGTTCCCCCACCCACCCCCTGCCCCACACACCAGGGTTCACCGGAACTGGGGAGGGGGCAGAACTTGCCAATTGCCTCCCATGTGCCAGTGTTGGGGTGCATCGTTATTTTGATGTTAGAAACGGAGGAGGAAACAGAGAGGCTCAGAGAGGCTAAGTCACCTGCCTCGGATCACACAGCTGGAGAGCGGCAGCCCTCGGGACAAGGATGCTGACAGTAATGTTTCAGGTGCCGCTGTGAGCACACTGGCAACACCTGCCTCACAGGTGGGTGTCCTGTGTCTGAAAGCGCCCACCTCATCAGTGTGTAATTAGCGTGCACTGGGGGTAAATGAGCTCAGAGTGCGGGCGGGAAGCGAGGCTGGAGCTGAACTCTGTCCCAGCCCTGCAGGGCTCTGGGTGAGTCACTGAATGTCTTTGTGCCTCTGTCTCCTCATGTGTTCAATAAGAATGGTCATCAGTCGTTGTGCGGATAAATGAGTGTCTGTAAGATGCTCAGAAGGGCATTTCTGCAGAGTGCACTGCAGAGAGAAGGCCTTCACGGGGGACAGTGACAGAAGGACCCACAGTAAGTCCCGTCTGTGTCACACACACCTCATCTATGGTCTGTGACCGTCCACTCTGAAGACTCACCAGACACCCAAAAGCCCCGTCTGGGCTGCAGCGCATATTCATTCATAACAGAAACGTTCCCCGAGGCCGGGGCAGAGCAGTTAAGTCCCAGAGGTGCTCAGTGGGTGCGGGTCCCTAACTGAAGGGGCCCCCCTCTGCCCACAGGGCAGCCCCCTGGGAAGCCAGCTGCCTCAGCCCGGCCACTCAGTGCTGAGTCTCCCAACGGGTGAAACGAGGGGGTGAGCTACATAAGAACTTCA
>NW_006784492.1:2134683-2136587 GCF_000442215.2 Lipotes vexillifer
CAGCAGGACACGAGCCCAATGAGACACCCTCCAGAAATGTACCTGTGGTTTAGGAAATGCCTCTGAGTCTATCCCGTGACGTGTACGTATCAAGGACGGAAAAGTTCTGCAGTTTCAAAATCTGTTTGATTTTGATTACTTCAGTTTTCCCCCCAACTTTCTGACCCTTTACTTCTATTTAACAGCACGAACACCCCAGAGAACACGGGCTATTATGGAAATACGAGCGCGGAGGAAGAAATGGAGGGAAGAATGTATGCTGTCAGAAACAAATACACTTGAGGAGGCCTTGAGTGATGAGTCGGGGCCCAGCTGGGTACGGCGCACACAAGGGACAAAGGAATCAGGGTGCCTGGTCCGCTCAGGGTGGGCACACGGGCCTGGCCCTGCAGGACGGAGCCGTGGCTACCGGACTGGAGGAGAAAGCGGGCCCAGGGGCTATGGGCTTGCGCCTTCCCCTGAGGTCCAAGAGAACCTGCTGGGGTTCTCAGAAAAGGAGCCACAAGGTCAGATCTGTGTTGCGGAAAAGCTAATTCTGGCAGCTTCTGAAAGCTGGGGCTTGGAAGAGAGACCGAGAGACCGGCTGGGGGGCCATGGCATTGGTCCAGCAGAGCAAAGACGAGACCTGGCCGGGATCGTGGGGAGCCATGGAGAAGAAGAGGTAGAGGCGGGTCCCCAGAACCTCTGATTATGCAAGAGGAGAAAGGGGGAGGAGTCAAAGAGGCTCCGAGATATGTGGGAAAACAAGGACGCCATGTTCCTCATCAGGGAACAAATCTGAAGGAGAAGGTGTCTGTGGGGCATCCTGAAGGCGTTAGTCAGGTGAGGCCAGGCGGCGCTGCAGTAACAAAGAACTCCAAATCGGGCTTCCCTGGTGGCGCAGTGGTTGAGGGTCCGCCTGCCGATGCAGGGGACGCGGGTTCGTGCCCCGGTCCGGGAAGATCCCACATGCCGCGGAGCGGCTGGGCCCGTGAGCCGTGGCCGCTGGGCCTGCGCGTCCGGAGCCTGTGCTCCGCAACGGGAGAGGCCGCAGCGGTGAGAGGCCCGCGTACCGCAAAAAAAAAAAAGAACTCCAAATCTCAGAGGGGTAACCCAAGAAAGGTGTATCTCACCCATTCACAAAGTCTTATGCAGGTCGACTGGGCCCCCTCCAGCCTGTGGCCCCGCAGTCTGGAACACGTGACCTCCAGGGTCACTGAGGCAGAGGAGAGAGAAGCACACAAGATGTTTTGTGGGGGTCAGACCCGGGAGGTGCTCCATCACTCACATCCTATTGGCCAGAGTCTGAGTTCATGGCCTCCACCTACCTGCAGGGGAGGCTGCAGATGTAGGAACACATGGACATTTGGCGAGCCCTACTCGCCACGGTCACACTGGCAGGGAGGCTCCAGAGGCCCTTGGAAATGGTGATCAGCAGAGTATCAGGGCCTGAGACGTAGATTTGGGCATGACTGTTGGATGAGATCACCGAGGGAAAAAAAGACGAAAAGGGAAAGAGAACAATGGGGTAAAATAGGTAACACCTCCAAGGTTATATTTAGGAATTCCCGGAGGATGACAAGATATAGTCCAAAGTCTCTTGTTTCCAAATATCTGATTATTTGTTGTCACGTAGACAAGGCATCCAGAACTTTTCCTGAATTTTTCGGTTTCCATATGGTTCCTTGGCATCGCACAGGCAGCCAAAAGCAGTTGGCAAGTGTCTGAGTACCACACCACTCCATAATGCTCTCTCTGTGTAAGGCCAAGGGCGTCAAGATGACATATTTGTCTGGAGCAGAGGTTTTCAAAGCCTTCCATTTCAATAAACTTTTTTTTTTTTTTTTTTGCAGTACGTGGGCCTCTCACTTGTTGTGGCCCCTCCCGTCGCGGAGCACAGGCTCCGGATGCGCAGGCTCAGCGGC
>NW_006784492.1:2137048-2146328 GCF_000442215.2 Lipotes vexillifer
CATGTGGGATCTTCCCGGACCGGGGCACGAACCCGTGTCCCCTGCATCGGCAGGTGGACTCTCAACCACTGAGCCACCAGGGAAGCCCTCAATAAACGTTTTGAAAGAGACCTCACCGTATTCTTGCCTTTAAGATTCACTTCAGAAATCAAAACTTTTGCTACAAAATTATTGAATATGAAACTGATTTTTTTCATTTAAATGCTTTGTACATTTAACATTTTTTTCAAAACTAAAATTGTCCACAAATAAAATTTTGGTTGAAAATCGTGGTTTGAGGGAAAACTCAGTTTTCCTTGGAAAGTGCTCCTGCCTTAATCAAGACTACCAGAGAAGCAGGGGATGCTTCTTCCAAATGGCTCCTGCAAAGCCTTTTCCTGAGGCGAGGGTCCCCACTCGGAGACCACGAGCTTCCTGAGCCCTGGGACTGTGTCAGTGTTTGTTCTCCACTTATCCTCACTATCAAGCACCGAGCTGGGCACAGAGTAGGCACTCAATCCATATTGGGTAGAGGGATGGAGGGATGGAGGGATGGATGGGCCTTACATTGAAAACCCCTACACGCTCCGACTTCTAAACTACAACTGCTAAAATGAACAGCAATTTGCTGAAAGGGAAAAGCATTGGACTGGGAGTCAGGAGACCCCGGTCCCGTGTCAGCCCTCCAAGGACTGAGCTCTGACAACTTGGGAAAGTCCCTTTCCCTGTGGCTACTACTCGTTTCCTCCTCTGCTAAATGAGGTCTCACCACTCAAGCCAACCTTTATACTCTCACATCCCGTCACTTCTCCCCTACCCACATCCTTCCAAGGGCCCTGAACTGTGCCCCAACATCCCTAGTCGAAAATGCACTTCAGGGGGGCAGAACTTGCACTTACAGCCAAGTGAAGAAACTGGCCAATCCTCTCTCCAAAAGTCAATTATGAAACTGCACAAATTGACAGAAACAACCGTTTCCACACTCTGGAAGTCAGCCAAGAGCATGCAACCATGGGAGAAGTGTTTATGCTTGAAAACTGCTGAACTTCAGGTACAAACACTGAGTCTGCAGCTTTCTGGCCCAGGGCTGCTCCCATACCACCGTCCCAGCTGGGGAGACTCAGAGATCCTGCAAGGTGGGGCAGGCCCTGAGGGCCAGCAGCTGCTGCGCCACGGGGGAAGGGAAATCACACAGTTTGGAACAGTGGGTGATGGCCATGCCCAACAGCATTGTCCATGGCAATTACCATCTTGGAGGTTGTGCAGAACGACTGAGGCTATGTGACTCTGGAAAGGGCCCAAGCCAGCCACGGACTCCTAGCTGACCCTAAGGCCATGTATATGCACACAGGAAACATCCAAGGCCTAGTGGAAAGGAAAAGCCAGGCAGACTTGAAAATGCCTAAATTTTGAATGTGTTTCTCTTCTCTCCACACACAGGTCTTTGACCTGTGTCAGACGGATAAAGGCTTACTAGGTCAAGGTGTTTCAGAATGACGTCCGATCAAAAACCGGCTGACCTCTAAGCTATGCAGAAACAGGGGCTCAAAAGCCGGACTTAAAAATAAAAATTAGAAACTTAAAAAAAACACAAAAACAAAAAACGCAGCAGCAACTGCACACAGCAAGGGAGATGAATTTCACAGATTTAACCCAGACGTGTTACTAAACAAACAAACAAATGAACAAGCGAAAAACAGCAACAACCTCCTGGAGGAAATCAAAATCCAGAGTTGCTACAGTCTATAACCTAAAACGGTCAGTTTTCAACACCAAAAAAAAATATTATAAGAAATGCAAAGAAACAGGAAAATGTGACCAATATCTGGGGGTGGGCAGTCTTTAGAGGTCTCCAGAAATTGGATTTGGTAGTGAAAAACTTCAAAGCAGCTATTAGAAATATGATCGAAGAATTAAAGGGAAGTATGACAATAATCAGTCAACGAGTAAAGAGTCTCAATAAGGAGGAGAAATAATGTGAAAGAACCAATGGCAGATTTGAGATAGAACAGAGCCTCAGAGACCCACACAACAACTTCAAGCGCACCTGTGTGTACTGTGGGTCCAGGAGAGAGAGAATGGGGCTGAAAACGCACTTGAGAAATAATAGCCAAAAAGTTTTCGAGATTGACGAAAATCCTTAAACATCCAAGAAACTCAAGAAACCCCAAGTAGGTTAAATACAAAGAGATGTGCACCTAGGCACATCATAACCTGTTGAAAGACAAAGAGAAAAGCATGAAAGAAGCAAGAGAAAACCGACTTACTAGGTATTGAGGAACAGTACAATCAACAGGAAGAAAAACAGGACAGACACTGTGGAATGACGTATTCAAAATGCTAAACGAAAAAAAAGTGCCACTAAGAATGCTATATCCAGCAAGACTGTCCTCCGAAAGAGGTAGAGGTGAAACCAAGATATTCCCAGATCAACAAAGAGTGACAGAGTTCACTGCTAACAGACTTGCCTTACAAGAAATACTGAAGGAAGTCCCTCAGGCTGAAAAGAAATGACACCGGACGGTAAATGAAATCGATAAGAAGAAATAAAAAGCACCAGAAATGGGGCTTCCCTGGTGGCGCAGTGGTTGAGAGTCCGCCTGCCGATGCAGGGGACACGGGTTCGTGCCCCGGTCCGGGAAGATCCCATGTGCCGCGGAGCGGCCGCGCCTGTGAGCCATGGCCGCTGAGCCTGCGCATCCGGAGAAAACAAAACAAAACAAAAAGCACCAGAAATGGTAAATATGAGGGTTAATATCAAGTACTCTACAAATACTCTCTTAAATTCTTTAAAAGACATTCGTAATAATCACAACTCTTGTTGTTCGGTTTATAACAGTAAAAATGTAATACATATGTGGTAATCATACCACAAAGAGGGGGAAAATTGAAACTATATTAGAGCAAAGTTTCCACATTTGATTGGAAGTAAGTTAGTATTAATCTGAAGTAGATTGTGACAAATCAAAATGTATTTGGCAGTCTCTAGAGCAACCACTAAGAACATAATTTAAAATATATTATTTTTAAGGGATTAAAATGGGACATTGAAAATATTTCTTTGATACAAAAGAAAACAATAAAGGAAGAAGAGAAGAACCAGACAACAGCAAGAGCAACAACAAAACCCACAGGAGAAACAGAGAAAACAGCAAAATAGCCAGTGAAATGACATATATATATTAATTACATTAAATGTGAATTAGACTAGGGGACTTCCCTGGTGGCACAGTGGTTAAGAATCTGCCTGCCAATGCAGGGGACACGGGTTCGAGCCCTGGTCCAGGAAGATCCCATGTGCTGCAGAGCAACTAAGCCCATGCGCCACAACTACTGAGCCTGTGTACCTAGAGCCCGTGCTCGGCGACGAGAGAAGCCACCGCAGTGAGAAGCCCGCACATCACAACGAAGAGTAGCCCCCGCTCACCACAACTAGAGAAAACCCGTGCGCAGCAATAAAGACCCAATGCAGCCATAAATAAATAAATAAGTAATAAAACTAATAATTTTTTTTAAAAAAAGAAAACAGAAAAGCAATAGAGAAAATCAATGAAACTAAAAGCTGGTTCTTTAATAAATTAACAAAAATTGACAAAGTTTTAGCCAGATGAAGAAAGGAAAACAAAAGAGAAAAAGAGGGGCTTCCCTGGTGGCGCAGTGGTTGAGAGTCCGCCTGCCGATGCAGGGGACACTCAAATTGTAACAAGTGCTCCTAAGAAAATAACTTAGACGGAATTCCCTGGCAGTCCGGTGGTTAGAACTCTGTGATTTCACTACTGAGGGCAGTGAAATCCCCAATACCTAGCTGGGGCACTAAGATTCTTCAAGTTACACAGTGTGGCCAGAAAAAAAAAAAAAAAAAAAAAAAAAAAGAGAAAAAGAGGCACAAATTACCAAAATCAAGCATGACCAATAAGAGAGAAATTAATGCCAACAAATTATACGACTTGGATAAATGGACACATTCCTAGAAATACACAAATTACCAAAACTGACTCAAAATGAAATACAAAATCTGAATAGACCTGCAACAAAGAACCTGAGTTAATAATTTTAAATCTTCCTACAAGAAAAGCCCAGACCCACACAGCTTCACTGGTGAATTCTACCAAATATTTAAAGAAGAAATTATCAATCCTTCACAAACTCTTTCAGAAAATAAAGGAGGGAACACTTTTCAATTCATTTATTCCTCAATTTATCCCTTATTAAACTGGTACCAAAACCCTTAATAAAATAGCAACAAACTGAATCCAGCAACATGCAAAAAGGATTCTACACCATGACCCCAGTGGGATTTATCCTAGGAATACAAGGTTAGTTTACATCCAAATATCAATTAATGTAATACAGCGTATCAACAGAATAAAGGAAAAAAATCACATGATTATCGTACAGAAAAAGCATTTGAAAAAATTCAGTACCCACTGATGATAAAAACTCTCAACAAAGTAGAAATAAAAGGGAATTCTTCAGCCTGATAAAGGACATCTACAAAAGTCCACGGCCAATATTATACTCAATGATGAAAACAAACAACAACAACAACAAAAGACCTGAATGTTCCCCTCAAAGATCTGGATGAAAGGCAAGCACATCTGCCTGTACCACGTGTATTCAATATTTTACTGGAGGTTCTAACCAGAGCAATAAAACAAATAATCAAAAGCGTCCAGATTCAAAATGAAAACATTAAACTATCTTTATTCACAGATGACACGATCCTTTATGTAGAAAATCCCCACAGATCCATAAAAACTCTATGAGAACTAACAAACAAGGTTAGCGAGGCTGCACAATACAAGATCAATATACAAAAAAACAATTGTATTTCTATATACTAGCAACAAACAATCCAAAAAAGAAATTAAGAAAACAATTCCATTTATAATAACATCAAAAAGAATAAATTTCACAAAAGAACTGCAATACCTACACTGAAATCTACCAAACATTGCCAAGAGGAAGAAACTAAACATGTTCTAAATAAATGGAGAAATATTCCATGTTCATGGATTGGATGACTCAATATTGTCAAGATGGTAATTCTCCACAAATTGATCAATAAATCCCATGCAATCCCTGTCAAAATCTCATTAGACTTTTTAACGGAAATTCATAAGCTGATCTTAATTTTATATGAAAATGCAAGAAGACCTAAAATTGCCAAAACTATTTTTAAAAAGAACAAAGTTGGAAGACTTATTCTATCTTTCAGACTTCCTATTAAGCCTCAGTAGTTAACACATTGGGGCGTTCATGGAAGGACAGATGTATAAATGAATGGAACAGAATTAAGAGTCCAGAGATAAAGCCTTACATTAGGTAATTGACTTTTGGCAAAGGTGCCAAGAGAATTCAATGGGGGGTAAAGGATAGCCTTGGATCCAGAACATAAGGACTCTTAAAACTTGAGAAGAGCCCCCCCCCAAAAAATAAAAAGCAATTTAAACATGGACAGAAGAATTGAATAGACATTCCACCAAAGGAGATATGCAAATGGATAATAAGCACATAAGAAAACACTCAACACCATTCGTCATTAGGGAAATGCCCAGTAAAACCACAATGAGATCCTACTACATACCCACTAAAGTGACCATCATAAAAAAGACAGACATGAAAAAGATATGGGGAAACTAGAGCTGCACACATTGCTGGGGAGGGAATGTACAATGGCACAACCGCTTTGGGGGAAAAATGCTGACAGTTTCTTTAAAAGTTAACGTGGACTTTGCACAACACACTCGATGCCCCGGAGCCACACTCTCCTCACCTGGAAAATGGGGGTGACTATAAGCATGCCCACCTCGCAGGGATGTGAGAGCAATTTCACTCCTAAGAATCCAACCGAGAGAAATAAAACATCCACCCACACAAAGAATATACGTGAATATTCACAGCAACATCATCCATAATAGCCCCAAACTAGAAACAACCCAAATGTCCATCAAATGAGTGGTGGATAAACAAAATATGGCAGATGCATCCAAGGAAATGCTTCTTTATCAATGAAAGGGAATGAATGAATATCTGATGCCTGCTACACCACGGACAAACCTCAGAAACATCATGCCAAGTGCAAGAAAGCCGGACTCCAAATATGACAAAATGTACGATTCCATTTATTTCATATGTGCAGACAAGGCCAAGTTGTAGGAACAGAAAGCAGACCAGTGGTTGCCTGGGGCTAGGGCGGGGATGGGGACTGACTGCAAATGGGCACAGGCTGGGGTGGTGGCCTTGCTCCAAAGTTGGATTGAGGGATGACTGCACAAACCTAGGAACGTACTGAAAGTCGCCGGATGGTACACTTAAAATGGTGGATTTTATGATGTGTACATTGCACCTCAATAAAGCTGTTTTTTAAAAAGAAAGAAAAGTGCTTCGGGCTTTTGTCCTTCACCTGTTTAACCACCATTTCTTGAGTGTTTCCCCCATGTGGCCTCTGCTGGCTGCTGGGCACACGGGGTAAATTATAGTACAAGTAGCTAACAGAGACGAAGAGGCCACTGCTTATCTTACCTCGCCTCTCATCCCTCACAAGGGCCCCGTGAGGTGGGCCCTGTGACCCTCCCCCCCAATTTACAGATGGGGAGAGTGAGGCTCCCAGCAGGAGTGTTGTGCAAAGTAACCCGATAACTGTCAGAGTCAAGGTTTGAACTCTCGCAGCCCGCAGCCCGGCCCTCACTCCCACCCCCTTCCCCTCCACCTTGGTCCTCACACTTGCCCCTGTTCTGATCCAGCACAGCACCACAGAGGCAGCCCGAAAGCCTTCACCCTGGGAGCTGGCCTCCACCCCTCTGCGGGACGACCTCCCCTTGCTCCTCTGTACCTTTGCTCACACCCCTCCCGCCCTGCAGCGGCCTCCCCTGGCTGCCTCCCCCAGTTCCCATCTGCCCTTCAGGACCTACTCTCGTGTCCCGCCCGTCCTGAACTTCGTCCTCCTCCAGCAGGGGGTCCCACTCAGGGGCCACACCTCCTTGACTTGGCCTGACATTGGCGTCCCTGATTGGCGTCCCTGTCTTCCCCACCACCACCCCCAGACCTTGGGGGCTGGTCTAGGGGGTGAAGGTCTGTAGGGAGTTGACTTCTGTCCCCCAAGAAGATCCGTCCAAATCCTAACCCCCAGAACCTGTCAATGTGACCTTATTTGGAAACAGGATCTTTGCAGATGGAATTATTTAAGGATCTGGAGGTGAGATCATCCTCCTGGTTCTAAATCTAACCACCAATCTCCTTATAAGAGACAGAAAGAAGGGGACGGCCACGTGGAGACAGAGGCAGAGATCGCAGCGATGCGCCTACGAGCCAAGAAATGCCGCAGATTGCCAGCAACCACCAGAAGCCAGGAGAGAGGCCTGGAGCAGGTTCCCTTCAGAGCCTCCAGAAGGAACCAACCCTGCCCAACGCTCGACCTTGGCCTCTGGCCCCTCAACTGTGAGAGAATAGCTTCCTGTTGTTTTCACACGTGCAGTCTGTGGTCATCTGTTACGGCAGCGCCAGGAAACTCAGACAGGGTCCATGCCCAACGCATGTCTGCACCGCCAGCCCTGACACAGCGCTGGCCCCATCTGGGAGAACCAGAAACGTGTTTGAGTCTCAACCTCCTTGTCCCTCTGATTCATCAGTTGGAGCTTCCTCCCTGAGATGGTCAGAGCTGCCCCGGGGATGGCTTTGTCTTTTCTAGAAAATCAGATACTGCATCCGTGATCCGCGGCCTGCCCGTCTTCACTGTGAGCTCCTTACCACTTCAGAGCAAGAGGCTCTGTCCTCACAGCAAAACCAGTCCAGGACAAAGGCCACTGAGAATGAGAACAGAAATCAGCACGTCATGGTGAAGGGCGGGGACGGGCACGTAAGTTACAAAGGAAAGAACAAAGAAGCTCAAGGGGGCTCCTGGAGCAGACGGCTCTCCTTCCTGCGCTGGGCGCGGGGACACAGGTGTGTTCAGCCAGAGAAATCACAGAGCCGTTTCCTCATGATACCTGCCCTTTGCAGGCTGCATACTTTACGTGCATGAAACGTTTTACAAATGGAACCAAGAATTACGAACGTGAACTTATCCTGCCCTCTATGTAATAAAACTGTAGATATAATTGGACTAAAGGGCTGACTTTTAGGACCAGTCAAATAGAAGGCAAAGCTTGCAGTGGGGTATTTTCCGGTGTGATGTTTTTCTAAGAAAGTTCTGTGATAGCGAAATACAACATCCTTCACTTTGGTTTTTTTGTTATGACTGGCCCACCTGGCACCCAGAGAGCGAGTAGAACATTACTTCTGGGTGTCTCTGTGAGGGTGTTCCCAGAAGAAATTAGCATTTGCAGTAATGGACGAAGGTAGATGGTCCCCCTGGATACAGGTGGGCCTCACCCCATCCACTGAGGGCCTGAATAGAGCTACAGGTGGAGGGAGGGGGCTACTCGTTCTGTTTCTCTGGAGAACCCCAATAGAACAGTGAAAGCAGGTCCTTTCTCCAGCATAGTGGAGGGCTTCGCCACATCAGAGTGTCCTTTTGGGAGCATCGTGCCGATTCCCTGTTCTTCTGTCACCTGCTGTCTAGTAGCACCAGGTTCTCCTTTGCCACGTGCTTGTGACCGAAGCAGCCCCCTGACCTCACCCGCAGGACTTCATGAAACTCTGCACCTCTGCCGAGAGTCACAGCTTGCCTTTGCTGTGCATGGCAAGCACATGCTTTGTTGGTCTGCATTGTGTTTGCCTGACTCTGGAGAAGGTCCAGAGTCCGGATATCAGAGAGACGTGAGCCACGCTGACTTGGCAGGTGAGAGCGACTCCCGCAGTCAGACACAGGGTGGTGATCAGGGACTACCTTATAAGTGGTCAGGTCAAAGTACCAGAAACTTGGGGCTTAAAACAACAAATTTTATTCTCTCACAGTTCTGCAGACCAGAAGCCCAAATTCAAGGTGTTGGCAAGGTGGGCTCCTTCTGAAAGCTCTAGCGGAGAATCCATTTCCTTGGCTTTTACAGCTTCTCGAGGCACCCACATCCCTTGGCTCGGGGCCCCCTCCTCCCTCTTCAAAGCCAGCAGCCCGGCATCTTCCCATCTGTCTCTGTCTGACCTCTCATTCAGCATCACATCTCCTTCTCAGACCTCTTGCCTCCCTCTCAGAAGGACCCTGGTGATTACCTTAGGCCACCTGAATAATCCAGGACAATCTCTCCATCTCAAGATCCTTAACTTTCTCATACCTGCAAAGTCCCTTTTGCCATATGAGGCAACATCATCACAGGTTCTGGGGATTAGGGTCGGATATCCTTCGGGGGGGGGGGGAATATTC
>NW_006784492.1:2146773-2209693 GCF_000442215.2 Lipotes vexillifer
CCCTTGGGGGGGGGGGGGAATATTCCATATTATCAGCCACCTTCCCCCCCCCCCAACCCAGCCACCCCCTGCTCCTTGCTCTCCCCTAATTGCCCAGAGACCACCCCATACCCTCCTCCTTCTCTGGCCAACCAGCCACCCGTGCCCTGCAGCCCCGTGCCCCGCTCGGGGATGAGTTCATCCACGCTGAGGACTGGATGATTTCCACCACCAGTCCGTCACCTACTCCCTGGGTGACTCAGGAGGAGGTCACTGAACGTCCAAATCTCCACCCCAGTCTCTCGGCGACAAGTCTCATCTGCCTGCCATGTCCACGGCGTGCGAAGGGACATCTTCCTCTGTTCAGCCCCTCCTTAACCGCACCCCCCATTAGTCAAGGTCCAGGCAGGTGACAGGGTCACATGGACAGGTGGGCAGGGCCCGGACATCAAACGTTGTGCAAATCTGCCTGCTGCTTCTGTCGTCCAGGTGGCGGGTGGGTAAATGCTCGGGACGGGGCTTCCCATGTCCGCCTTCCCCAGCGGCATCCACAGGGTGGCGAGTCCGCAACTTAGAATCAGGAGAAGGTCTCACAGAGGTTTCGACCCCAGACATGTCCACTGCCCCGGCACTCACGGGAACCCCGCGTTCCGGCGCTGGACACTCATGTTGAGCCGGTGAAGTGGGCTCAGCCCCCTCAGGAGCCTCAGGAGGACGAGAAGGGCGTGGCAAGCCCCAAATTGTGAATTTCTGGGGCCCTGACTATTCAATAGCATCAAAACCGAAAACTGCTACTCCTGTATCTGCCCACCAGGGCTGTTGTGGGACTAAATGAGACTGAGGGGGGCTTTGTAAGGGGCATAAACAAAGTACAAAGCCATGATGCACCAGGAGTCCGTCGAACGATGGATGGGTAAGCAAAATGTGGTCTGTTCATACGATGGAATATTATTCAGGCTTAAGAAGGAAGGAAATCCTGATGCAGGCTGCACCCTGAGTGAACCTGGAGGACGTGTGCTTGGGCAAACAGGCCAGTCACACAAAGACAGATACAGCCAAGTCCACAGGGACGGACACTGTAAAGGCGATCACCAGGGGCTGGGGAAGGGGCGCGGGGAGTTGTTCACTGGATACGGTTTCAGTTTTGCAAGATGAAAAGAGTTCTGGAAATAGACGGGGGTGACGATCTCACAACAACGTGAACATGCTTACGATTTTCAACTGTACACTTAAAAACGGTTAAGATGGTAAATTTTACACGTATTTTACCACAATTTTTTTAAAAACATAATGAATTACCACCACCTTCATCCTCTTCCCCATCTTCCTCACCTTCATTCCCCACCGTGGATTCAGGCTGGGACCGATAACGGTCTCCACCCACATGCTGACTGTGATCCAATGGCAGCGTCTGCCTGGAGCTGCCCCCTGAGATCAAGGCTTAACAGGACCCTGTGCCTGATGGATGAGAGATGTCTGCTAGGGGATTGTCAGCAGCTGTGTGGTTCATCCGTCTTGGTTTAAGGTGTTGTGCCTCCCGGGGCATTTCACTTTAACAGGAGGATTTGAGGTTTGTATGTTCAAGGGTGTATAATGGGAGGAGCCATCTGGGGGAGGGAACTTTCCTAGGAGCTCCCACCCACCGGCGAAACTACAGAGTGACTTCCAATTCCACGGAGCGGTCAGGTCTGCCAGTGGAACCTCCCACCATCCTGCAGGACACCTGATATTCCGTGCCAAGTTGTGGATGATTTTCCCAGCTTCCTTTTCAAATCGATGAAATCAGATAGGGTTTGACTAGAGAAAGATTTGCAGGGCCGTCGAGGCAAAAGTCAATTTCCATAATCACATGGAGATCCTGATAGGTAAGTGTGCCGACAGGTGAGTGACGGTGTGATTGAAACACATCTGTACTAAAAATATTCTAAAAGCCCTTCTCTTGATTTATACCCAAAAGAAAATATTGCAAAGGAGAATGACTTTTCAACTCAAGTAGCACTTATGCTTGATCTAACTAAATTAAGCTCTTCTGAACAGGTGGTTTTGCTCTGTTGCCTTTAATAAAAATAACAATAATGTGCATTTAGAGGGTGTTGCATCCTCTCCAAAGCACAGATCTTTTGCAGTGTACGGTCGCTCTCATCCGTGCGGATGATCAGCAGGGTGACAGGCAAGGTGGGATGGGGGTTTGAGGGCATGAGTTAACAGCAGCTGATCACATTTGGTAAAATCAGCAAATTTCAAATACACAGGAAAGCCAATGTCACAGTGCTCTGAGGCCTGGCGATAAAGAGGCCAGAAGCCGGGTCTTCCCCTCATTACGGACTAAATCATTTTCCCCCCAAAATTCGTACGCTGATGGTATTTGGAGGTGGGGCCTTGGGGAGGTGATTAGGTTACATGAGGTCATGAGAGTGGGGCCCACAGGATGGAATTAGTGTCCTTATAAGAAGAGGAAGAGGGACTTCCCTGGTGGCGCAGTGGTTAAGAATCCGCCTTCCAATGCAGGGGACACAGGTTGGATCCCTGGTCGGGGAACTAAGATCCCACATGCCGCGGGGCAACTAAGCCCGCGCGCCGCAACTGGAGAGAAGCCCGTGCACCACAACAAAAGATCCCGCATGCCTCAACTAAGACCTGATGCAGCCAAAAATAAAAATAAATTCTTTTTAAAATAGAGGAAGAGGAAGAGACATGGCCCTTCCTCTCTGCCGCGGCCATGTGACAATACCGTGAGGAGGCAGCCCCCGCCAGACACTGGAACTTCTAGTAATCTTAGACCTTGACCTCGTACTCCCCAACTTCCAGAACTATGAGAAATACATGTCTGCTGTTCAAGCCCCCTAGTCTGCAATGCCCTGTTTCGGCAGCCTGAGCTGACCAAGACACCATCTTTTCTCTGAAGTTTGAGCTTGGGGCCCTGGTGTAGGGACGTCAGGAGGTGTAGCTTCGAGGCTCAGGCCTGAGCTGACCAAGAGCAGCCTCGGGACACATCCCCTCCCACCTGGAGAGCGCTGCCCTCCCTCTGGCTGGCCCACCCAGAAGTCGCACGGGTAAAAGGCAGGGACTGGCCCGACACCAAGCTGCTTGCAGTTCCACCACTCCTCTCCCGTGACCCACACGTTGCTGCCTGATTGCAGGTGGTTCCTATGCACACATTCCCCGGTCCCTTCACCGCGGTTAAATTCCTTCTTGCTTAGCTTTTAAAACTGACGCTCATTCAATACCACCTCCTCCAAGAAGCCTATCCTGGCCACCCACCCCTCAGAAGAGTAACGACCCCCTGCCCTCCTGCAGCCTCCTGCAGATCCTAGCACTCACGGTTGTCACTGTCTTTTGCACATCAGCCTCCCCCGCTGGAGCGGGAGCCATCTGGGGCAGAGCATGGGAGTTATACCAGCAGCCGGCACAGAACAGGCTCGACAGATGCTTCGAGACCTCAGCTTAACGCGAGGCTCGCTGGTCCCCACCTGCAAGCCCAGCCCTGTCACAGGTCTGGGGGGACTTGAGGAGCCTGAAATCTATGCCAAGTGGCTCCTCATTAGTCCACGGCCCAGCCTGCAGTTCAAGGACCTACTATCGTGACTTTGTAAAACAAGCCCCCAAATCCAAACTCAGCCCAAGACAGGGACTGGGGTCCAGCTCTGCCCCTGAATACCAGCCCTAAATCACAGCCAGGACCATCTGTGGAGTGAGTCCTACGTGCCAGCCCATGTGCCAGCTCTTTACATGAGTCACCTCCCTCCATCTTGTATGACAAGCATCATCACCCATTTCCCAGATGAAGAAACTGAGGCTCCTGGAGGGACCTGTTTGGGCTCCCATTGCTGGCAAGTGGCTGGGCTTGGATTGAGTCCCACCTGACTCCACAGCCAGAGGTCCCCACCAAGTGTCCGGACCACCACAGGGGCAGCTGGGTCCAGGGGAAGAAGGGGGTGGGGCCCCTGCCAGAAAGAGTCCAGCATTTTCTACCGCTCTGGAATGCATGCTCTCCCTGCAGACGCCCTCACTCATCACCAAGGAGCGAGCTCTCCTCTCCTTACCCTTGACATTTCTCTTTGTATTGAGATTATTTTGATCGCAAGCGAGGGCATCCCAGCCAGAGTGCACAGCATGGGCAAAGAAAGGCATGGAGGTGTGACATAGGATGACAGATTTAGGAAGCTATGAATCATTCAGGGCGGGGCTGCCAGCAGTGGGCTCGAGGCTGGAGAGGCAAGCCCAGGCAGAGTAGTGAAGGGCTTCAGATAGTATTCCCCGGGTCGCGGGAGTCCCAGTGGGTCTGACACGTTGCCCTTCGGGAAGCGCCCCCTGGTGGCTGCTCAGCAAGGGGGCTGCTGGGTGATCCTGTGCCACCCCTAAATTACTCACCCAGACCTCTCCTCCAAGGAGTGTCAGCCCCAGGGCCATGCCAGGAGTAGCTGACCACAGCCCGGCCCACCACAGCATCTGAGGACCCCAAACCTGGACTCACCACCCTTCCCCTGGGTTCCCAGGCTTTCTTACCCTCAGACAGCCTCTCTCCCCACCCTCCCCATTCAATGCAGTGATACGGAAAACACAGGTGAAGAAAACACAGCCTGGGACACGGAAGGGCATCAGCTTTCATTACAGAAAACTAACGAGGCCCCAGAATGCCAGGGAGCTTACGCTGCAGAAATTCCAAGGCTCCGTGGATGAATAATATATGAATAAACACATAACTTTGCACTTTTGAAATGCTTTAATCCAAGGCTTTCAGGCCCTCTGAAAATCACACATTTGATTCAGGGAACATCCTCCAAACACCTCCTCTCTAAGCTGGGCACTGGGTAATCCGGAATCATCCGTGCATTCAGGAAAGACCCAGGGGTGCTGCCTGGGTGCCTCACTCAGAGAGGTGATGACAATGGTTCAGTGAAAGGGCTTTCACACAGGCACGGGCTGGGGTTGAGGGATCTCCACAGGAAGATGTGTAGCTCTCCAGGGCCAACAGCAGGCAGTGTCCCACTCCTAGGCCTGACTGTGGACACAGTGACATCTGTAGCCACGAGTGGGGCCTCCGGACAGGAGAGCACAGCCTCTACTAGGACCGAGTGCAGGCAGGTAGGAATGCAGGAGGAAATACTCCAGCCTCTCTCTCACCGGGCCTTCCAGCCTCCCGCTGGTGAATCCCATTGGCTGAACACGACAGGAAGTCAGAGCCGACTGCCTGGATGGGCACATCCATAGAGGTCAGCTTCTGGGGCTGCAGCAGGGTTGGGAAGGGGGATTGAGGGGGTCTGAGGGTGGCAAACAGACGATGGCTTGCACACTGGGAGGGTCCAAGCACTCAGAGGTACAAGGGCTGCTGCTGGCTCTCGTGGCATCACTAAGAGATGGATATAATTCTTACTGTCATTTTACAGTTGTAAAGGATGTTATCGGCTGAACTGTGTCCCTCCAAAATGCACATGTTGAAGTCCTAAGACCCCAGCACCTCAGAATGTGACTGTATTTGGAGAGAGTGCCCTTAAAGAGGTGACTATGGTAAATGAGATCATATGGGTGGGCCCTGATCCCACATGACCGGTGTCCTTATAGGGAGAGAGACTAGGACACACACACAGGGATGACCATGTGAGGACACAGAGAGAAGATGACCGTCTACAGGCAAGGAGAGAGGCCTCAGAATGAACCAACCTACCTTCACCTTGATTTGAGACTTCTGCCCCCAGAACTGTGAGGAAATAAGTTTCTGTTGTTAAGTCAGTGGTCCTTTGTTATGGTGGCCCCGGGAAATGTCCTACAGAGGAACTCACCAAAAGCAGCACAGCCAGAGTGGGATCTGGGAGGGCAGCCAGGGCGCCTCATTCCCAGTACTCCATAAAAGGCCCTTATTAGGGACGATGTCTGATACCTCTCCTGACACCACGGATGCTAAGCAGACGTGCCTTATTTCTCTGGGCGTGGCACCAGAGCAGCCTCTGCTCCCCCAGGTCAGAATTCCAGGGGAGTGGGTGACCCTGAACCAGGACTCACCAATGAGGGCTCCTCTCTAAACCCACAATGGCTCTTCTGTGGTGAACAAAGGTCTGTTTGGGGCCTCTCCCACCCAAAGAGGTGGTGAGAGTGACCCAAGGAATTGGGGCACAGGTTCCACTGTTCATCCTAATTTATATAAATTGAAGCACCCGGCCCAAGACTTGAACACAAGCCTTTTTTTCTTAACTTTTCTACTGTGCAGAGTTTATTAGTTTCCCAGGGATGCTATCACAAAGTATCACAAATCGAGTGGCTTAAACAACAGAAATGTATTGTCTCCTGGATCTGGAGGTTAGAAGTTTGGGTCCTTCTGAGCCAGAGGGAGGATCTGTTCTAGGACTCTCTCCTAGTTTCTGGGGCTCTGCTGGCCATCCTTGGTGTTCCTTGGCCTATAGATTTCTTCCTTCGTCATCACGTGGCTTCCTGTGTGTGTGTGTGACCCCATATCCAAATGTCCCCACTTCTAAAAGGACGCAGTCATGTTGGATTAGGACCCATCCGAATGATCTCACTTTAATTTGATGATCTGTAGAGACCTTGTCTCCAAATAAGGTCACATTCTGAGATCCTGGGGGTTAGGACTCCAGCATGTGAATTGGTTGGGGGGGCGGTGCGGGAACCACAATTAAACCCACAGCACAGTCTAATATACACACATAAGAGTACATGAAACGGAAATCTCCAGCTTCACCAGGACTCTCACCCAAGTGACCACAACCCAGGACAAGAAGCAGAACATGGTGGTCCCAGAGGCCCCCGTGTCTTTCCCGAGGTAGCCAGGATCCGACTGTGATGTCACGGCAGCCTTGCCGTGCTGTGTGGCTCTGCACCCACAACCCATGTGCATCTAGACCCAGAGCTCAGCTGTTATGACATCACATAAATGGAGTCACACACGGAGGCTAGCTTCTTTTGCTCCCCATGTTCGTCAGGTTCACCCTGTCACCGAGCATGGCTTCCCGCTGCAGGAGACTCACCCAGGGCCCCGTCGTGTGAACACAGCACCGTCTGCATCCATTTCCACTGTGTGGACACAGCACCATCCCCCCGGGCTGTCCGTGCATCCCTGTCCTACGTCCCCGCCCACGGAACGTCAGGGTGGATCTGCTGGATCCGCGGAGACGAGCATCTTGACTTCCCTGAAGAACAGCAAACTGTTTTCCCAAATGGTGGCGCTGCCCGAGAGCAAGGTTCAGGGAGAGAATGGTGCACGGCATCCAGAGGAATTCGAACGTCTGTTCTCCAGAGCTGGGCTGCCGGCGTTCTCGGGAGGGGGGCCTTTTCTGGGCACCAGCTCTGGGCCAGGCATCCGTCCACTTTGTCTGGAATCATCTCCTAACGGCCCTGGAAGGTGTGGTCCACACATCCCCACTTCCCAGGTGAGAAGTGAGAGGGCGGAGTGACTGGTCCAGGGTCACATGGCAGATCTGAGTTTGGAACCCAGACCTGTCCGTGCACATGTGAACGTGAGGGAACGCACAGAAGGCAGTCGGGAAGAGAGAAGCTTTCAGATCTAACACCCTCATGCCAGGCGTAAGCTGAGAAGAGCAGAACAGGATATGACATCTCTAAACAGGCACAATATCGCTTAATTCTCCCCGGCCCCAAATCCCTCACACTATTAGCTCCTGGACATTCGGAAGCCCGTGCTCTGACTCCAACGAGCTGCCCCAGATGTGTTCAAACCTCGGGGCGATTTAAATGTGCTTTGTGCTTCATGATTTATAGATGAAGGAAGCCCTGGAGAAAGCCTGCTCAGGTGGCCGCAGCGCGCATGTCCGTATAACAGCATTCACGTGAGTTATTTCTGGTCCTGCTGGGCGGGAACACCACACCTCTCCCTTCTGCAAGCCTTGGAGGATCTGTCCTGACCAGGGAAATCTCAGAGAATTTATTCTTAGGTAGAATCTGGGCTTTGCTCCCTGCTTTCCTAATCATCTCTCATGCAGTTAATTTTCAACCGTTCAGGGCAGTGAGACGTGCCAGCGATTAATCGGAAACATTAATTCTCTGGAGTCCCGTTTTCAGCCCATCTTGGCACCCTGGTGAAATCGTCAACATCAGCTAAGTCTGTCCTCGTGGCTCTGGGCCTCTCCTTCCCCGGGATCAGGACCTGTCCCCCAGGCACCACGGCGGCTTCCAACCCAGGATAAGTTACCCTCGGCCAGCACTTTTCAGGTTACAAAGCCCATTCACGGGGGGCGGACATGTGGGTCACCCCTTGGCGCGGAGACAACGGGTAGCCCCGTTTTACCAGATGAGGAAACTGCGTGTCTGGGAAACAAGCCGCCCGGCACAGAGCTAACACCAGGGCCGGAGCCGGGACCACACTGCTCTCCCCCACGGCTCGTCTGAGCGCTGTGGTCACAGGACCATGGATATCCCAGTTTCCAATCTGCCTGGGAGACTGACATGGGGGGGACAACTTCTATCGAAGTGGTGAGGTTAACAATGCTAACTGCCTGGGATGGTTTGAATTGCGTCCTCCCGGAATTCAGACACTGAAGTCCTAAACCCTGTGCCTCAGAACGTGACCTTATTTGGAAATAAGTTCCATTGCAAGAGTAATTAATTAGGATGAAGTCATGCTGGAGTTGGGTGGACCTAATCCAACACCGACTGGTGTCCTTCTAATAAGGCGACATTTGGACACAGACAGGCACGCAGGGAGGAGGCCATGTGACGATGCAGTCAGAGACTGGGGTGACGCTTCTAGAAACCAAAGATCACCAGCAAACCCCAGAAGCCAGGGCAGAGGCCTGGGACGGAGGCGCCCTCTTGGCCTCAGAAGGAACCAACCCTACTGATACCTTGATCTTGGACTTCCGGCCTCCGGAACGTGGTGTAGGCCCCCAGCCTGTGGACCTCGTTATAGTAGGACACCAGGGCACCGCCCCTTAGCAGTGCCTGCTTAGCAGGGCATGCAGGATCCTGAGGCTGGACTCCAAACTTGGGCCCTGCGCTGCCGGCCAGGTGCCCTGGGCTGCGCCTCCCACCCCCACGGAGCTCCAGAGTCTTTAGGAATTAAGGTTGCCTTTGACAGCAGATTCTTAAATCTCGCCCCCAAATGGCTTAAACAATAAGGAAAAGGTACTATCCTCACGTCACAAGAGGTCTGGAGGAGGGGTCACTCGGGGGCCCTGAGTGGAAACCCAGCTCACCCCGTGCAACCCCCTGGCCCTCAGAACCGGCAGGTGACGAGTGTGTGTGGTTTTAGGCTGCTGAGTGCGGGGCCATATGTTACGCGGCAGCGGGAAGCTCATACAGTGCGGAACAAGGTGAAAATGGAAGCTAGCTCGCGGAACCTCCTCGTGGGAGCCGGGAAAGCTCATTCAGACAGGAGATCACAATTGAAATGAACTAGATCCACATGTATCAACACAGATAAATCTCCAGAAACACGGTGTGCAGTGAGCTGGGCGAGTTGCTAAGGGGATAACTGTGCAGCCCTCTATGTAAATATGGGTGACAGCATGCGTCACTACAGCTAAAATGCCCTTCGGTGCAAGTGCCAAGCCTCCCTGCGAATGGCAGTATCACCCAGGGAACAGGGGCTGCTTCTGGGGATGGGAGGAGGGGCAGGAGGGATCGGCACCCACACCGTGTCGGCAGCGCTCAGGTCCATGGGTGGGTGTGGAGAGGAAGAAGTCGAAGACTGTAAACAGTGTCAGCGGTGGGTACATGGGTGCTCGGTGGTTGTTTTCTGAATTTTTCTGCATGTGTTAAGCGTTTTAAAAACATTTACGTTGGTTCTAGTACCTGGGCCTGCCACTTATCATCCAAGGATCTGGCCAAACTTGGAGAAAATCTCCGAATGTCTTGTAGACCTATGGGTGGACCCATCCCTCCATCCCTAGGTCCAGCACCATCGCCCCCGCCCCTTGCCCCCGAAGCCCTCTCACGGGTCACTGTGGTGCCCTGGCTCCTCCTCATGGAGAATCGGAGCCCTAGATCTCCCTGGGGTTGGCACTGGGTGTGAGGCAGCTCGAGGACACACAATGCCGCCTCCTGGGGGTGTGCAAGGTTCACGCGGCACAGCTTACAGGGCAGCCCAGCCCGTTAAGATCTGTGTCCAGTGCTAGCAGTTCTAATGGATGAAGGCAGAGGGCCTACGTCATCAAGGCCGTCCAAGGGGCAAGATCAAGCCCCAACCCTCCCACCAGGGGATGGGACTCCGTGTCCTGAGCCCCACCATGGGCCAGCTTCTCCTTGTGTGGTCTCTTTAGCCTCCCCACTCCTCCCACCTGGGGAAGAGATGAAGCTGCCCCTTACTCACAGCCTCCCCTCTGCCTCTGGAACACCTCCTAAACTGCTCCACCCCACTCCCCTTCTCCCCCATCTGCCTGGCTAAGGCCTCAAAGACTCAGCTCCGGAACCACCTCCTCCAGGAAGCCTGCCCTGATCTCTGAGTGCAGGACTCTGGGCCCCTCGCCCCTCCAGCAGGGCTTACATGTCACCCACATGGAATGAAGGATGTCAGTGTGTGTGTCGTCTTCTCCACTAGCCTGTGGGCTCCCTGAGGGCAGTGGCCACATCTTATTCCTCACACCCGGGGCCCAGTGCAAAGTAGCCCTCTGGGGGGTGATGAATGAACGAATGAATGAATGAGTGAGCGAAGTGACTCGCCCAAGGTCTCACGCACAGTTAATGGGCGACCCTGTACCCCTGATGCCAAGCGCACCCTCCACCCTCACAGTGACAGCTCAGTAAACACGCCAGCCCCACCGGAGCAGGCGTCCTGAGCTGTCTACACGCGGCACTCCACAAGATGCCCGTTCTAGAAGGAACCAGAGCTCCACTCCAGCCAGCCTCCCCGGGCCAGGACACCCAGGGCCCCAGAGGGCCAGCGCTCCCCAGGAGGGGCAAGCCTGGCCATGCTGCCCAGGGTTCCTCTGACCCCCGGGGCCTGAGCTGAACTCAGACTGACGGTCATTCTCCCGGAGCCTCAAGTCGGACTTCTTTCTTAAATTTAGAAATAAATCGTTGAATGGAGAAGGAATGCATTCCTGTCGGAAAAAGAACCTCAGCGTTCAGACGCATGTAAATAAGCACATCGAGAGTAAGTGTGCCCTCCCCTCCCCCGCCCAGCCGTTGTGAACAAGTAGGTGTGGATCCTTCCAGATGTTTGCTCCCTCCCCCCTCCACACACACACACACACACACACACACACCAGTGTTTACTTCACGACGCCTAGATTTCAACATTGACGTTCCGCCCTCTAACTCCAACGAAGCCTTGTATGCTTTGTCTAAAAGTAGATTCAAAAACACAGCGTCCAACACACAGCCTTCGTAAAGATGTGGTTAAATAAATATTATCCACTGCCCAGAATCAAGAAAGCATTTAAGACGCATAGAGAAAAAATGTAATCCAACGTCATTAAAACCACCACTCCAACGAGACTCTTCTTTGGGTCAATGAGAGAGAATCTTCTTTCCTTCTTTCGTTGAACAAATATTTACTGAGTGCCTATCACGGAGCAGTGCTTCTCTAACTGCTGGGAGCAAGCGGCGCAGGGCAGGAATCCCTGCCTTCTTCAGCTTATTTTCCAGTGGAGGGAGGGAGACCATAAACAGAGAAATAAACACCACTCCATCTATCGTGTGTCAGACACTATGCTCCAAGGGAAAAAACAAAGGCAGGAAAGGGAGCCGGGGGTGCAGCGGGGGTCTGACCACAGACTTTGGGCACCGCTCCAATCACTGGCCCATCTCCTGCCCCCCTCTCTGTTGGCACCCACCTGTGCCCAGGGCCCAGGCACTTTCCGATTGGGAGAAAACATCACACCCTGAGCCTGGGATCTGGGTCCCTGAATGGCCAGGGAGGAATGGATGAAACAACACAGACCTGTGAGTGGATGAACTCCCTGGGCGTGAACCTTAACCTGTGAGAAACAGGATGGAGAGAAAAGGTAGGCAGACCCATCCCACCTCTGTGCTCTCACCTGTGGACTCCTCCAAAACACGACCCCTTCCTGCAAACGTTCTGGAGAATTCGTGTGCACCAAGCGGCCTCCTGTGCATCGTCACGGTTCACCGTGAAACCCGTGACACGGTGGTCCCTTCCCCCATCCTCGCTGGTTCCCTTTCCCCTCATCCCCACCAGCCTGGACCGGCACCTCCCAAATGAAGCAGGAACACCGCAATCCTAGCCTCAGGCTCTGCTTTCTTTAGGACCACAAGATGCAGTTTTAAACATTCCAAAAGGCACTATCCTCACTAAGAAAGGACATTTGCCAAAAGCCTCAAAGAGGAGAGAGAAGCAGCCACGCGGATATTTGGGAAAAGAGCGTTCTAAGCAGAGGAAAGAGCAAGTGCAAAGGCCCTGAGGCAGGAGCGTTTCTGGTGGTTTCTAGAGACAGCAAGGAGGCCAGCGTGGAGGGAACATGTGAGCAGGCAGGAGAAGAAGCCGGGGTGGCGTCTGAGTGAAGCAGGAACCAGCCGGAGGTCTCTGACCGCGGGGCGACTTGACCTCCCGGGGTGACTGGCTGCTGAGTTGAAAACAGACCTAGGGGGATGCAGGGGGGAGGCAGGGAGACCTGATAATTCAGTAATCCAGGTGTCAGAGGGTGGAGGCTTGAATCAGGATGGAAGTGGCAAGAAGAGGAGAGACTAGAAGAGGGATTCTGGATAGATTTGGTTGGTAGAGTGAACAGGCTGTGCTGACACACTGACGACGGGGCACAGGAGGAAGATAAGATTCAAGGATGAGCCCCAAGACTTCCTGTCCGAGCACGGGAAGGATGGAGTCACCACCAACTAAGATGTGAAAAAAAGAGGGAGGAGCAGTATGTGGGAAAGGGCAGAAGTCTGCGTTTGGAAATGTTAAGTTTGAGCATCAATTATACTCCCAAGGTGGGAAATCATGTAGGCAGCCGGACATACAAGATTTGAGCTGAGGGAGGCAAATGAGGATGGAGATGGATATGTGATAGTCCATGTTCATGTCAGTGCTTTGAGACTAGATGAGATCACAGGGTAACAAACACAGATTAATAAGAAAAGAGTCTGAGAATTGGGTGGGTGGAGGAATGGATGGATGAATGGTGGATGGATGGATGGATGGGTGGACTCATGGGTGGGTGGATAGATGCATGAGTGGATGAGTGGGTGGGTGGATAGGTAGATGGGTGGGTAGATATTAGAATGGATGGATATCTGCTGGGTAGATGTATAAACAAGATAGGTAGATTGATGAATGGATGTTATGATTGATAGATGGGTATTTATTTGTTAGATGGATGGATGCATGGATAGGTGTTAAAATAAATGGGTTTTGTTGGATAAAGTTTGAATGAAGATATCTGTTGGGTAAATGGATGGTTGGGTGCATGCATGAGTAGGCGAATGAGTGGTTCCTCTTGGGATGTTTAAAATGCTTTAAGTTCTTAAAATGCAAGTGTTCAAGAAAGTTCACTGGCCAGCCTCATTTCCCTCAATGAAAATGTCTCATGGTTCGGTAGTTATTTGTGAAAAGAAAGAGAACTGGGTTAGGAATATAGGGCTGCTCTCCAGGAGTGGGCCAGGTGGCAGGTAGATGGTTCAGAAGCCTACATGAACTGAGCACGAACTGTACGCAAGTGTCCTGCAAAACACACACATTACACTGCTATCTTCACAAAGCCCCTACGATTAGGATTACGGTGAAATTTACTGTCCAAACCCAGCAGGGACACCGCTGAGATGAAAGTGAGCATAATTATGCCGTGACCGCATGCACACAGCAGGACTGTCTCAGGCAACAGGACACATGGTCACCTATCTGTGCTGTAATATTTGTCACCCCCAATTTAAAGATGAGGAAACTGAAACTCGGGGACATCAAGCAGCGTTAGAAGGTCCCCTCCTTCTCACTTGCCCCCCAGAAGAGGAAGCACGGAGTCCCAACCACTGGACCGCCTGGGAGTTCCCAGCGTGTTACCTTTTGATAGGGGTTATATCGGGAGGGGGGCCTGGCTCAAGGAGGGGCACTGGAGGTCTTGGCAATGACCCATTTCTTGACCTGCGTGGAGGTTACATGAGTGTTGTTCACTTTGTGATAAATTTTTGACAAATTATTCAACTCACGATAAATTATTCTTCAAAAAAGAGAAGTAAGGATATTGTGTTGGAGAAGAGATGTCTGTTCAGTTCCCTTCCCAGCTGCTCCCGGAGTGGGGGGCCCGAGGGTGGCCAGGGACCCCCGTCAGGACATCCTCCATCCCCCGGATCAGACACAGGCATCAGGAAGAGTGTGGCTGAGGACAGAAGGGGGAGCAGCATGGATTAGCCTCCTCCAAGCTGAGGGCCAGTGGAAGTGAGGGTCTCAGCGCCATGGAGGGTCGCGTGGAGAGGTATGTCTGTGCCTGCACAGGGGTGGGGGGCAAGCCTCCCGAATGGGCAGTGGTGTCTGAGGTCAGTGGTGATGGCCCTGGTGAGGGGGTTGCCCAGTCAGGTGGGTGCATTTAGTGCTGGGAATGATGCCAAGGGAGCCAGTGAGAAGGAGGGGACCTTCGATTCCTGGTCAGGGGGCTAGGATCCCGCAAGCACGCGGCCAAAAGAAATTTTAAAAAAACACTTCTCTTCTTTATAGATTTCTATCTAAGCCAGCATCCCAAGACACTATATATTTTAACAGCCTTATTGCAGTATAATTGACAGATGATAAACTGTACTTATTTAAGGTGTAAAATCTGATAAGTTTTGACCCTGTACAGCTCGTGAAACCATCACCATAATCAAGAAAATAAATCCATCACCCCAAATGTTCCCTGGTGCCCTTTGTAATCCTCTCTCTCTCCACCGCCCCCTCCTCCCCACCGCCCTAATCCCTGGGAAACCACCGACTTCCTCCCTACACACCCCTGAGGTTCCCCACCAAGCCTCTGCTCCCTCTGCAGCCCCCATGCAGCTCACCTGTGCCCCAGACGCCACCTTCTCTGTGCGGCCACACGGTCTGTGTTATCACTGTGTCCTAACTGCTGCCTGCTCGCCCAAAGGCCCCAGACCGGCTCTAGGTTAGGAAGCCCAGCCAAGTTCTCTGCTGTCTGGTAGGCTGAGCCGCATCCCCTCCAAGGCCCGAACCCAGCCCTGGCGGGAGAGGGGCCCTTCCAATTTCTTCTTCCTGGTTTCTCTCTCAGCCCTCAGCTACCGTATAGAGTTTCCCTATACCTATGGGCACTCTTTCATCAGAGTTTAACTGTTCTTTACATTCAACTTCTCTGTTTGATGCACTGTGTGGTTTTCAGTTCCTCACTGGACCCAGACTACTGCAGTGACCTTGCCCTGAAATTGGAAGGATGTTCTCTCTTGGTATAAAAGTCTAGGTTGCTGTTTACCACTGCCAGCTCTTCAGGGATACCGTTCGCTGTCTCATGGCTTCCACTGTTTCTGTTGACAAGTCAGCAGATGCTCTAACCATTGCTCCTTGGAAGGAAAACTGTCTTTTATTGCTGGCTGTTTAAGAGTTTCTCTTTACCTTTAGTTTTTGGCAGTTTTTACCATGGGGTGGAGAGATGTGGTTTTCTTTTATTTATCCTGCTTGAGGTTCATAGAGATTCCTGAATCTATGGTGTACTGTCTTTGTTATGGCTGAACTGTGTATCCCCCACCCCCCAAAAAATTCCTGTGTTAAAGCTCTAATCGCCGGTACCTCCAAATATGACTGTATTTGGAGACAGGATCTTTGAAGAGGTGATTAAATCACAGTGAGGCCGTCAGGGTGGCCCTCATCTAATATGACTGTTGTTCTTATGAAAATAGGACAGATTGATACAGACACACACAGAGGAAAGGCCATGTGAAGCCACAGTGAGAAGGCGGCTGTCTGCAAACCAACAAGAGAGGCGTCAGGAGAAACCGCCCCCGCCAACACCTTGGTCTTGGACTTCCAGCCTCCAGAACCATGATAAAATAAAGTTCTGTTGCTTAAGCAACGCCCTCCTCCAAATCTGGCATTTTGTTATGGCGGCCCAAGCAAACTAATATAGTTTTCCATCAGTTCTCAGCCATTATCTCTTCAAATATTGTTTCTACCCCATTTCTTTCCTTTTCTCCTGGAATTGCAGTTACACGTATGATAGATTTCTAACCGTATCTAATCCTCTGTTTTTTACTCTCTTCTATTTTCTATCCTTTGACTCTGTGCTTCATTCTGGTTATTTTCTTTCAAGCCTCCTTATGTCACCAATTCTCTCTTCAGCTGTGTCCAATCTGCTGTTAAACCCATCCACTGGGTTCCCAACTTCACTGAGTATACTTTTGAGTTCTACAATTTCCAGTGCGCTCCTTTTTTTTTTTTTTTTTTTTTTGGGGGGGGGGGGTTTGGCCATGCAGCTTTCAGGATCTTAGTTCCCCAACCAGGGATCAAATCTGTGACCCCTGCAGGGGAGGGCCGAAATAGAGAAAAAGGCTACACATAGCACAGGTTTGGGCCTAACACTTCAAGGAGTGCATCTGTTTCTCTTTTCTGTTGATTCCTGGGTGAAAGAATGAAAAAACAGATTCAATGAAGAAAACACACCCAGTTAAGCTCTTTGAGGGTTGGACCAAGCAAATAATCATGTTAAGCCATGATGTCTGGAAAAAAAGCACATTATTTGGAATATGGGGGCATTTGCTACTTTTGTTTTTTCCAATTTAACTGATCAGAGGCTCCCCTCCACCAGACCTGAGTAGCTAGGGTGCAGGCATAAACTGTCTCATATATACCAATGGATTAGTTCTGGGCTCAAACTGTTTTCCATCCAAAGGAGATATACTGGATCATCATTTGTCCACCTATTATTTATCCTTAGAGTGTCCGTCTATCTGGAATGCCCACAAAACCTTGGAAAAGGCAAAGACATTTGGAAGAAACATGTAAGTTAAAACTAGCTCAAAGTCACTTGCTTCTTCTATTTATTTATTTGGTCTGAGATGATTCCCACATTCACTTACCATATGGCATTAAATCATTCTGGTCCTTGAGTTATTATTACATGATTCAAAGAGTATAATTTACAGAATTGCCAACCCAGGCTGCACTCTGTCCCACACCAAAAAAAGACCACAAGGAGGGGAGAAGAAAAATGACCCCGGGACACGAACCCGCGTCCCCTGCATCGGCAGGCGGACTCTCAACCACTGCGCCACCAGGGAAGCCCCCAGTGAGCTCCTTTTTATAGTTTCCAGATCTTCACTGAAATCCTCAATCCTGTTTTTTATCCCTTTGAATGCAGGAAACATAGTTATTTTAAAGCTCGTATGTGATAACCATCCATCTGAATTCCCTGTGGGTCTGCTTCTTCAGCCTCTTGTTTCTGTAGCTTCTGTCATGCTGCCTTGTCTCCTTGCGTGCCTGGTAATCTGTTATTGTGTCTAAACACTGTATTTGCCTAATTGAGGTTTAGGATGATATCATCTCTGTCCAGAAAGGATTTACATGTGTATGCTGGTTGTCTGGTGCAGCAGCTCTCCAGGATGATCTCAGCACAATTTCAGGGATTAGGATTATGTGAAGTTGGCGTGAAGTGAAGTCCTGCAAGGGTCTGTCTACTCCTGTTCACCCTCACTTATAAGGTGCAGCCCTTTGGGGTCCTAACTCAAAACGAGGTGGGTTGACCAGGTCACGTTGCCTTGGAGGGTCCCTGTACTCATTTCCTGTGGCAGCTGTAACAAATTACACACAAATTTGGTGGCTCAAGACAACATACATCTATTTTCTTACAATTCTCAAGGCCAGAAGTCTGAAATCAGTTTCTCTGGGAAAATATCAAGGTGTTGACAGGGTTGTGCTCCCTCTGGAGGCTCTGGGGAGAATCCGCTTCCTTGCCTTTTCCAGCCTCTGACATCTTCCCACATCCCCGTGGCTCATGGCCCCTTCCTGCGTCTTCCAAGCCATCAGTGTGGCATCATCCTTCAGTGGCCACATGGCCTCACCTTCTGTCTCTTGTCTTCTCCCTCTGCCTGCCTCTTGTAAGGCAAGTGTTAGCACTTAGGGCCCAGTCAGATCATCCAGAACAATCTCCCCATCTCAAGATCCTTACTCACATCTTTAAAGCCCCTTTGCCGTGGAAGGTAACACTCACAGGTTCCAGAGACTGAGACCTGATGTCTTTGGCGGGTGGGGGGGGGGCATTACTCAGCCGACTAGAGCCCTGGACTCCCGCTCCTGTCCCGGCACCGCATGAAGCTGTCAAGGCATCACTCAACATCTCAGAAAGCATGCTCCAGGAACCGTGGCCCCAGATGCCGCGCTCCCCTCCCCGAGCCTGTATCTCCCCTGAGACCCTGCCCCATTGTTAGTATTGCCCCATTTTCTGGTTATCATTCGTGGGAGGGATCGTCCCCCTAACGCTTCTGGGAAACAGAAGTTCACCATGCTCTCTCCATGATGAAGTGACAGTGGGCAGGGGTCAGGCCGCAAGTGAGGTCTCCCTGAGGGCTGGGAGTTAGGCTTTCCTATGTGCCAGCCTTGGTCGTAGATCATAAGGACCCTGGCTTTTATGTTTAAATTATCAACCCTTTCTCAGTACAGAGCACTTTCATATTAGTTCATATTACTCACTCCATTTAGTAATATTTAAAGCACTATTTATTAACCACGAGCTATGTGCCAGATTCGGGGCAAGCACTTTCCCAATTATTCGCACTTGTAACGCTCACTCTGAGCCTGCAGCGTGAGCACAACTGTCATTGCCATGAGATGGAGAAACTGAGGCTCAGGGGGCATGGACAGACTGTCCCGTCTTGCACAGCCAGTGGGCAGCAAAGTGATGCTCTGGACACAAATATTTCCGACTTGAGAGCTTTATGCTTCCTTACGTTGCGCCTAGGAACACAAACACGTGAGTGGCTTGAGCGACGCAGCACGGCAAATTCCTCACTTCAAATCCTCCTCCTTCCTGTTCTTAGTTCTTTCCCTGGGAAAATGCTTTCTCTGGCCCAGGTGAGTCAGGGAGGGGGTCCTAGAACTTGGAAACAAGACCAGTTTGACCTACTTTGACAGAAAATTGTACCTCCTAAGAGTTTCCAGAAAACTTGGCTCACATAAACCCCGACCCCCAATTAAGGGGAGGTGACCCTCCCAGGGACAGAGACAACGTGGGAGTCTTGGAAGCCTCCAGGGGCCCCAGGCATGGAGGTAACTCTTGAAAGCTGTGGCCTAACCCAGGACAGTCTCTGCTTGCTGGGGACACCACAGAGAGGGGCCGATGGGGACCAATGAGGGATTCAACTGTGTTTAATCCAGCAACGTCTCTGCCAGGACAAGGGGGATCTGCTTTCAGAAAGAATCCCTGGGGGAAAGAGAAGGGTTATTCCTTAGGGGTTTCAGCCTGATAGAAGTGGCTGTTGAGAATAACTAAATCCATGTGTCTCATTCCAGGGTCTCCTGTGAGAAAGGAGGAATCAGTCAATAACAGATCAATCATTGCAGCTCGAAACCTTTTGATAAATGAGTTCAGCTAATACCAAGACACTGATTTCTAAAAACCACCCTCTGAAAGGAAGCAAAGCTCCTAGGAAAAACGGCTAACTCCAGGTCTGGGGCAAAGAAGGTACACGGTGGGTCTGCAACATCTTGCTGGTATGAAAAAGAGTAACTAACAAAGAATCCAAAAATCATGGGGACACGTCCAAAGGACAGGATGGGCTCCCACCACTCAAATCTGGGATAGTCTGAACATTAAAAAAATTAATGACAATGATAGATGGTAGCACACTGCAGGGGGAAAAGGAATATATACATTAGGTGTGGAGTGGGGGAGGGAACCCTCTGTTCAGAAGAACGGACATGATTAAATTGAGACAGAAAAATACAACTAGAAAATCACCGCTTTTTGGCCATGATTGTACTCACTGATTCAGGCAAGGACCATGGATGGATGCTGAAGCCACTGGTGAAGGGATGCTGGGTCATGAACTATTCCCACAGTCTCAGAACATTACCTGCTGGGTTACCGATGAATTACCAAGGGAAAGGCATCTTTATACTGGAGAAACCAGGTGGAGACCACCTTAACCAGGTGACCAAAGGGGACAAAATGACTTCATGTGCCTCCCAGCATGACATACCGGGAAAGACACAACAAATGTTTGACCTGAATCTACAGTGAGGAAAAATATCAGGTAATCCAAAGCGAGAGACACTCTGCGAAATAAGTGGCCTGAATTCTTCTAAAGCGTCAAGTTATAAACCTTTTATGGGGGGCGGGGCTGTGCTAGGTTAAAGCAGAGCAGGAGGCATGGCGACTAAACACAACCTGTGATCCCTGACTGGATCCTGGCTTAAAAAAAGAGCCATAAAGAATATTACTGGGGGCTTCCCTGGCGGTGCAGTGGTTAAGAATCCGCCTGCCAATGCAGGGGACACAGGTTTGAGCCCTAGTCTGGGACGATCCCACAGGCCGCGGAGCAACTAAGCCCGTGCGCCACAACTACTGAGCCTGCGCTCTAGAGCCCGTAAGCCACAACTACTGAGCCCGTGAGCCACAACTACTGAGCCTGTGCTCTAGAGCCCGCGAGCCACAACTACTGAGCCCACGTGCCACAACTACTGAAGCCTGCGCACCTAGAGCCCATGCTCCCAACAAGAGAAGCCACCGGAATGAGAAGCCCGTGCACTGCAACGAAGAGTAGCCCCCGCTCGCTGCAACTAGAGAAAGCCCACGCACAGCAACAAAGATCCAATACAGCCAAAAATAAATTAAGTAAATAATAATAAAATTTTTTAAAAAAAGAATATTATTGAGTGGGGAAATCTGAATATGGATTTATTCTAGAAAATAATACTGTATCAATGTTAAATTTCTGGAGAGTGATCACTGTTGTGATGATGGTTAATTTTATGTGTCAGGTTGGAGAGTGTTTTTGGATAAGATTAACATTTATATCGTTCAGTTTGGGGTAAAGTACATTGCCCTGCATAATGGGGGTGGGCTGCATGCAATCAGTTGAAGGCCAGAATAGAACAAAAGCAGGTCTTCCCAAGGACCAGGTGATTCTCCAGCAGATGGCCTTCGGGCTCCATCTGCACCACTGACCCTCCTAGGCCTCCATCCTGTGGACCCACACTGCACCCGCACTGCACCCACACTGCGCCCGCACTGCACCCACACTGCACCCACACTGCACCCGCACTGCAGACTCTGGACTTGCCAGTCCCCATAATCACATGAGCCAGTTCCCTATTTAAAAAATCATGTTAGATAGATAGATAGAGAGATAGAGAGAGAGAGAGAGAGAGATAAAAGAGAGATATAGAGAGAGAAATAGAGAGAGAGAAATAGACAGATAGATAGATAGATAGATAGATAGATAGAGATAGATAGAGAGATAGAGAGAGAGAGAGAGAGAGATACCCTTCCAATTGCTTCTGTTTCTCTGGAGAACCTTGGCTAATACAATCATGCTGTGGTTGTGTAGGAAAACATCCTTGTTCCTAGGAGATGTGGGCTAAAGGATTCAGGAGTGAAGTGTCATATGTCTGCAACTTGCTCTCAAATCGCTCAGCAAACAAGACAGTGTGTGCAGGATGTTAGGGGGTAGGAGATGTGTGTGTGTGTGTGCGCATGTGTGTGTGTCTGCATGTGTGTGTCTGCGTGTGTGCGTGCGTGTGTACGTGTGTGTGTGTGTGTGTGTGTGTGTGTAGAGAGCACGAAGGCAGCTGTGGTTCAATATTAACCAACACTAGCTCTAGGGAAGAAAGAGCACAGAGTTACATTGTTCTATTCTTCCCATGTTTCTAGAGGTTCTAAATGTTTCAAAATAAAAATACCAGGCGGGGAGGCGGACTCCATTGATGCCTTCCTATTCCCTTTGAGTCTAGTTAAGACTCAGCACCTTCTGGGAGGCTGCTGGGTGTTGGGGACCCAATAAGTGGCACCCCACTTCCCTGTCCTGGTACTGAGCCAACTGAGAAAGAGGCACAGGAGTCAGCAGATAGGAAGCAATGTATCAGCTCGGCTATGGACAGCTGATGACGCTGGCATGGAGGGATGATCTGGTGAGAGCAGCTGGGCCCGCGCTGCTGCCCGACCTGGAAGCAGCGCCCCAAGGAGACGGAGTCTGCAGAGGAGAGCTGCCTTCCTGGGCGCTGGTCCAGGCAGGGGAGGGAGGGCAGGCCCAAAGAAACCGCCCCCCCACCCCCGGACCTTTGATGGCAAGAAACGTGGACCAGAGAGTCAGCCGACCGGCAGGGCAGCCCTCCTTCTCCCGGGGAGCCGAGGACGAGGCCGGGTACAGGTGCCCGGCAACAAGGGCCTCAGTCCCCCTCACGCTGCCCGCGCCCACCTGTGCTCCTCGGCCTGCTCTTCCTGGGCTTCTCGCGGCCCAGAGCTGCCCTGGCCCTTCTACTCAAGCACTGTGGCTTCCCCAGCCTCTCCCTGCGTCTCCCTGGGGGCTGCACAGTGCTGCGTCCCTCCCCCGCAGTCCCCGCCCCTCCCCAGTCGCTGCTGCTGCCGCCCTTGCCTGTGGACATCTGTCTTGGTAAGGGGACCAGGGAGGTGGCTCGAGCCTGGCCGCCCTCCCCGGTGTCCACTTGGGCACAGAAAACTCACCACTTTGGCACGGCAAATCCCAACCCCGCCCCCGTGACGCTGGCTAAACCAAGCGCTAGATGCAGCCGTGACGTGGGTGTATATAAATCTGGGTATGAAATTGACCTTAGGGTCAAGTCAGCACGTCTGCTGTGGGAGGGGCTCCTTCCCTCCAGGTGAGGCCTGGGGTGTACCATGTGTCTGTCCCTGTCCCTAAATTCTTCTGGTCTCTGGCCTCCTCTCAGAGCCCCAGCTCTGACTCTGGGGCAAGGGGAGACACCCTGGGCAGCACCTGGACCCAGGTGATGGACCACCCGGTGTACAGATGCTCACTGAAGCCACCAGAATCTCTGGATGGTTTGAAGCACACAAGCAATCCATCCCTGGTCACGTGGGCCAAAGAAATCCCCACACGGCTCATGAGGGGATGGTGCAAGCCTCCTCCCTCAGCGCTGCCGGGGTGCTGGGAGCTGGGGGAGACCTGCGGGCCTCCGAGGGCTCCGTAGCGGCTTAGGCCACAGAGCACGATGCAGAGTGAGAGTAAACGCTGGGAATGCACATGTGGACGAGGGCCAGAGCACGTGCGAAAGCAGGGCTTTCGGACTTCGAAAGGCTTCGGACCTGCAGGAGGGCAGACTGCTGTCTCTAGTGACAAGCCAGGAAGCCAAAGAGCCACCACTGGACAATCGGCCAGGACTCGATCAATACTGACGGCCTCCCTAATCGTTGTCTTGCTTCCAACTCAGGACCAACCCCAGAAGGTCCCACCTGCCCCCTGACCAGTCACCCGGGATGCGCCCCTTTCAGTCACCCTGAAGACCCCCCCCCAGGCCCCCAGCCCCCAGCAGGGCACCCTGAGCCCCCTTTTCTCTACTGGGAAGCTCACCCACTCCTCTGCCTGCCTTTGAGTCTCCACCAAACACAAGTGACAGTGGCCGACCCCCTGTTCAGCCAGCTCCAAGCAAACACACTTCACTTTTCTCCTTTGGTTACTCTTTATTTCCTCAATGAACAGAGTAATAGGGACAAAGCTTTAAAAACACAGAACTTGGGACTTTCCTGGTGGCGCAGTGGTTAAGAATCCGTCTGCCAATGCAGGGGACACGGGTTCGAGCCCTGGTCTGGGAAGACCCCACGTGCTGTGGAGCAACTAAGCCTGTGCGCCACAACTACTGAACCCGCGCGCCTAGAGCCCGAGCTCCGCAACAAGAGAAACCACCGCAGTGAGAAGCCCCCGCTCGCCGCAACTAGAGAAAGCCCGCGTGCAGCAGCAAAGACGCAACGCAACCAAAAATAAATAAAATAACTTTTATAAATTAATTAATTAAAACACAGAACTTAGTGAAACCACCTGAGCCATGCATCACAACTTCGCTGGCGTGAATTCAACTTACACGCACACACATACGCTCACCAGAAGCCCCAGCAAACCAGAAGCAACCCACAGACCAGCCCTGTAGAATATGGAGGGGAACAAAGGGGCTTTGGGGGACAGTGTCGTTCTGTTTCTTGACCTGGGTGCTGATCACACAGGTTTAGTAGATATTGTGAAAATCCTTCTAGCTCTACACTTAGGATCTGTGTACTTTTCTATGTGTGTGATTTTTCAACTAAAAGTTTACTCAAAATCCATGCCCAGAAAAAATCTGTGCACACTTTATAAAAATGAAGTGTGTAAGTGCATTAAACACTTACAACAGTTCTCTGGGGGGAAGGGGGGCAGGAAGGCGAGAGCGGGGAATGGGGATAGGGGATCGCGGGCCATGAGGTGAGGACAAGCCCAATCCGGGGCCCCTCCGGACGGAGCAGAGGAACCAAGGGGTTGAAGCAGAAAAGGAGATTCACGCCATATCACGAGTGTCCTGGGTTGTATTAAGAGCCTTCACTCCTCAGACAATGGGAATTGTAAAAGTTGCCAACACTCAGAGCCGTGAAAGTGTGGCTCGACCCTAACTGGCGGGCGATTTTTTGATCATCAAAGCTTTAAACACGTGACTTTTTTGACCCAGCAATTCGTTCCACTTCTAGCAAGACACGCAGTTGAGAACCGGTGGGCAGGCGCTAGCAGGCAGGCACCACGGCACTGCTGCGGCAATGTTTGTCAGCCAGGACACTGGGAAACGCCGAAGTGTCTCTCAGCATCAGCCTCATGAGGTGCACGGGGGACAGTCAGACCCAGACCCAGCCAGCTCCCGGCCACTGCAGAATGAGGTGGCCTCCCACCCACAGGGCAAAGGCCCAGGACAGAGCGAGCACGGACAGCAGGTGAACAGGAGGCACCAAGTTCTGCTTCTGGAACACAGTTCAACGTTCATATATGTGCTGAACAAATCACAGCCAATCTGAAAGTCCCCGCCAAGCTGTGGGGTGGTCACCTCGGGGCAGCGCTGGGCGGCCGGGGACGGTCCCCCTGTACCCTCCGATGCTCACGTCCTCACGGCGGATGCACCCCGCTTCTGCAGTTTTTAGATGAAACCCTGGTGGGAAGGGACAGGCTAGCTGAACGCACCACCAGGTTGCTTGTCGTGAGAAGGGCCTGGAGAAACACGTCCAGACTCCGTTTTGTCCTGTGTTTGCAGAAGACCCAGGCCAGGAGCAGGGAGCTGGGTTCTCGACCGCAGTGGGAACTTGACCCGGCCCCTGCTCTCTGGGCCAGGGCTCACTGGCCGATCGCAATCCCAGGAGCTGAGCAAGGTCACTTCCTGCTGCCCATCAGACGCTGCTCCCACAGTTGCCCTCTCCCCTGGCCACCTGCGTCCAGCCTCAGAAAGGCCTGTGGTTGCCCACCTGCCTGCAGGCCATCAGCCACCATGAGGACAGCAGCGGGCGCGGAGACACTGGCCTGGCCAAGCTCACCCGTGCTGAGCTCGGAGCAACCGGCTCTTGGCTTCTCACTTCTGACCCTGCCCAGGCGGTTCCCTCTGGGTCCAGAGCAACCTGCCCCACCTCCTGCCCCTTCTTGCCTGGTGGGTCCCCCTCACCTGCTGCCGCACACGGACCAGCCCTCCAGCCTTCATGCGTCTGGCTCATCATCCAGGTACTTGTCAGCCAGGCCCGCGGGTCTGGAGGCCACCACGGTGTAAGGGTGTCGATGCATCCCTGGGGTTCAGATGTGGTTACTGAAGCAGGGAGGGCCCTGCAGGTGCCCTGACCCCAACACATACCTGCGAACGGTGCCCTCATTAGCCCCTGTCCAGTCATTCCCCTCTGAAGGGGGGTTAAATGGGGGCCCCAGAAAGATATGCCCACATCCTCACCACCAGAACCTGCGATTATGGCCTTATTTGGAAACAGCAGATGTAATTCAGGCTCTTGAAACGAGACCATCCTGGATTTAAGGTGGGCCCTAATCCAATGACCTGTGTCCTCATACGAGAAAGGAGGGAGACTGGAAACACAGGGACACACGGAGGAGACCGTGTGAGGACAGAGGGAGAGCCAAGCCACCCCGAGGACTGCTGGAAACGGCTGGGAGCCGGAAGAGGGGCCCGGAACGGACCCTCCATCGACGTCACCAGAGGAGCCACCCTGGAACAACCTTGGTGTCAGACTCCTGGCCTCCCGGACTGTGAGAGCAAATCTCTGTTATTTTAAGGCCCTTAGTTTGTGGCAAGTTGTTCCAACAGCTCTAGGACACGGACGCACCCTCTGGGGCCCCGGTGAACACAGGGCCACAGAAGAGGGGCTGCGGCCCCCTCTGCCCTGGGCCCTGCACCCCAGAGAAATCACAGCCCATCCAGCATCCTGCATCCAGCGGGTCTCACTTTCCCAAAGCTGATGCCACCGGGACAGATGACAGAACGCACAGCTCAATGGACCCTCTCTCCAAGGGGACCCGAAAACCTGTCTCAGAGGTGTCCCCACTCTGCATGGTGTGTGACAAGCCGACTTCATCTGTCGACAGCGCTGCTCAAGCCGCCTTTGGGGGAGGCCCACAGAATCGCGTGGCCAAGAGGGGGGCCAGTCCCGCCAGCCCCACCCCGCCGGCTCCCAGCAGCTTCTCCCTGCAGCTCTCAGGCTCGCGGACATCGCCAGAATGCGGCCTGAGGGGTGGATCCGGGGCCTCGTGCCAGGACATCAATCTCGGCGGCTGCAGTTTTCCCTCGTCCTTTGCTGGCTCAGAACAGTGTGAAGCCGCATCTGGAGATGTGGACACAGTTATTTAGCAAAAGCGAATGTTCTGCAGGGTCTTTCTTGTCAGGAGAAAACACAGCTGAAGCCTCTGGGTTTGGCCAATTTCATGTTCTCTCTTCTTCCTGTCAGTCTGTCATTAGTCACTGTCTGAGTCAGCTCAGCCTGTCACGTAACGAAATACCACAGATCGAGTGGTTTAAATAACAGAGATATATTTCCTCACAGTTCCGGAGGCCAGAGGTCCAAGATCAAGGTGTGGTTAGGGGCGGTTTCTGGTGAGGACCCTCTTCCTGGGGTGCAGACGTCCGTCTTCTCGCTGTGACCTCACATGGTGGAGAGGGAGTGAGCTCGGGTGTCCCTTTTTCTAAGGACACTAACCCCAGAGGGTCGGGGCCCCACCCTCATGGCCTCATTGAACCTTAATCAGCTCCTTAAAGCCCCCATCTCCAAATACAGTCACACTGGGGGTTGTGGCTTCAACATGTGAACTTGGGGGACACAATTCAACCCATAGCAGGTGTCTTTATCCTCTTGGGATTTCATCTTTTGCATTTGGTCCAGTACACAGGTCTCTGCAGATGGAGACAAAGACGGGCTCTGCTGTGGACAGAAGCCCTGTCCTCCATGGAGGCTCACCCCCACGAGAATCCCAAATCCCCACCTGGCTGGTGACAAAGATGCCCTCCTCGACCCAACTCGAGACAGCCTCCACAGAGCCCTTTCTCAGGCCTCAACCTGGGCCGGCAAAGACTTGATCAAACACCGCTGTAGTTTCTAACAGCTCAAGGCAGCCTCCCTAGGAGGACCCCAGGCCCCCTTGAAGAGCCTGCTTGGGAAGCTGAAGACTTGACAAGAACTGACTGTTTTTTCCAGCCCATGCCTGAGGTGGGCCTGTGTCCCGGCCTCCGTGGGAGGGGAGGACCTAACTCCAGAAGCACAGTCAGCAAATCCAGGTGGGTGTCACATGGACCCATGCCCCGTTCCACTCGTTGTAACTTTCAGCTCCCCAACTCCACCAGGCCCCCATCTCCCTACTCCCTCTAAGACGCCCAGTCACCTCTGCACAAATCCAAGTGAGGCTCGGGACACACTGGACTCTTCCTACTGTGACACTTATCACTGGTTGCAATCTGTCCTTGCCACTGTGGCCAGTGTCCGGCTTTGTTATCTTTGACACCGGCCACCAACCCAGCGCACATGGGGTCTCCACAGTTAAGCCTAACTCTCATGCCAAACCGCAGGTCAGAGCATGAAGAATCATCCACTCGCCCATCCCTTTAACAACCCTGCCTCCTACTGTGTGCTGGCATTCGCAGTGGACACGCTTGAACTCGAACTGCTTACACTGGCAGGTCCAAGGCAGTGGGTGCTGTTAGGAGGGGGCCAGCCAGCAGGGGGCTGGGGTCCCAGCGGGTGCAGAGAGCCAGGCTGAGCACAGCACGTGGTGGGTGACACATGGTGCGTGGAGGCCCCCGTGCACACACACTGCTCCTGCCATGCTGACCGGCCTCTCCCCGACATGCCAGCAGAGTTCCAAGGTTCTTCCCCCACTGGGGAAGCTGCCCTCCCCACCGTAGTCAGGAATCCTGACTGGCTCCCAAAAGGTCCAGAATGCCTCCCAGGGCAGCAGCCCACACCCGTGAGCAGACTGTGACTGTGGACATGACATTAGCCTTTGCAACAGGGACACACCATGTCCACTGCCACGCCCCAAGAGGGGCTCCCATGATTCTGGACGACGGCACCTCCCAGAACTGCCTGCTTCCCCAGGCGCCAAGCTGGGGGACGTGTGTTAGGGCCAGAAGCTGGGGAGAGGGCAGGTGGAGAGCCCGGCCCCAGGCCTGCATTCCCGGCACAGCGTGTCTGGGGCTCTGCCCCCACGGCTGTGTGCCCTGGGCAGGTTACTCAGCCTCTCTGAGCCAATCCACACAGAGGAGCGAACACCTGCCCTACGAGCCAGTGTGGACACACGTGCTGGGTGACAGTCAGTGCACCTGGGCCCTCGGTGGAAACCATGCTCACCTTTCAAGGGACAGCACCTACTTCGAAACCCAGTGGCCTGGCTGTGGCTCATGTGGAAGGGGTGCCCCAGGGGTAAGAGTTGTCTCTCTTTCCTCACAGGCTGAATATATTAACCCACCAAGGCCACTGTCATTACTGCTACTATTTTATTATAAGGAAGTAAAGCCTGTGCACCAGGAAAGGAAGCATCATGTGCAAACGCCCAGAGGCAAGAGAGAAGGGCTTCACCCTCAGAACCACCGGGGCGGGACCCGGCTGGAGCAGGGGCGCATGGGTGAGTGCACCAGACGGGCCTCCAGAGTCAGGTCAGGACAGGGCCTTATGACTGCAATGGGGTTTGAACAGACATGGCAGAGTGAGATTTCCCTGTGAGCGGACTTGCTCTTGTTAAAGTGTGAAAGACACACTGGGGTGTATGAGGCCAATGAGGAAAGAGAAGGCTCTGAGGATTCAGGTATGAGACGGTGGGTGTCCAGGCCTGGGCAGGGCCAGAGGGAGGATGCCACAGAGACCAGAGCTATCTAAGAGGAAGAAACAGCAGGCTGGCATGTGTCAAGGTGGGCGCAGTGCGGCTGAGGGGGCTGGAAGCATAGGTAGCATCTTTCATCATCCACGGCACCTGGAGGCCCAGCCTTGGCTAGACAGAACGCTCAACTCCAACTGGCCAAGGACACTGGGAATGGGTGTTGGGAGACAGACTCCCGCACCACGGAGCTCCCAAATCCTACAGGGCCCCGCCTGCACTCACGGCACAGTAATTCTCATCTCCCTGTACACAAATGAGGATAATCAATCTCCATCTGGGGTAGGAAAAGGGGTTAAGCATTGTTACCCACGTGAGAGAAGTAAAAAGACCGCTCTGAGAGACAACTATGATTAATAGCAGGGGTTTTGATTTATGAGGGGAGATTAAAGGAACCCAATCTGGATTGCTAGAGCGGGTAAGATGGGCCAGAGCTGAGGGACGTGCAGCCCTGAGAAATTCCATTTCGGGGCTGATCTGTGGGGTAAGACGGGCAGAAAAGCTGACAGATGAACACGCAGTTTGCAAGTAGGAAATGACTTTCCAATACTGAGAGGGGATTTCCCGCCAGGAGCAGAGAGCAGCAGCTCCCTCTCTGGACGTGCAGTTAACACAGGACTGCCCTCACGTCTCTCTGGTGTGGAAGCCAGGCCCTTGGTGTCTAGAAGTCACTCACCCAGGGGGCCATGCAGGACTCGGGTCCTAACAGAGGTGACAGGAGGTTCTCTGGCCTGGCCCTTGAAGGGGTCTGTAGCCGTCAGGGCTCTCCAGAGACACAGAATCTGCAGAGTGAATGTGCGTATGTGTGCACAGAGAGAGAGGAGAGAGATGTACTTTAGGGGATTGGCTCGTGTAATGGTGAGGGCTGGCAAATCCAAAATCTGCAGGGCAGGCCAACGAGCTGGAGACCCTGGGAAGAGCTGAAGGCCGTCTGCTGGCAGACCTCCCTCTTCCTTGGGGACTTCAGTCCTTTTCTCACTAAAGCCTTCACCTGATTGGGCGAGGCCCACCCATGCCACAGAGTGTCGTCGGCTTTACTGCAAGTCTACTGACTTAAATGTTACTTTCATCTGAAAAATACCTTCACAGTGACACCTGGACTGGTGTTTGACCAAATATCTGGGTGCCGCAGCCCAGACAAATTAACACGGCAGGCAGACCCTAGCACGTGCAGGGAGTGGCCAGTCCAGGAGAATCTGGGCTCCAACGTGGGGGCAGGTCACCTGACAGCTCTCTCTCCTTGACACTGGGTTGGGGCCCCAGCTCTGCCACTTACAGGTGTGTGACCTATACGGCGAATCACTGAACTCCTCCGGGCCTCCGTGTCCTCATCTGTAAGTGGGGACCATCACAGTGCCAACCAACAGGGATGGCTCAAACGAGATCAACACACTCAGAGCACTTAGAGCTCACCTGGCTGGAAGCGAGCTACCGCTCACTGCTCCGTTACCAGGCTGCCCTGTGGCACAGTTTTTCCGTTCTTAAATCAGATCTAAACTCTTACACTTTGGGAAATAAAAACCAGCTGGAGATGTCCCTGATAACATTCTGGATATTCTGAATTTATTTTTCTTCCCACACACGTATCATATGGTATAAATAATTTTGCTTTTTTCACTTAAAATGTAACCATAAGCGTTTTCCTATATTATTAAAATTTTTCATCAGCCCCATTTTTCTGAAAACGATATAAAATCTTCTAGCACATAAATATATAATAACTTATTTATTATCATCTATTGTCTCCAAATTTTTACTATTGTAAATGATCTTCATAAACATCTTCTGACCTCTTTATTTCTTTGTCCAAATTCTTTTTCCTCCCTTAATTCCCCAAAGTGGAATCCCTAAACCAAAGAGGAAGGCTCTTGAGAAACAGTGATGAATCACTTCCCAAAGACTTGTTTTAATTCAGCTGCCTAAAAGGCGGGTAGCGGCCTCCTCTGCAGCTGCTCACACCCCACAACGTGCATTTTAGGGGCTAGTCTCTGGAATCGTCTTAATCTCTTTTCTTTCTTTTCCTTTTAATGCCCACAAAGTTCTAGTTGTGAAAACTTTCAATCCCAGGCAGAACAAGGTGGCACACACCTGGGTATTCATCATTCAGAACTCCCAAATGATAGATGTTTCTTACAGTTTAAGGAAGTTCTGATAGTTTCTTAAATTCTCATAGCTTCTTACAGTTCTTACAGTCATTGCTTGAGGTCTTTTCATTATAAGAAACAAAACACTGCAGACACAGGCCTCCTTCACATCCCTGGGGCCTGTCCTCCCTCCTCACCCAGGGCAACAATTACAGGGAAGTTGGCACATGGACAGCTAGTCTACACTCTCACTACTATGTGTCCATAGAGAAATTAGAGAATTGTTTTGGTGTTTTTGAAATGTATGTAAACGATGTAAAGCGTTAATTCTGCACCTTGCTCCTTCCTAAATGTTGCGTTAAAACAAACTAAAACGCGAAATAAACAAAAAACGCCTCTTAAGGACCCTGGCAGGACCTATATCACCTGCGCTAATAACATCATGTCCCACCATTTCCTCTCTTCCAGAAAACAAAGTTCATCATGAGTCCAGTAAAAGACATACAGATGTATTTAATTCCCAGAATCACACGGTAATGAAAATGCTACATATCAAAACTTGCAGGGAACAGCTAAAGTTGTTCTTACCGGGAAATGCGTAGCCTTAACAGCTTACACTGGAAAAGAAAGACTGAAAACCAATGAGCTTTAAGCATCTAACTTAAGACATAAAAGTAACAGCTGAATAAACCCCAAAAAAGTAGAAGGAAGAGGATAAATAAGTGAAACAGAAAACGAAGAAAACTATAAATAACCAACGTCCATTATTTGGGAAGGCTAATGAAATACATATACTAATCTCTGGCAGGAATGATGAAGGAAAAAAACACATAAATAAACAACATTTGGAATTAAATGGACACGACTGTAGATATATTAGAGATTAAAATACTAATAAAACAGTATGATAAGAATCTTCATGACAATACATTTTAAATTTAAAATAATATAGACAGGACTTCCCTGATGGCACAATGGTTAAGAATCCGCCTGCCAATGCAGGGAACACGGGTTCGAGTCCTGGTCTGGGAAGATCCCACGTGCCGCGGAGCAACTAAGCCTGTGCACCACAACTACTGAGCCTGCACTCCAGAGCCTGCGAGCCACAACTACTGAGCCCACATGCCACAACTACTGAAGCCCATGCACCTAGAGCCCGTGCACCGCTACAAAGAGTAGCCCCCACTCGCCACAACTAGAGAAAGCCCACGCGCAGCAATGAAGACCCAATGCGGCCAAAAATAAATTAATTAATTAAAGTAAATAAAATAAAATAGACAAATTCCTAGCAAGAATTATGACAACTGAACTTACTGAGGAAACAAATTAAAATTCGAAGAGCCCATGATTTAAAGTAGGATAACTGGGGCTTCCCCGGTGGCACAGTGGTTAAGAATCCACCTGCCAATACAGTGGACACGGGTTCAAGCCCTGGTCTGGGAAGATCCCACATTGCTGCGGGGCAACTAAGCCCCTGTGCCACAACTACTGAGCCTGTGCCCTAGAGCCCGCGAGCCACAACTGCTAAGCCTGGGCGCCTAGAGCCCATGCTCCGCAACAAGAGAAGCCCACGCACCGCAACGAAGAGTAGCCCCCGCTCACTGCAACTAGAGAAAGCCCGCACACAACAATGAAGACCCAACACAGCCAAAAATAAAATAAATAAAATTTTTTAAAAATAGGATAACTGAATCAATAGTTTCTCATAAAGAAAGCAACAAGCTTGAATGGTACCAAACTTTCAAGGAACAGATCATTCCAGTCTTATCCAAACTCTCCCATTCTGTGAGACTGGTATAGCATGGATGCCAAAACCAGAGACAAAATGCATGAGAAAGAAAAATTTAGCTTATTTCACTCATAAACAAGGATGGAAAAACCCTAAACAAAACATTAGCAAGCAGAATCCAGCCTTATACACAAAATAGAGGTAAAAGTAAAATGTAAATACACCATGACCAAGATGGGTTTATCCTGGTAATGCAAAGATGATGTAACATTAGAAATTCTTAAGTGTGGTTCACCATATGATCAGATTAAAGGGAAACATGATCATCTCAATAATGCATAAAAAGATTTTGATAAAACCCAACAACCGTGACGTTAAATAAAACAAAAAAACATTTAGTAAATGAGAAATGGAAAGACATTTTCTTAACTTGAGAAGTATATCTACCAAAACCTAAAACAAATGCAATCTTTCCTGGGAGAAAACTTCAGAAGCGCATTCTCACTGCTTCTATTTAACATTGTACTAGAGATCCTAGCTACTGCAGTAAGGCAAGAAAAATAAATACAAGTATAAGAAAGTAATAACGACTCTCATTCACGAACAACATATCTACATAAAGAACACAAAAGAGACCTACCATCAAATTATTAGAAGTGCTAAGAGAATCCAGAAAGCTTTTTGGACGTAAGCTTTATAGAGAAGACTCGATCCTATTTCTATACACCAACAATAAACAGAAAATGTAATTTTTAAAATATACCATGTAGAATAGCAACACAAAATATTAACTACCTAGAAATAAATCTAATAACTATGTGCCAGACTTTTATGGAAAAATACTTCTGAGATATAATGCATATACAGTTAAATCCCCCCGTTTTGGTGTATAGTTCTGAGCCTTCATCTAACCACCAGCACGATCAGAATGGAGAGCATTTCCATCACCCCAAAAAGTTCCCTTGTGCCCCTGAAGCTGTCCTCTTGGGCCCAGTGTCCTGTGTACCCAATGGAATGTGTATGGTACTTAGGACAACACCATCCAATACCAAGGGGCTGAGCTAGGGAAGGGTGAGTGGTAACAAAGAACAGGGTAGACAGGAATGTCCCATTAATGTGACCCTACTGGACAAAAGCTAACAGGTTCTTAGGCACAAAGCAGTTGGATGTTTTTGTTCAGTGGGACAACAGCTTTCCCCACACCCATGGGTTTCTCCAACCTCTAGCCCTGAAGCCCAGAGAGGTTAAGTCATGAACCCAGAGTCACAAAGCACCTGGGTGGCAGAAGTCCCAAACTCTCTGCCCTCCACGGCCGCAGACCCCCCGCTGTCCCCCGCACAGTCACAAGCTCCCCACCATGAACTCTGCTTCCTGGCCTTTCTCTTCAGCCCAGAGGCCCAAGGCATAACAAGAGGAGGCGAGGGCAAACGCCACGTGAGCTTCACACTGACTTTTAAATGGTTTGGTGAAACAAGGCCTCCAAAGGCAGGTCCAAATTCTACCAGATGAGGTCAGGAGGGTGGTGACTTCGCAGTGGCTGCAGCGAGCGGGGTGGGAGGGGCTCGGCTGCCTCTGGGCCTCGGCGCCAGGTCCACCACCAAAGCCCTTACGTCCCCAACGGAAGGGGTAGCTGGCTTCCCGGCCCACCCCACCTGGAAATCAGGTGGGCCTCAGAGGAGAGGAGGACTCCATGCCCCATGCTCCTCCAGGGCTCAGCCTCACTCACTGGCAGTGGGCCTGCCCTTCCCACTGCCCTGGTCCCGGAAGAGCCCCCAGAGGGTAGGAGCCAACTCCGTTCTGGCCGTGTGCCCAGCTCTCAGCGCAGTAACCACAGGGCATGTCTGCAGGTGAGTGGGTGGCGGGTGGAGACAGGGACATCCTCAGGCCTCCCCACGTAGACCTTCCCCTCTCCCCTCCAGGATGGCCGCCCCTCCACGCGTCGGCCTGCCAGGTTCCCACCTGGGTTCAGACTCCTCAGTGTTCCCCGGCGATCCCGTGGCCCTGCATGGTGATGGACGGACTAGACCATGAACACCTCCAAGGCAGGACACAGCTGGGCTCCAACCCTGTCTTCCCCACTTATTTGCTGTGTGACCTTAAGCAAGTCACTTAACGCCCCTGTGCCTGTTCCTCATTTGTAAAATGAGGTTAATAATAGCACCTAACTTACCACCTCACAACAGTCAGAACGGCCATCATTAAAAAGTCTACAAATAACAAAAGCTGGAGAGGGTGTGGAGAAAAGGGAACCCTCTTGCACTGTTGGTGGGAATGTAAGTTGGTGCAGCCACTGGAAAACAGTATGGAGGTTCCTCAGAAAACTAAAAATAGAGCTACCATATGATCCCGCAATCCCATTCCTGGGCATATATCCAGACAAAACTATAATTCAAAAAGATATATGCACCCCTATGATCATAGCAGCACTATTCACAATAGCCAAGATGTGGAAACAACCTAAATTGTCCATCGACAGATGAATGGGTAAAGATGTGGTACATACATACAATGAAATATTACTCAGCCATAAAAAAGAACGAAATAATGCCATTTTCAGCAACAGGGATGCAGCTAGAGATTATCATACTAAGTGAAGTAAGTCAGACAGAGAAAGACAAATACCATATGATATCACTGATACATGGAATCCCAAATATGACACAAATGAACTTGTCTACAAAACAGAAACAGACTCACAGACATAGAGAACAGACTTGTGGTTGCCAAGGGCAGAGGGATGGAGTGGGAGTTTGGGATGAGCAGCTGCAAACTAGTACACAGAGGATGGATAAACAACAAGGTCCTACTGTGGAGCACAGGGAACTAGATTCAATATCTGGGATAAACCATACTGCAAAAGAATAATAACAATAGCACCTAACTTGCATGCATTTTACTTTAGCAAATTAAATGAGCGAATACATATAAAACGTTTTTGACATTTATCATCTGTGTCCCCATTGCCCAGGTCTCAGAAACACTTGTTGAAACAACTTTGCCCCAGTCACCTCGCCGTGGCCTCTTTCTGGTAATAATGCTGCCGGTGCCGAGCAGTGATGTGGAGGCCACAGAGTATAGACTCTGGAGCCAGGCTGCCAGGTTCCAATCCCAGCCCCACCAACTTCTCGCTGTGTGACACCAGGTGGCCCCTCAACCTCTCTGTTTCTGCGTTGTAAATGGAGGTGGTCATGTTTGTGCCCTGAAGAACAGCTGGGGGACGGCACAGAGGATGCATAAAAGGTGCACGGTGAGCCCTCGAGAAGTCACTGTCGCTATGACCATTAATAAGGATACCTTTGAGCTTCCCTGCTGGTGCAGTGGTTGAGAGTCCGCCTGCCGTTGCAGGGGACACGGGTTCGTGCCCCAGTCCGGGAAGATCCCACATGCCGCGGAGCGGCTGGGCCCGTGAACCGTGGCTGCTGAGCCTGCGCGTCCGGAGCCTGTGCTCCGCAACGGGAGAGGCCACAGCACTGAGAGGCCCGCGTACCGCAAAAAAAAATTAAAAATAAAAAAAATAAGGATACCTTTCCTTGCCCTCCTCCCTGGAAAGGCTGGGAAAGGGAGGCAGGGAAGCCGAGGACAGCAGAGTGATGAGGCCGTGATCACCCCATCAGAAGGGGCTGATAAATGGAGCCGAATCCAGAAAGGATTTCACAAGCCCCTCAAGTTGGCTGTAAATAAGGTGCTGGAACCCAGGAAGGGGCTGCCTCGGCAGAGATAAAGAGAGACAGACGGCCCGCCATCCGTCGCCAGCAACCCCACCGGAAGCCCCAGCTCCGGGGCTGGCATGTCAGTGGGCTTCAGGAGGCTCAGAAGGCTCAGTGGGTGCCCCCTGAAGATGGTGGGCAGGAACAAGCCAGGCTGGAGGGGACAAGTAGAGGGACTCGGCAAACAGTGGAGGGGCCTGCAGCCCCCGAACATCCCCCAAGTCCCAGCTCGGGGCCAGGCTCTGCGCTTAGCAGCAGAGACGGTGGACATGAATATGGCCCAGTCCCGTCCCCAGGGAGCCCACAGCCTGTGAGAGCCATCGGGTGAGAGCCCAGCCCTGCAGCGGCTGATCCAGGGCCGGGACGCTGCCTGGAAGGAGAGCCCCTGACAGATCTCGGGCAGACCAGGCGGAAGAGCAGGTGCTGAGCATGGGGAAGGGCCTTGGTGGGGTCCCTGGTCCTGTCCAGAGGGGGAGGCGGGGCAGACGGACAGGCCCGGGTCACGCCCGCACTGCCCTAGGGCCTCACACGTTCGTTCGTTCGTTCGTTCGTCCTGACCCTACATCACCCTGGGGGCTGCTCTTATCCCCGAGTACAGCTGAGGAGACTGAGGCACCAAGAGGCTAAGAAACTTGGCGCTTGGCTAATACGCTGACTGAGCCAGGATGTGACCCCGCCCCCAACCCCCCAGGTGCCTTAATGCCTCTCAGGCAATAGGGAGCCACCGAAGGCTACTGAGGGAGGGAGGGGCCTGGCTGCCCTACGAGGGGCTGTGGGGAGGGGGCACGGATGATGAGGCTGGAGGTGGAGGCCTGAGCACAACCCAGTGTGTGGCAGTGAGAATCAGCTCCGGGACAGCAGAGCCGGGGCCACGGCACAGTCTGGCAGTGATGGCAGCAGATCTGCCAGCCCTGAGGGCGGCAGGGGCAGGTCTGCAAGCCTCCTCTGATTTGGCATTTCCCACCCCCTCCTCACGAGGTCAAGCACAGGTGGCCCACAAGTCCACTTCCCAGCTCTGCTGCCAGGCCCAGCTGGTGCCCACTTCCTCTCTCTTCCCAGAACCCACATCCCCAGTCCAAGGCCGGGGCCTCCTGGCTGCTCTGAAACACAGCGATATTGATGATGTGGCTTGGGACGCCCCATTTTCAAAAGTCCCCACTTTACCTCTGCTGGGGGAGGCTGGCCCCAGTCTCTGCTGTTCTGCCCTGTTGCTCACCTGCAGCTCAACTATCCAAAAAAGAGGGGAGCTGTTTCCCTCCATGGGGTCTGCGATGGGGGCAGGGCGGACAGGTGGGTGGCGTCCTCCCAGCGAAGTCTACACAGCCCCGCCCTGCCTGGCACAGACCCAGCTGGGTGCAAGAGTAAAACTAAACATGAAATTCAGATTAATGTTCTGTTTAGTCAGGATGTGACTTTCAAATCAGGCCCCGAGTCCACTCAGACTGACTGTAACCCATCTCCCAGAGCCCGTCAATCAGCGCCTGGTCCCCAGGCCGGCCAGCCCCTTCGGCATCCAAGCAAGCGGCTTTCGCAGAGAAGCCCAGCGCATCGAGACAGGCGGGCGGGGGGCTTTGTGCCAAGACAGGCGGGTTGACACGTCCCAGGCCCTGCCTTCCAAGGTCAGGGTCCCCCCCCACCCCGACCCGGGCTTCCACACCAGCCTTCCCCCAAAATCTCCAGTTGATGTGGGCTTTTCCAGCTTTATTGAGGTACAACTGACAAATGTGTAAGATATTTAAAGTGTACGTCATGGTGATTTGCTATACGGATACACTGTGGGAAGATTCCTCCTATCTAGTTAATTAGCACAGCCGCCACATCACACATTTATCATTTTTGCCTTCCTTCTTTTTTTCTTTTTTTCTTTTTTCTTTTGCTGAGAACATTTAAGTTCTACTCTCTTAGCAAAGTTCAAGTATACAATACAGTGTTATCAACCATAGTTAGCACGTTTTATGTTAGATCCTCACCCCTTATTCGTCCTACAGCTGAAAGCTTGTAACCCCTCCCTCTTCCCCTATCCCCCACCCCCCAAACCCTACTGCCCTGGCAATGACTTTTCTACTCTCCGTTTCTATGAATTTGACTTTTTTTTTTTAAGATTCCACATATAAGTGATACCAGGCAGTATTTGTCTTTCTCTGTCTGACTTATCTCACTTAGCATGGTGCCCTCAAGGTCCAGCCATGTTGTCACAAACGGCAGGATGTCCTTTCCGTGGCTGGATGATATTTCGGTTGTTTTTTTCCCATTAATTTTGCTGCACTTTGCCATCTGCTACCATCGGTCCACAGGAAAGCCAAGAGAAGATGCAGTCACTGGCCCCTTCGATGCATTCCCCTTTCCATGTGGCCCCTCCGGGCCTGGCACTGGCCAGCTGAAGGCTGTCCCTGCACTGGGACACCAAAGACACTGTGACCTGATGGTGTGCCCTGTTCCTGGCACCTCCTATCTCACGCTCACCTCTGGCAGGTGCTCGACTCTCCTGACAGCCATTTCCGCACCTGAGAAATGGGGCGACACCACCTCCTGCAGAGACCTGGCCGTGCCTGCATGTGATCGGCTCAGTGACGCTCAGCAAGTATTTATTCAGGCCTCCCGTGTCCCAGGCCCCATCCTGGGTGGGTAGGGGGGTCAGGGGTGGACACCAGAGTGAACATACGGACCAAACTTTCTGCCCTCACGCAGCTGACGTTCCAGGCAGTGGTTCTTAACAGGGGTGGGTTTCTTCCCCCAGAGGCCACTTGACAATGTTGAGATGTGTCTGGTATTCACAAATCTGGGGGTGGGGCTGCTCCTGGCCTCGGGTGAGTGGAGGACACAGATGCTACTCAGCATCGTCTAACGGACCGGGCAGGCGCCCCACAGAGGGTGACGCAGCCCCAAACAGCAAGAGTGCTAAAGCTGAGAAGCCCTGTTCTAGGGCGAGAGACAGAAAACAAGACAAACGGAGAAAACGAACAGATCGCTGCAAAGCGCTAAGAGCTAAAGAGTCAGCCCCACACGTGGAAGCAAGAGCCGGGCTCCACCTTTGCCAGCACAACAAGAATGAGATTTCGCAGGCAGGAAGTGCCCCCAAGCCTGAGACCCGGAGGCAGGCTGCCCACCTGGCACTGAACCAGGCTGGAGATGGCCCATGGTGGCTGCCGGTGGACGCGCCTGGGCCCCCAGAAGCCCCGCTGCAGCCTTTACAGCAGGCCCCGGGACCCAGAAGTGAATGGGGCCAGGCCCCTGCCCCCCGAGACCACCAGCCTAGCAGAGGCAACACACACACCGTGCCCAGTGCCCTGGCCACCTGTGGGCTGTGTGCTCTTCAGCACGTGGCCTGACCCTCTCTCTCAGCCCCAGTTCTCCCATATGTAAAATGGGGACAGTGGTGGGACTATTTTTGGGTCAAATGGGACCTAGTCATAGGAGTTGCTCAGTCAAGGGTCACTGGTGTCATGGTACACAGTGAGGGCGGGAAGCTTCTGGAACACTGAGAGGAGGGAATGGTGAGTATGCCATCAGGACACAGAGGAGCTCAGAGAGGCTTCCTTGGGAAGGGACACCCACCTGGGTTCTCAAATGCAGAAGTTCACCAAGTAGTTAGATCAGGAAGGAAAGTAAGACAAAGGGACCCACTGGGTGGGTGTCACTGGGGCGTACATGTGTGTGTTTGGAGAGAAACTGGGGGACAGGGAGGGACAGGGCAGGGGATGACACAGCAGCCCAGCACCTGCAAGGCCATGATTGCCATACCCAGGACTTTACTTTATCCTCACCTCCTAACTGCCCCCGACAGTCTGCTCTCGACTCAGCAGCCAGAGGTTCCCTTGAAACCCAAAGTCTGACCTTTCCCTCCCATCACAGGCAGTATGCAAGCCACGTCCTTACAGAACACCGCAACCTATTGGGACTGACATGCACACACCGTGGTACTGAAAATGGACAGCCAACAGGGACCTACTGTATAGCACAGGGAACTCTGCTCAATATTATGTTAACAAGCTAAATGGGAAAAGAATTTGAAAAAGAATGGATACACGTATATGTAAAACGGAATCACTCTGCTGTGCACCTGAAACTAACATGACATTGTAAGTCAACTATAGTCCAATTAAAACAAAAATTAAAAAATAAAACCCACAGCCACACTACCCAGACCTCACCCTCTCAGCCCCTCTCTCTTACTCCCCCACGCCCCCTCCGCTCCAGCCACACTGGCCTCCTTGCTGTTCCAGAAACACTGCTGGCACACTCCTGCCTCAGGGCCTTTGCATCTGCTGTGCCCTCTACCAGGAGTCCACTCCCATCAGTACCCCAGGGTTTGCTCCACCCTCCTTCAGGGCTTTGCACAGTCAGTGATGATGTCAAAGAGAACATGATCTTTGAGCTGGGCCTTGAGAGAGAGTAGGGGTTTGTCAAATGGAGGAAGGGAGCCCCTTCCAGGCAGAGGGGTAGTGCATAGCTGGAGGGTGCTGTGTGGGAGAGCACGGCAGACGGAGCTGAGGCCCAGCAGGGAGGCCTGTTAGAGATGACCGGGAGGAGAGAGGCAAGGAGGAGTTGCCACACCTCAAAGGTGTGGAGCTCGGAGAACCGGAGCCATCAAGGAGGGGAGCTCTGAAGGCCTGGCCCCACCCAGAACGGAGGGACAGAGGTAGCATCCACAGACACCATCTCCATCCCATGTCACCTATCCTCCTTGGAAATAGAGGCCAGCAGGGCTGGACTTTCCTGGTGGCGCAGTGGTTAAGAATCCGCCTGCCAGTGCAAGGGACACGGGTTCGAGCCCTGGTCCGGGAAGATCCCACATGCCGCGGAGCAACTAAGCCCGTGCGCCACAACTACTGAGCCTGCGCTCTAGAGCCCATGAGCCACAACTACTGAGCCCCCGTGCCACAACAAATGAAGCCCACGTGCCTTGAGCCCATGCTCTGCAACAAGAGAAGCCACCACAATGAGAAGCCCGCACACTGCAGTGAAGAGTAGCACCCGCTCGCCGCAACTAGAGAAAGCCCACGCACAGCAACGAAGCCCCAATGCAGCCAAAAACAAATAAATAAATAAATTTAAAAAAAAGAAAAAGAATCCGCCTGCCAATGCAGGAGACACGGGTTCAAGTCGTGGTCTCGGAAGAACCCACATGCCGCGGAGCAACTAAGCCCCTGCGCCACGACTACTGAGCCCTGTGCTCTAGAGCCCGCGAGCCACAACTACTGAAGCTCACCCGCCTAGAGCCCGAGCTCCGCAACAAGAGAAGCCACTACAATGAGAATCCCGCACACCGCAATGAAGACCCAACACAGCCAAAAATAAATAAATTAATTAATTAATTAATTCTTTAAAAAAAAAAACCATCAGGGCCAAACGGCTTGCCCCACCTCCAACCCAAGGTAACCCTGTCCGGATCCAGCTGCATCACTTCCTTGCTTTCCTTCACAGATCAAGTCGGCATCGTTGCCAAAAGCTCCGTATTTTGTTTTTAGATTTGTAAGTTATGGCGCTTATTGACTCTATAATCTTTTAAACGTACCTTCTCTCGCAATAGCATATTGTTAATTAAGATCATCTGTTTCGTCGCAGACACCTGAGGCTGTTCATTTTGCCGGCCGTGTGGCATTCCACTGGGTGACTATTCCGTAGCTGACTCGTCCAATCTCGGGGTGACGTGCACCGGGCTGGTTCCCAGGCTCTGCGAGGGAACAAAGAGCTGCTGAGAACACTCTGCTGCGTGGCCCCTTCTGTGCGGGTGGAACTGCTGGTCCTGAGGCACTGAACGCCCACCTTTAGGAGATCCTGCCAAGCCTGTTTCCGAAGGGGTGGCACCAACTCGCCCTCCCGCCTGCTACGGACAAGCCTTCCGACTGGTCCACATTCCTGCCAATGATTGGTCGGGGCATAGGCACGTAATGTCCACCTGGCCAATGAGATTGAGGAGAGGGCTGCCCCAAGGGATGCCGGGAGATTCCCTTAATTCCCGGAATGACTCGGAGGGAGAGAGCACCTGTCCTCTTCGTCTGCACATCATTGTGTCCAGATGTGATTCTCCAGCCACCTTGTAACCACCAGGAACGCCCAGAAGAGCAGAGAAATGGAAAGATCCGGGTCTATAGCGTCCATCAAGGAGCCCCTGAATTAACCATCCCTGGAGCTGCCCTGCCTTTGGATTTCCGCTTGTTACAGGGAACTGTTAATTTCTTTGTTGTTTTAGTCATTCTGAGCCGAGTTTGCTATTACTTTCCGTTGAATGCGCCCCAGCTGCCTCTCCACCTCGTTGTCGAGCAATTCCGTGGTGACTTACTCTCCTTTGCAGCAAATTCTTTTTCTGCTTAAATCGGCCAGAGTTGATTTCGGTTACTTACAGCTTAGAACCCTGATAATACAGAGGAGAGTCTTAACGCAGGCCTGTCTGCCAACGAGCAATGGCGTTGAGACAGAAGTGAGTGTGCTCGGAGGTGGAGATGAGAGAAGGTGGAGTTCCGAGGGTTAACCACCCACTCTCAGGTGGGAACCTGGGAGGTCAGAGGGCAGGAAAACAGCAGGGGGCAGATCCTGGAAGGACTTGAACACCGAGCAGAAGAATATTGACTTTATTCTTAAGGTCATGAGATTTTGACCAAAAGGGTCCAGTGAATTGACATTTCAGGGAATTTGCCTGGACTTAGAGGCCTTGGGGAGGGGCCTCTGGCATCCTCTGAGCTCCTCCAGAGCCCCCAGAGCCAGTCAGGTCCCCACATCATCTCAGCGAATCCACACAGCTCCTTTCTGAGGGAGAGATTAATCTGTTTTCCAGATGAGAGGGCTGGGGTGCAAATCGGGAAGCGACCTGCCCACGCTGGCCAGCTGGGTAGGGGCACAGCGAGAATTGACAGGCACCAAACCTAGGCTCTTTCACTCACATCCTGCTGCAACCCCATGCATTAGAAGAGCGTTTGCACTCCAGGTCTGATCCTGCCAAAATCATCTGTGCTGCTCCAGGAAGGGAGAAACCTCTACACCGATCAGCAAAATGTTTCTGTAACTCTTAAGAGCCAGTGACCAGGTCACTAGCTTTAAGGCTGTCTCGTCACACGGCTGCCAAGGCCAATAAGTGATATTCCATCTTTTTATGCAACATTAATTTAAACAAAGCCTTTGCCAGATGACGATGCTTGTTTGTGTGTAATAAAAGCAGTTGAAGACATCTTAGAGCAATGCAGGAGCACTGAGGGAGAAAGGTCGAACTTTGTCGGGGTCTCAGGGCAGCCAGGGGTAGCTCTTAGACCCTGGCCTGGGAGGCAGAGTCCAGAAGCTGTACTGTTTCTGCCAGGAAACCCCCAGCTGAGCTCTCTGCCAGCCCCTTCCTGGCCTGAACAGCATGCACAGGGCGTGGGAGCTGTGAGGCTTTTGCAGAAACTCAGGGACAGTGATGAAGAGACAGCAATTCCTGCCATCTGCAGGGACCGGGCACTCTGGGGGTAGATGCTGTTTGATTCTCTCAGTCACCCCCTAAGGTAAGTGCTGCCCTTACCATCCTAATTGTATAGGTGGGAAACTGAGGCCCAGGGTTACTGGGGGACTCGCTCAAGCTCACACAGCTGACAGGGCCTGGACCCGAGCCCAGGGCTGTCTGATTCTGAGTACAGTCCACTCACCTGCCCCTCACTGGGTGAGCACAGAATGACCAGGGAGGCTTCATGGAGGAGGAGGCATTTGTGCTGAGCCCTGAAGGGTAAGTAAGAGCCAGAGCGGTTTAGGGCAGGGAAAGTCCTTTCCCAGAAAGGGGAGAAGGATGAGCTTAGGCACAGAGGTGAGCGGCCAGGAGGCAAAGCTGCAGGTCAAACCAGAGTCCTTTCAACCCTCCGTGGTTCTCCCTTTTAAATTCATCTCCAGACGGGGAGCTGGAAGAAGCTACGTCCCAAAGGAAGATTTGGGGTTCACTTTCTCCCGGAACAAAACTCTTAGGCCAAAAAATTTTTTTTTCATTTATCTATTTATTTATTTTTGGCTGCGTTGGGTCTTCGTTGCTGCACGTGGGCTTTCTCTAGTTGCGGCGAGCGGGGGCTACTGGTCGTTGCGGTGCGCGGGCTTCTCATTGTGGTGGCTTCTCTTGTTGCAGAGCACGGGCTCTAGGCGCGCAGGCTCAGTAGTTGTGGCTCACGGGCTTCAGTAGTTGTGGCTCGCGGGCTCTAGAGCGCAGGCTCAGTAGTTGTGGCACGTGGGCTTATTTGCTCCACAGCACGTGGGATCTTCCCGGACCAGGGCTTGAACCCATGTTCCCTGCATTGGCTGGCGGATACTTAACCACTGCGGCACCAGGGAAGCCCCAAGGCCAGGATTTTAAAATTCTTTTTCCTCTTGGAAAAACATCTCCGGTTTCAAGCCTGCATTTTTGGCAACCTCACTCCCAGAGCCTCTCGCCATTCAGGAGAAACAATGCACTCATACGGAAGGCACACAGCATGCAACGGGGAGAGAAGCCTGGGAGGCCGTGAACAGACAGGGTGGGTGCAGAGGAGAAAAAGGAAGAAAGGAGGCCTGTGAGGGGTTCTGATCCGGAGGGGGTGCCACCCAGCAGAGGGAAGGAAAGGAGCACCTACTACGTGCCAGCACCGCCGCCAGGCCGCTGCCCACACCTGCCTGGCAGCCTGCTTGACCCGGATGACACCCCAAATCCCAGTCCACCTTCCAGCCAACTTTAAAAACACACCTGCCGGGTGCGTGATGCCACTGTGTACCCGAGGCAAAGAACTCAGCCTCTGTGACTCCATCCCCATCAGGAGAATGAATTTACTTCCTAGATCAGAAGGAACTAACCTAATCAATAAGATAAGTGAGGAAGGGCTTCCCTGATGGCGCAGTGGTTGAGGGTCCGCCTGCCGATGCAGGGGACGCGGGTTCGTGCCCCGGTCTGGGAAGATCCCATGTGCCGCGGAGCAGCTGGGCCCGTGAGCCATGGCCGCTGAGCCTGCGCATCCGGAGCCTGTGCTCCGCAACGGGAGAGGCCACAACGGTGAGAGGCCCGCGTACCACAAAAAAAAAAAAAAAAAAAAAAAAAAAATAGGAGACATTCATTAATTGAAGACATCCTCAATGGAAGGAGGACATGTGTGGATAGACCTGGCAGCTGGTGAGGGCAGCAGCAGGCAAGCAGATGGCCCCAGGGGGTGGGGTCAGCTCTTCAAGGACTCTGGGCACCCACTCTTCACTGGCGCTGGGACCACGTGAGACTCAGGCACAGGCCATGAGAAGCTCACGGGCCAGTGGAGAAGCCAACACGTCAGCAACATGTGTGGAGGACACTTCTCTGCCCTACCAGGTTTGGCTTGGGGCCATGGCGTGTTAGAGGATGGGAGGCAGACAGAGGCTTTAAATGCACCTGTGTGAGACTTGGCCTCTTGTGCTCTGGTGATCCGCCACAAGCCTGGCCCCCAGAATGAGACATGTGTAGGAAACCTGAAACCAACCCAAGGCCGGGAACCAAGCCCTACGGGCCCACAGCCTTGGCCAGACTTGCTGCAGCCGTCCTGAAGACCCATGAGTGAACTTCCTGTAATAAACCACCTAATTTGGGGATAATTCGTTATGCAACATTGTTGTAGCCATAACTGAGTGATACATAATGACATGGTTGGTTAGAAGTATACCCAGGTGAGCTCAGAGGAAGCCCTGAGCAGTTAGAGAAGACTTCTGGGAGGAGGTGACATGTGGACTGAGACTTGAAGGATAAGCATGAAAAGAAAATAAGAAGTCTTTCCAGGCCGATAGAGTAACCACAGAAAAGGAACAAAGGCAGGGAAGAACATGGGCTCAGTAGGGAAGCTGCACTACAAGATGCTCAGTGTAACCAGAGCACGTGGGACATGATCATCACGATAACAGCCCAGCTGGACGACGGCAGAACAGGAAACCCACACACTCCCTGGCAACTGTCGAGCCTGAGCAGTGATTCTTCTTTGGGGAAGATCACTCTCGTCCTGCACCTGGGAGATGTTCTGTTGCCCACTATTCTCCACAGCCGTGGCTCAGTGCTCTGTGGGGAGGGAATCTGCTGGTCCCTGGGTCTCCATGGCCACCTCTGAGATGGTCACTGGAGAGAATGCCATCATTCCTGGGGGCCAACCCCTTCATAGCCCACCTGTTTCTGGTGCAGCTTGGTTGGGGAGCCCAGGGACAGCCTTAGGGGTTCTATAGCCTCGAGTCCAGACAGATCTAAGGCTGCTTTAGTAACGGAATCCCCTCAAAAACCTAGAAAGCGTCCAGTCCATTCCATGTGCACACGTCCACAGTCTCGCTTAGGCTCAAAGCATGAAGACTCTAGTGTGTCCACCCTGTGCTCTGCCCAGGGCCCCAGCCTTAGCCCAGCTGTCTTCATCTTGAGGTCATTCAAGACACCAAGCTCCAGAGAGAAACACCACCCTCAGCTGGATTATTACTGGGTTGTTCTCTCAAGAGTACGTGCTGGCAGGAGGATTAGGGTATCCGGCCCATTTCCTGCTACACCCGTGCCCCACCCCCAAGTCTGCCCACATCACTTTCAGTTTGGGGTAGAAAAGCACTGACCCTTTCACCTCTGGGAGGCCTGAGCTGGTCAACATAAATGGCGGGCACGGCCTCATACTCACTGGTCCTCCTCCATCCCTCCTTATAGATGGGCTGGCTCTAGTCTCAGCTCACATGTCTCTTGAGGGACCTTTCCAAAAGCCCCGAAGAACCAGCCCATGCCAACATTCTGAAACTTTCCCTCCACCCTCCTCACGCTACGACCAGACAGCACGTGGCCTTTGTCCAAAGCAGAGCAGAGGACCCTCAGATAAAATATTTCTCCACCGCATCGCATGGGTCACCAGCTTTCCAGCCTGCGACGCGTCTGCACTAACATCCCCTCCCGCCCTTTTCCATTCAACCAAGTCCACATTTTCAGTGTTGTTACTCATGGCATCCGCTTCTGGGCACCAGGGTCCGCTTCGGCCAGGATTCCATTCAGCTGCTTGTAACGGCAGCCTCCTTTCCACAGCCAGAGCTCCAAGGCAGGGCTGGGCTGCGTGGGACACTGACTGTACCCGTGGGCACTCGGGAGCCTCCCTGGCAGGAGAACAGGCCCTCGGAAGGGCACTGGTTGGGGGGATGGCGGTGGGGGGCGGGGGGGCGTGGACTTTCTACTTTCACCAGAGGGTAAGTTTTCAAGAACCACATCGGGGGAACTGACCCTCTAGGGTAGAATGGAGATCACCCCCCCAGACTCCCCGTCAAGGAAGGAGGGAGCCAGCCTTCAATACCCACCCCCTCAGGAAAGTTCCCGGCTGCCCCGCTCTGTGCCCAAGGCCACGCCCTTGCAGGGCAGCCCACATTTAAGGATGGTCCAGGCTGGAATAGAAGGCCCTGACCATTTTGACCCAACATTTAACAACTCTGAAGGGCCTTTTAACTCTAGAGCCCATCAGGCTAGACAGGGCTGCCCCTGGGCCTGAGCTCAGCTGGACTTCTGCCGAATCCTGCTTCCCTCCCCTCCCTTTCCCGGGGCTTGGTTCCCAAGGGTACTCCCTGATAAAACCCCGCACAATAACACCACCTCAGAGTCAGCTTCCTGGGATGCCCCGCCTGGGGCACCAAGGAGTAGCAGGTGCATCCCCAGAGGCGTGGTAGACGCTCCCAGATACAGCACTGGAGGAACAGCTGAGTCCCGATAGCAGACCCAGGAGGAAAGATAAGGGCGCCCGCTCTCAGGGGCCAGAGCTGCAAAGCCCCTCCAGCATCCAGGAAGGACAGGTCCTGGAGCCGAGGGTCCTATGAGCAAAAAGCCCAGCAGTGCAGCGGCGGGAGAGGAGGGGGTGGGCGGCAGGGGCAGGGCCTGACAATCCCAGCCTCGTAGGCAGAGCACGCACGTGTGCACACACACACCTGTGGCTGCCATGGTGTCCCTCCAAACCTGGAGAATCAGGACAATCCTGTCTGTGTGCAGGAATGAGACACGCAAGAAGGCTGCCCAGGGAGGTGGTGCTGGGCACGGTATTTCAGTCATCAGGTGTTTGAACAGCCATGCAGTCTGGAGAGGTGCAGCAAACCATCACCCCCACCTGCCTGGATCACAGGCCCTGGCCAGTAGGAGTCCGTGGGCCGCCTAGGATGCTGGGAGCCTGTGAACCCTGCTGCCACATTATAAATGCTCAACCCCCCTCACCGTGCAGCTGCCGTGTCCTGGGTCCAGGAGCCTGTGCCCTGGGACTGAGAGCCCGGCACACTTGGGCAACAGCCTGGGGTGGCAGAGGCTTTGCCTCCAGCTGGGGAAGAAGAAAGGACTCAGAGGGGGCTTTCAGGGCCATCAAGGAGGTGAAGGGGCCCACGAGGACACAGAGGGGCTGAAGTTGGAGGTGAGGGCTGGGAACAGAAGGAGGGTGAGGCTGGTCTCTCCTGAGTTCATCCTGGAATGCTCCATCAGGGATAGCAAGGGCCGGAGGAAACAGGGCAGACTGCCTCAGGCAAAGAGGCCGGAAGACTTGGGGATGCATTCCATAGCTGGACTCTCCAGCTATGTTCTTATCTCCATTCCTTGGAACAGGCTGTTTCCTTCACTGTAAGGCTTTAGAAGGCTCTCTCCCATCACCTTTTCTCAGATAACAAGCAGGCTAGACAGCAGCAGCCCAGGGGGCGTCGGGAAGTTCCAGAACTTGTTCAGGGACCCAGACTCTTTCTGTCTCTAGGATCCTTGGGATAGTGTCTCTCCTTATGGTCTCCTTATGGCAGATGGCTGCCAGAATACCAGGCATCCTCCTGCCATTCCAGGCAGGAGGGTAGAGAACAGACTAGGTGCAAAAGGTGTTCCAGAAGCCCCACCCAGGGACTTGCACACACATCTCATGGCCAGCACTGAGTCCCACGGCCACCCAAACTGCAACAGACCCTGGGGAAATCTGCGTTTTATCCGGACACAATGCTGCCCCCACACAGCATCAGGGTTCTGCCTGACGTAAAGAGGGAAGGGACTCACCGTTGGGTAGGCAACTCATCATCTTCCGGCTGTGTGGAGGGTGGGCGGGAAGGCTCAGAATGGAGGCAGGAGCCCAGGGAGGGAGTGGGCAATGGTCCGGAAGAGAGCTGAGAAGGCCATGGGGCAGGAAGAGAGGGCAGCATGCCGCACAGCAAGGCACCTCCCACTGGTCCATGGGAGGAGCGAGCTGGTGGGGTCTGAGCCAGCGTGCAGGTGCCCCAAAGCCCGTGACCTTGCGAAGCTGGTGGTTTGGGGCCATGAGCACATTCCCATAGCAGCCTGGCCCAGGCCCCCTCGCGCAGCCCCCCACCCCGGGCCCTTCCGTCCTCCTTGCCCCAGTTACCCTCCTGGCTTTTCCCTGGCGTCCTCGTCCTGGGTGCCCAGCCCAGGCCCGGAGGAGGGGCGGGCAGTGGTGACGTTGGCAGGACAGGCCCAGGGAGGCGCTGTCGGCCCTGCACTTGGGGCTGGGAACAGTCCTTTTCTAGGAATTCCCGAGTCAACGCCTTTCCCTGTGCAGCGGCGGGCACGTGTTAAAGCCACCCTAGACTGGAGGGCTGTGGGTGTGGGCTCTTTGGGTGGTTTTCTTAACATCCTCCCAGGTTTTAATTCTGCGGCGTTTGCCAAAACCTCTGCCTCGGAAGCCGCCGGCTTGGGAGATCTGCAGGGGCTGCTGCAGAAGGCGCCTCAGCTTTCCTCCCGGCCCCGGTGGGACCGCCCGTGGCCACCGACCACCGGCAGAGGGAGCGGAGCGGCCTGGCCCGGGGACCCGAGCCGGGCCTTCTCCCTGCAGGGCCCTGTTCCGACCCCCCTCACCACCCCCAAGTCAACCTGCCTCAGTTTCCCTCAGCTGCCGTCATCCCTTCCCTGGCATCTGCCCTGCAGCCCCACCAGCGGTGCCTCTACCTCTGCCGCCTCCACGTGCCCCAGCCCTGAGAGGACACACGTTCACACACAACCTGCACACACGTGCATGTGTACACACACACTATGCATACGTGTGTACGTGTACACACGTATGCATAGGTACACGCTCACACGTGCACGTGCGCGCACACCACACACGTGCGTGTGCACGCGTGCACTCGTGCGCGCTCACGTGTACGTGTACACACACACTCACACGTGCGCATATACTCACATATTCATGCACACCCTTTTCTCCACATGCTGGCACGCCCACCACAGCCCACACCCACCTGCCAGGACCATCCCGGCTCTGGCCCAGTGGCCCTGTTGCAGCCCCAACACACAGCCGGCCTTCTCTCCCTCCCCCTCCCTCAGGGCAGCGCAGGGGCCCTCACGCCTCCTCCAGCTGCGCCGCCTCCCTGGGCTCCTTTCCTCGTGCAGGCGCCGAGGTCCTGGCCCGTGACTCCAGCAGACTCCCCAGGCAGTAACTCTGTTCCAGCTGTCCCAACATAGCCAAGACCCTCCACGGGCCGGTGGAGGAGCTGTCTGGCTGCCTCTATCTCTGTCAGAAAGCTCTGGTTGTGTTTGGGGGTCCCACTGTGGCTCACCCATCTCCCACCCCAGGGCCCTTCTCAGGTCGGAGTCAGAACTCCACCATCACTCCCTCCCTGCTGGTGGTGCCAGGGTTCAGCCTCCTGCCCCTCCCTTGTAGGTGCCACAGCCTTGGGGGCCTCTCTGGTTCTGGTCCAGCTGTGTGTCTTAAGGCAGGTCACTTATCCTCTCTGAACCTCAATCTTAGGACAGGGATACTGGACTCTGCTTCAGTCCTGCGTTCAGCTTTGGCCCAATCATTGCATGTGGGGTACAGGCCACTCTGACCTGCCTGTTGAGGTCTTGTGCCCACCCTGTGGCAGGGAGGTCACGGCCCCTCCCTGACAGTCCCACTGGAGCCACACGGAAGCGTGGGGGAGTTCCCAAAATTCATGGGTGCTGGACAGATGGATGTGCCTCTGTCTCTCCGGCATGGGGGTCGTGAGGATTATTGGTTCGGTGCCCATGTAGGGCTTTCTACCTCTAAAGGGAGATTTAGCTCGTCCACTTTTCTGAGAGAAAAACAGCCACCCCTCCCAAATAAAAGCTCTTCCCATGGCCCCAAGGCTGGCTGCTGGCTGGAAACCTCTTGGTTTTAACTTAGTCTCCAGAAGGTCTGTTTTCTGGACTTGGGTCCGGAAGGAGGTGTGAACCAGATGGAGGGAAATGGGCCTGGACAGAAACTTGCTGATCTGCAGAAGGTGCAGGTGGGGCCCCAAAGCAGGAGACACACCATAAAAATCCCACTTGGCTGAGTTACTGCCAAATTCTCATTTCCCCACAAACAGTCCCTCTCATGTGCGCGCGCGCACACACACACACACACACACACACACACACACACACACACACACACACACAGTTCAAGGTGACGTTTGCATTGCCAGGTTCCAGCTGGAAACTTACCCAGTGGTCAGGGTGCTCGGGGCACAGAGCAGCGTCCTTGCTAAGGAGAATCAGGCAGTCTTGCGTCGTCCTCATGCGCCCCGTCAGGGCCGGGGCCTTGGTCCCTGTTACCTTTTCTATGCACGCAGAATGCACCCTACACGTGGGGAGGCACCACACAAAGTTACGGCGAGGGCTTGCCCTCAGCATCCCAGCCCCCAGCTCGCAGGTGGAGGCCACGTGGAGACCAGGGAAGCAGGGGAGGGGAGGGAAGGTGGGGAGAACCCGGGAGATATAAAGCTTACAAGGGTCCCCAGGATAACACACTTGCCTGGAAGAGATTCCGGAATGCCCAGGCACAGCTATGAAATTGAGCTGTTTTCCTGGGCAGTCATTGAAAGGTGCAAATCTAGCAGAAACCCATTTTCCTGCAACTATTTCCTATGAAATGACCCTAGAAAGGGGTGTTTTGAATTTAATGACATGCCTCCATCGCCATGCTGAGTTTCACATGATTGTTAATGCTTGGGGCCCATTTTCAGAGTCATTCACCTAACAAATATACTGATTGAAAGCTTTGCTCTGTCCTCAGGTCCCGCTCTGGGCACTGGTGATACAGCAGTGACCGAGACACGCAGGACCCCTGGTCTCATGGGGCTGATGTTTTAGAGGAAACCAGTGAAGGACATGTCAGGGGAGGATGCTGTTATTGTATCTGTTCTCTTAGCAGCTTGGGAAGAGCAGCTGTGGGGCTTGGCATCTGCCTTTACTACGCTACGGCCCTCATGCAGTAGGTGTCTTGGTTGAATGAATGAATAAACAAATGGAAAATAAAATGAGATCTGTAGGACCAATTTGCTAGATAGGAATAAAGTAACCCAAACATAAATCATCAGGAACACAGCTGTGGCCCAGAAGTATCTGATCCACCCCAGCCCTTGTTTTATTCCCCACGCTGAATCTCTCTCTCATGGGCCTCTTTCTCTCCTTGGCAGGCTTTCAGTTTTAGCAAATAAAAATACAGGACCTTCAGCGAGATTTGAATTTCAGATTAAGCAACGAATGATTTTTAGTAATAAGTATGTCCCATACATTGTTTGGGATATATTTATACTAAAAACGATTCCCTGGGAATTCCCTGGCAGTCCAGTGGTTAGGACTCCACGCTTCCACTGCCAGGGACCTGGGTTCAATCCCTGGTCAGGGAACTAAGATCCCACAAGCGCAGCCAAAAAAAAACAGTCTACAACTCAGTAAAGTAGTCATTGAAAGAAGCTAGAAACCATCAAAATAAAAATCCTACTTTGAAAAAAATACACATTAAAAGAAACTAAATAGGGCTTCCCTGGTGGCGCAGTGGTTGAGGGTCCGCCTGCCGACGCAGGGGACGCGGGTTCGCGCCCCGGTCCGGGAAGATCCCACGTGCCGCGGGGCGGCTAAAAGCCCTCCCCGCCCTGTGAGGACTCCGTGCCTTGCCAGCCTGCCTGCCTTCTCCTCCGTTATGCATGAGGTCTGCCGGACCTGCCAATCCAAAATCTATCTTCCTGACACATGCCTAGCTCGAGCCCAGGCCTGGGAACCAAACTAGGCCCCCGAAGGTCTCCAAAGATTGGTCCCCTGGGCCAGGAGGGCTGGGGAAGCTCTCTCTTACTGTGGGATCTGAGTTCTGGGAACCACGGAAACCTGGATTGCGGGCAGTCAGCTTCCCCAGCTGCCCGGAAGAACTGCTCAATAAAGTCGAGGCCCAGTGGAAGGCAGCCCCAGGAGGTGGTGGAGAGAGAAGCACACACAGCCCTGCCGCCCCCAGGTTCAGCAGAGCCCGGGCCAGCCCAACACCTGGCCTTGCTAATTGCATGAGCCATCAACTCCCTCGCTGGAGCCAGCGTGAGCTGGGTTCCTGTCACCTGCAAGTGCAGCCCAAAATTCTAAAACTAGCTGCATGGGGGATATTGTTTTTGAGAACAGCTTGGTGAACTGGGCTCCATTTACCTGAATTCTGGCGCTAGCTTCATGACTAACCAGGTGATCCCAGCCAAGGCATTGTATCTTCCCACGACTCAGTTTCCCAACTATAAAATGGAGCTGATGTTCATAGCTGCTTCTCAGCACCCGTGCGTAAGTGAAGAAACAACAGAGGTGAGAGGACACTAGAAAGTCAAAGTGCTGTTCAGAGGGATGGTTGGCGTCTCCCACCCAGTGGCATTACCTGTCCACTTCCCCTTTCCCCTCCGGACCACGGCTCCCTGACAACAGAAGCCTCAATCTCCTCAGCTCTTTGCCCCCGATACCTGGCGCCAGACCCGGAAAGTGCTAAAAACCTGGGTGGGTTTACAGCCAAAAGAAGCGAAAGCAGGGACTAGGACAGATAATTGCACACCCATGTCCACAGCAGCATTGTTCACAACAGCCAAGAGATGGAAGCAGCCCTGGTGTCCCTGGATGGATGAATGGATAGGCAAAATGTGGTCCATCCACACAGCAGAATAACATTCAATCTTAAAAAGGAAGGAAGCTCTGACACAGGATACAACACGGATGAACATTGAGGACATTATTCCCAGTGAAACGTCAATCACAAAAGATAAATCCACTTATATGATTCCACTTATATAAATCCCCAGAGCAGTCAAATTCCTGGAGACAGAAAGTAGAATGGTGGGGGCCAGGGGCTGGGGGCGGGGGGACGGGGAGTTGTTGTTTAATGGGGACAGAGTTTGGGAAGATGGAAAAATTCTGGGGATGGATGGTGGTGATGGCTGCACCATCACGCCAAGAACATGCAGCAGTGAGGCCAGCACGACTTCTGTGGCTGAGCCGTCATCGTCCAACTAGAAAGGAATGTTAGCCCAGGGGCAGCCCAGCACCTGCACTTCACAATTCCAGGAGCCAGACCTTTTCTTGTCACCTGGCTGCCTCTCACCTTCCCGACCTCTGACCTCCGTGCTCCTTTCACGCCTGTGTCATGTGAATGCACTTGATGTCACTGAGCTGCACACTTAATGGTTGAGATGGTTTTATGTTATGTGTATTTTATCACAACTTTTTAAAAAACCTGGAAAGCAGGACTTGAAACACACTGAATGGGAGGCATTAAGTAACTTCAGCAAACAAAATAGGGAATCCCAGCGCAACTTGTTTGCCATGAAAATCGCTCTTGGAATACATAACAGGATTCACGATGTTTTGGGCCTTTGCAAAACGCTAGTCAAGAATCACGCCTGCTCAGTAAATGCGTCTCAGGGCTTTGAAACCCCACTTGTGGAACGAGCCGACACCGTCTGTGACAAAGCTGTGCCTGGTAAAGATCATTCAATCCCCGCACAAAAGGCAGAGACGGTTCCCCTCCCCAGTGTACACTTGGCAAAGCCGAGGCTCGGAGAGCGTCTGGAACACGCCAAGAACATGCAGCAGTGAGGCCAACACGACTTCTGTGGCTGAGCCTTCATACTTTCTAGATGTTTCTGCGTTTACCGCATGAACAAACAAGTTAGCAATGGTGAATCTTGGGATTTGGAGAGAAACCTTTTCCATTTTGTTTACCAGCTTGCACGTGGCTCAACTTTTTTCAATCCACATGTTTCAGTTTTGCAATTAAAAAAAAAAGTTTAAACAAGAAAATTTCATTTACTTGGGAAGGTAGAATTCCATAAATCAAAAATGGGTGCAGCCTTTGCTATTTACAGAGACCTGATACAGCCACTGTTTTATTTGGTCTCCAAAACGACCTGGGAGGAAGGATTAGCCCATGTTAGAGATGGGGGAGGGGTGGTGATAAGATTTCAGTCATCGTCCAGCTAGAAAGGAATGAATCTGGCTGAGCCCAGGGCCAGCCCAGCACCTGCACTTCACAATTCCAGGAGCCAGACCTTTTCTTGTCGCGCGGCTGCCTCTCACCTTCCCGACCTCTGACCTCCGTGCTCCTTTCACGCCTGTGCCATCACACCACCTTTGGTGCCTGCTTTGGAGAGAATTGGAATAACCCATAAAGACCGTGACAGAAGGGCAGGCGGGTAGCTCATTCACCCCTGAACCCTGAGTACCTAACATCAAAATCAGGGACTTAAATAAATACGGAAGGATGGGAGGGAGGGAGAGGGGACAGGGGGAAGATTAAGGGGGCAGTTGCCAGCCTGGTATTGACCCAGCAGGGGCTTTGCACATCAATCTCTAACTGCCAGTCTTTTAGGCAAAATAAAGTAGTCATCAAATTTGAGTCACAGGAGCATGGAAAGGAGCCAAGGTGTCTTTACACCTTTACAGGAACTCCACATTCCAAGGACCAGGCAGCAAGCAGACAGCACAGTTTCTGACCCTTCAGCACATGCAGTCCGAGCCCTGGCTCTGGCCAACCCATGGGGCGGACGAATCACAGCTTTGCCTTCAGGGAGCCCGTGTCTGTGCGATCAGAGGACAGACTGCCTGCGAGGTCTCCAGGCAGGGCTGCGGAGGAGTTGGGATGTGAACAGAGGCAGCCCAGCTCCGGATCCCCGCGTGGTGCTGACCTGCCTCTCCCGGGGCGGGGCCGGTGGGAGGCCAGGATGCTCAGGAGCCCCAGCATGGAGGGCCCTGACCCAGCCTGGGTGGGAGGGGCTGGGGAGGCTGCCAGGGCCCGAGTCCGAGAAGCAGAGCGGGGAGGGAGGAGACGAGCTGTCAGCTGGAGCGCAGCCAGGGGCCAGAGCCAAAATCCATGCCATTGGCCCGGCGTTTAGGGAATTGGGCAGACAAGAGGTGATCTCACAGAGGAAAATGAGGACCAGACGCTGGGCCCCTGAGACTGTGTGAAGCAGAGGTATTTTATCCTAAAGGCAGTGGCATGGCAGGGTTGAGGCAGCTGGTTGCCAGGGTCAGATCTGCCTTTTAGAAAGATGCCTCTGGATACCGCCCGGAAGGTGGGTTCGAGGAGAGAGGCGAGGCTGAGGCCGGTAGAAGCCGTCTAGACCACCAGGACAGTGGCCGTGAGGCTGGACAGAAGTGGACACACTCAGGTGGACCGTTCTGGAGACTTCCTGGTTACCATAGAAGCTGCAGTGCACATGCCCATAGCAGGCTCCGGCCTCGCCTCTGCCCCTTAAGCCATCACCAGTAAATAAAAGATCACCCATTGCTTCCCACCAGCAGGAAAAACAAAACTAGCATGTGTTTCCGGTAAACGAACAAAAGCAAGAGAGGGCTTGCTTGGCACTCGGTACTGAGCCCGGAAAGAAGGGGGGGGTCTCCTGTGGACTGAATGTGTCCCCCCCAAATTCATACGATGAAGCCCTAACCCGCTCCCTTCCCCTCTCCCCCCCAGCATGAGATGGTACTTGGAGGTGGGCCTTTGGGGTGATTAGGTCACTAGGTCATAAGGGTGGAGCCCCTGATGGGGTTAGTGCCCTCCTAAGAGGAGGGGACACCAGGGCTCTCTTGTGAGGACACAGGGAGGAGGTGGCCATCCTCAGGTCAGGAAGAGAAACCCACCAGGAGCCCAACCATGCTGGCAGCCTGATCTTGGACTTGTTGTCTCCAGAACTGTGAGAAATAAGCCTGTGCTGTCTGAGCCCCCCAGTCTGTGGTATTTTGTTAGGGCAGCCGAGCAAAAACAGGCATGACCACAGCAGCCTGGGACGTCTGCAGAGGGCCTTCTGGTCCAGTCTCACCTTCTCACTTTGAGATGCACAACCCTGGTGGCCTGTTCCCATTTGCAGATGAGGAACTGAGAAGAGAAAAGTGACCTGTGCAAAGTCACACATTTACTGAGGGGCAGAGACACCCCTCTAGGAGATACTTGTCATAGAATACGAGACCCAGGCTCAAACCCTGAGTCACCCTCTAATGGCGTCACCCTGGGAAATTGACTTAACCTTGAGCCTCAGTTTTACTCATCCATAAAATGGGAATAATAATATTTACCACAAAGAACCATTTCAACATATAAATGAAATTACATATAAGAAATACTGTTGTAAACTGCAAAGTTCTAGGCATCCATGAGTTGTGATGCATTTTACTTCCTGAGGAAGGGTGACTTTTTTATTTAGATGTCTTCTCCACTGGAAGAGCTCTTAGCCCTCCTTCAAAGCCCCTCCCCAACATCCCCCCTCTAGAATGTTTATCGTGACTCTACCCTGCGGGATTCCAGGGTACAGACCCCAGACCCAGCTTTCCCCCAGCACTGCGATGACATGCCAATGTAGCTGTCCTCGCCAGTCCCAACTCATGGAGGGCAGGGACTGGCACCAGCTCCATGCTTGGTCCCCCAGAGGCGCTCAGAAGGGCGGGGACTGGCACCAGCTCTGTGCCTGAGCCCCCAGAGGGGCTCAGAAAGGTTTGCTGAATTAATGCAAAATAAAGAAATTCACATTTACCTGGCGCCTACGTGGCATAGTCCCTTAAGCTACATGCTTGCTTGCTTGCTATCACACTTGATAGAATCCTCCCCCCACCCCCAGGTGAGGACTGTCATCCCCACCCAGGAGAACTCGGGAGCAGGTCCCAGTCTTCAGCCAATAGAATATGAGCACCAGTAGCCCCCATCACCTCTGGTGGAAGCTTCAGCACCAGTACAGGACCTCTCATCCTCTTGTCCTGCAGAATCACCCGGAGCTCTTCAGGGAGGGGGCTCCCAGTCGGCCTGGGTTCCGGAGCAGAGCAGATGGGGTTGGTGCCCATCCTCGGTGTCACTGGTGTTTGGGCTTCCTTCCAGGACCCCGGCTCTGTCTCTGGGTGCTTGACCTGGGTTTCTTTGCAGGCGGGTGAAAGTGCTGGGCAGCCCACCTCCGGGGCCCATGATGGACAAGACTACCCACAGTAACCTTGCCTTTGGGTGGGCGGTTCTATACCTTCTCCCAGGGCCCCGTGGGATTGAGTCCACTGTCCACAGGGCTCGTCTGCCCCCAAATAAAGCAGCCTCGTATGGCTCCTTCCCTCCCTCTCGCCTTCCCCCACTGGCACTTCCTGCTGTCATCTCCCAGGTAAACTGCTTGCATGCAAAGCTTTATCTCAAGGACGGCTTTTGAGGACCCCAACCTCAGACAAGGGATGAGAAAGACGTCTTTTTTTTTTTTTCATCCTGACCCTTTTATTGTTGCAATTAAAAAATAAAAGTTACTTAAATACAATGGTGAACACATAGGGTGAAACAGAATCATAAAATTTAATGTTGAATTAAGCAGTGAGCTGAATGTTTGGGTCTCCAAATTGGCTTTGAACCCAAAACCGCTTAAAAATGGGTATGTTCACAGTTAAGGGCAATTGGTTTATAGGTGAGAGATGAGGATCTTGCAGGGCCCTCATCTGGCCCCCGAGGGCCGTGGGATTTGAGCAGGAGATAAGCCTTTGCTTCAGGCCCCTGGGATGGGGGAGCCGCTTGTTACAGCAGCAAAACTCAGCCAAGCCGGGAACCATGAGCCAGGTTGGAGATGCAGACGCAGGGCTCAGGGAGCCAGTGGCAGGGGAGGATCGTCTCACAGCGGTGTCCCACTCCAGGGCAGGCGCCCTTAGCCACCTACCGGTGCAGGAGGTGGGGGGGAGGGAGGGAGGTGACTCCTCCCAGCCTGCAGGACCCACAGGGCCCAGGGCTCCTGGCTTCACTGTGAGCAGCCAGGGCTCTGCCACTGGTCCATGCAATCCTGCATCCTGTGGCCGCTGCTGTCCTCCCCACCAGAGGCCGTTTCTGCTCTTCAACCAGACCTTGCAGACCAGCACACACGCTGGCCCAGGGTCTGGAAAAGATGACAGTCTCCTCTGGTGTTCAGATTCTCCCCCCCAGCAGAGCAGTGTCCCCTTTCTCACCCACCTGGGGGAACGCCCACAAGCCTCTACACACAGGCACCCCACTGAGACCGGCCCTGGTGCCCCTACTTTGGACCCTCCTGGGGACGGGGTTCTGTCTTTGGCGGGGAGTTTGGAGGGAGGTTGAGGGTGAATCCTTCAGACCCTCCCTGGTCAGGCCACAGGACCATTGCCAACTCTTTGTTTTCCAGAGTCTGCAGTTTTCCTGGCAGCTCTGTGCTGGCTCTGGAAATTCTCAAGGTGTTTTCTGTTAAGTACTCTTTTAGCTTTAGTGAGAGAGGAGAGAGTAGAGGGGCGAGACACAGAGACAGAGAGACAGAGCGGGAGACATCCGAAGACCCACTTGGATCTGGTTCATCTCTCACAGCCAATGGGCACAAGGGCAAACCTGAGGCTGGGGGGAGGGCTGCAGAGGTCTGCTTAACGGCTTGAAAGCCAGGGGCTGGACAAGTCCACCCCCTGACCCCTGGGCCTGGCTTGAAGGCTGCATTTTTATAGGCTCTTTCTCTAGACACCATGGCCAGAGTGCAGATAGTGCATAAAACTTTCCTGGCTGAGTTTCCACTGTTTGTTTTCCGGCCTCCTCAGGGACTGAGAGGTTCTCCCTGTTCTCACAGTGCCTGGCCAGAGCCTCCTGGCCTGGGCTGGTGGAGAGCTCCCCGTCGCTGGAGGCGTGCAAGTCAGGGATGCCTCCGATGGAGACGGCTCCCAGGCACCCAAGCTGGATGTAACCCTGCCTAAGTAACTTCTCGCAGGGGACACTCCCTGCCAGAGTCTCGGCTCCAGCATCTGCCAGGGGAACGTGATCAGGTGTGCACACTGGTGGCTTGGGGCAAGTCCCCACTAGGTGTGACCTTGCACACAGGACTGTGTCACCTGTCCTCTTTTCTCCATCTTTACAAGGGATAGGGGCGGCTCCTGCCTGGGTAAGGCCACGTGTGCCCAGACTTTGCACTGCCTCTCTGCCCCGGCCACCACCAGGCTGCAGGCAGCACCTGGAGCCTTCAGGATCTCAGAAAAGGCAGGTCCACCCGAGAAAGGGGTGAGTCATGATCGGTCCACACCAGTCCTGGCATCACATTCCTCCAGCCTGCGATTGCTTAAAGGGTGGGCATGTATGACCCGGTGGTGACCAATGAGATATAAGGGGACTCTGATGGAGGAGCTTCCCTTCTTGACCCCAAAAGCAAAGACCATGGAGGGAAAAGGTCTTCCTGTCCTCCATCTTCCTGCCTGGGACGTGGATGTGATGTCTGGAGACACAGCAGCCTCATCCCTGGCAGCACAATGCAGCAGCCGAAATCACGCCAGGGGTCACTCCCTCCAGACTTCTTGTTCTGTTCCTTACAGGAGGAACATAAACTCCTATATGTTCAAGTCCCTGCTGGTCAGGTTTTCAGACTTGCAGCTAAACTCACTCCTAACTGACCTGCTAAGGGCCTCCCCAGACCCAGTGCCTACCGAGGCAGAAAGCCCAACGTTCTCACTTTCTGGGGGCCACTCAGCCTCAGCCCCTGGGAAGATCAGGGAAGTGAACTTCCCAAAGAAGAGACCCAGCCTTTAGAAAAGCCCCATCTCCCTCCACCACGGGGAGCAGTGTCCCTCACACGTCACTGCCCACCATCCTTCCCTCCTCTATCTAACCTCAAGGTCACGCCCTCTTACAGATGAGGACCCTGAGGCTCAGAGTGATTAAGCAATTTGTCCAAGGCCACACAGGAAGGGACAGAGCCTGTTTCAAACAAACTAACCAAGCCAGCCTTCTCTCCCTCTACTGCCTCCCCAGAGAGGCCAGCTGCAGGGTCCGGATCAGAGGCCAGCTCCCGGGCTTCTCAGGGGGGTGCACATTTCTGGAGCATGTGGCCACGTCTTCACCCCAGTACACTGCCCTTCAGGGCCAATATCAATAACAGTGACTGCTGTTCTGTCTCGAGCACTTGCTCTGAGCCCCGTACAGTGCTGAGACCTTTCATCTCCCTGAACCTGCACAGCATCCTGTGGGGCTGGTCCTGCTTCCCCTGTGTTTCTAGGGGAAAAAGTGGATGCTCGGCGGTGGGGGATTACTAGCCAGGGAGGGGTGGAGGTGAGCTAAAACTTGAGTCCATCAAACTCCAACACTCACGCCCTCGCCCTACCTCAGACATCCCCAGAGAAGTTCCTGCAGGTAACGGAGCCCGGGGTGCACCCTACAGTGGCAGCGAGGGGCAGGAACCCATCTGGGTCACCGAGCGGGCAGAGGGGAGGCGCAGGTCGGTCCCTGCCCCAGCTCCCCTCCCTGCCATTTCCTCAAGACTTTTCAGCACCTCCACTGGGCACACACGCAGCCAGCAGAAGGCTGCACTGGCTGCAGCGGGCAGCCCACCGCGTCCCGCCCCTGACTGCGTGGAAGCCAGCTTTTATTAAGTTAGTTCAACTTGACACTCGTGCACCTATACCTTCCAGGTGCCTGGCCCCGTGCTGGATGTTGGGGGTACACAGAGCACAAGACAGAGTCCTTGGCCTCAAGGAGCTTGTAGTCCAGGGGCCAGGGGCGGAGAATGAACCCGCAAAAAAGGGCTGGCACTGCACGTGGCAGGTGACTCCGCAGAGAAGGTCCTAGGGAAGGGTTCTGACTTATACGGCGCTTTTCTGACTGTCTCACCTGGGGCACTTTGAGAGCAGGTGCGGGGCATCTCACCACCTCCTCCAGTGCTGATACCCACAGCCGTGCCCAGCACAGGGCGGATACCCGTCGTGTTTGTTGAACAGGTGTCAGCCCTGGGATGGGCCGGTTCCCAGGCACTGGTGTACGTGGACCCGGAAGCCCAAAGCGGACTATGCAAAGAGAAGCGGTTACCGGGAGCTCCAAGTCAGGCCGGCACACAGGCCACAGCCTGGCCCAGGGCTTACAGGCGCCGCCCACTGCTCCACACCCCAAGCAGCTCCCAAAACAAAGGCCCTCCACTGCACTCTGCGATTTTCTGCAAGTTAGAATTCTGCCACGTAAATTACCCTGTATGTTGCCTTTTTGAAAATCATAACCTGTGCTGTGATCGAATACAGAATATTCCCTCTCAGAGCTGCAGGAGGCACTTAGCTGCTTTTCTCTGCCTGATGATCAGGTGTCGTGTTTTGTTTTGCTTTGTTCCTGCCATACAGGCAT
>NW_006784492.1:2210552-2213737 GCF_000442215.2 Lipotes vexillifer
GAGGTGGCGTCGTGACACAGGGGCACGTCCTCTGCCCAGGCTCGGGATCCTGCAGGGAGGGCCGTTCAGAGGGCATATTGTTAGGTTGTTCACTCAAAACCCTCATGAGCCCAGCGGTACAAATAACACTTCCCCGGCTGCACAGAATGCCTGCTCCCCCTCCACTCTCTGAAGACAAATTCCAAACGCCTGCAGTCATTCTCGTGGTGGTGGACTTTCATCAGCCCAGATGCCTCCCCTGCTGGCAGAAATAGAACTGCACCGGCAGAAGGAAGTCCACCTTTCCCAGCTAAGGAGTGTACTTAACATCACTTGTTGCATGGATTTTTCAAAACATAAATAGTGTCTGTAAGATATTTCCAGGAACAAAGAAAGATTGGGGGCCACTTATTTAAATCATCCCTCTGGGCTGAACTCTTGGCAGAGTTGGGAGTGGCGGGGGGGAAGCAGAAAGGCGGCTCGGGACTGACCCGGGAACCACGGCTGGGCTGAGACCCATCGGGCCACATTTATCACCTGCCCATTGAGCCACGTTTGTCACCTTGAAGCAAACCGCTTGCTTCTAGACAGGACCCGGCAAATGGCCAGACCTGTCCAGCAAATCAAGGCTGGTGTGGAAATGAAGGCGGGGGCAGCCCGGAGAGAAGGCTGGACTCCAAGACGGGGTGTCAGCAGCACGGAAGGAGGCCACTTGCAGCTCTGTCATTATCCCGGAGGAAGGAAGGGACCAGGAGGGGGCAGTGATGGGAGAATGACGGGAGGAAAGACAGCCCCTTCTGTTTAGCTCAACGCCCCGAGAGGAGTCAAGCTGAACCCACAGCCTCAGCCAAGACAAGAGCAAAGACGCCCACACACGCACACACCTCTGTGTGGCCAGGGCCCCGGCGGAGGAAGACACAGAGGAGAGACCTCAAGCAGCCTGGGCAATCTGGGCAAGGCTTCCTGGAGGAGGTGACGGCCCGGTTGGGACCTGAGTCAAAAGATAGCTATCAGCCAGGCAAAGGGAACTTGGGGTGGGGTGTTCAGGAGAGGAAGGAATGCTCCAGGCTGAGGCTCTAGAGACCAGAGGGTCTGCAAGACGTCAGTTCAGTGTGCCGATGGGGTCTGGAGGGGCACGCAGGGAGTCGAGGACGGCCATCCTAGGGATGTGAGCTTCATCCCGGTGGCAGCAGGGAGCCACCTGTGGGCGGCAAAAAGGAACCACGTGATCAGATGTTCCCAGGGGCCCAGCCAATGGTTCCTCTCCTATGTTTTCAACAAGAAAAGATGTCAGGAAAATGACATGGCAGATAGGAAACCGAAATGGGAAAGCTCTATTGCTGAGGCAGTTGATTTGGGAGCATGTGGCTTCTATCTGCGGGCCAGTGGGTCTCCTGACAGTGGGCCCCAGGCCTCCCCAGTGTGGGCAGGCATCCTTCATCGGGCCAAGAGAAGTGCGCTCGGTCTCTGCTGCCAGACTTCATGTACTAGGACAGCCACCTGTCACTGGCTCAGAGCCCAGAAGCAGAGGTCTGAGTTAGTGTTAGTCAGGGCTCTCCAAAGGAACAGAACCAGGGATAGAGAGAGATTTATATAAGAGGAGGTTTATTATAGGACTCAGCTCACGGGGTTATGGAGGCTGAGAAGACCCACAGTCTGCTGTCTGCAAGCTGGAGACCCAGGAAAGGCGATGGTGTAATTCAGTCCAAGGCCAAAGGCCTGAGAACCAGGCGGGCGTCAGGTGTAAGTCCTGGTCTGAATCCAAAAGCTGGATACCCAGGAGCGGGTGCCCGAGGGCAAGAGAAGATGGACGTCTCAGCTCAAGCACAGAGATCGAATTCCTCCTTCCTCCACCTTTTGTTTGGAATATTCTGGAATATTATTCAGCCATATAAAAGAATGCAGTACTGGGACCTCCCTGGTGGTCCAGTGGGTAAGACTCTGTGCTTCCACTGCAGGAGTTCGATCCCTGGTCGGGGAACTAAGATCCCACAGGACACACGGTACAGCCGAAAGTAAATAAATAAATAATAATAAAATAAAATAAACATTTTTTTTTAAAAAATTGTTTTAAATAAAAGAATGCAATACAGATACATGCTACAATACAGATGAACCTTTAAAACATTCTGCTAAGTGAAAGAAACCAGTCACAAAAGACTTCATATTATATGATTCCATTTTAGGAAATGTCCCGAATAGGAAACTTTACAGAGACAGAAAGTAGATTATCATTTGCCGGGAGCGGGAAGAGGAGGAAATGCAGAATGACAGCTGATGGGCACAGGTTTCTCTTTGCAGCGATGAAAATGTCCGAAAACTAATTGTGGTGACGGTTGTATACGTATCTATGAATATACTAAAACCACTGAATCGTATACTTTAAAAGAGTGAGTTGTATGGCATGCGAATTATATTCAATAAAGCTGTTTTTTAATCTTTTAAAGAAAGGAAGGAAAGTGAAATATTGACCTCAGCTTCGACCATAAGAAACGAGAAATATAGGAAAACTGAAACCCAAAATAAACAGAAGAAAAGGAATAATAATAAAAATAAAAATCAGAGTAGAAATCAATGAAATAGAAAACAGAAAGCAATAGAGAAAATCAAAAGTTGGTTCTTTGAAAACGTTGATAAAATTTATAACCTCTAGTTAAACTAATCAGTAAAAGAAAGAAAGAAAAAAAAAGACGACATAAATTACCAATATCAGGAATGAGAGGTAACATCATTACAGATCCTACAGACACTTTAAAAAAATTTTTTGCTCAGTTTGTGCCCAACCACAGCTTCTAATGAAAAACACTTTTCAGTTCTAAGAGATGTAAAATCTCAGGAAGAAGAAACAAAAATTCAGTGGAATCCATTTTGCTTTGTTTTACAAAATGCAACCTTGTGCATTTTTTAGATTGTTTCAGGTAAACAGTTACAAAACAGTGTGATAAGCATTGTGGTAGAAGAAGCCAAGTATTACATTTTATTCAGATTATGTATTAATGTGTTAATTTTCCCCATCAGACTCAGGGATTCTGTCTGATTTACCTCAGGATCCCCAGGACCAGCCCACAGTAGGTGTGCAGTGGACAGTGAGTGAGTGAATGAATGGGTGTGGAGGTACCCATTACCTGAGCACCACCTCCATGCCAGGTCTGGGACACAGAGAGGAGCACACATTTGGGACTTTTTTTTTTTTTTTTTTTTTTTTT
>NW_006784492.1:2214244-2253272 GCF_000442215.2 Lipotes vexillifer
CGCGCAGGCGCAGCGGCCATGGCTCACGGGCCCAGCCGCTCCGCGGCACGTGGGATCTTCCCAGACCGGAGCACGAACCCGTGTCCCCTGCATCGGCAGGCGGACTCTCAACCACTGCGCCACCAGGGAAGCCCAGGGACTTTGACTTGATGGTATTTAGATGAGATTTTGGACTTAGAATTGATGCAGGAATGGTTTAGACTTGGGGGGGGATATTGGGATAGTGTGAACGCATTTTGCGTGTGGGAAGGACGTGAGTTTTGGGCGGCCAGAGGGCAGACTGTCATGGGTTGAATTGTGTCCCCTCCAAAGATACTGTTAAGTCCTAACCCTGCCCCCACCCCATGCCCGTCAATGTGACCTTCCTTCCTTGGGAACGAGGTCTTTGCAGACGAATTAGTTAAGATGGAGTGGGGTGGGGCCCTGATCCCATTTGACTGGTGTCCTTTAAGAAGAGGGAAATTTGAACAGAGTCACAGAGGGAAGAAAACATTTCTGTTGTGTTAAGCCACCTGTATTAGTTCCCCAGGGCTGCCATAACAAAGTATCACAGACTGTCTGGCTTAAACAATAGAAATTTATTGCTTCACAGTTCTGGAGGCCAGAAGTCCAAGATCAGGGTGGTGCCTTCCAAGCTGGAGGGAAAATCTGTTCTCTGCCTCTCTCTCCCGGCGTCTGGGGGTTTGCTGGCAATGTTTGGTGTTCCTTGGCTTGTGGAAGCATCACCCCAATTTCTGCTTTCATCTTCACATGACATCTCCCTGTGTGTCTGTGTCCAAATTTCCCCTTTTTATAAGAACACCAGTCATATTGGATTACAGCCCACGCTGATGACCTCGTTTTAACTTGATGATTACTCTGTAAAGACCCTGTTTCCAAATAAGGTCACATCCTGAAGCACTGAGGATTAAGACTTCAACATATAAATTTTGAGGTGGGGGAGGGGGACACAATTTAATTCATAACACCTGTTCAAGGCTGGTTTATTTCTCACCTTGATTGAAGATTTACAATGTAAATGGGCCGTAAAATTTATCAATCCTGTTTTTGTGAAAAGCATTTATGTTGTTGGTCTTGTATGTTTTGCTACTTAGAAGAAATTGAAATTGACTAAACAGGAGGTCTCAAAGGGGTTTAGTTTGCTTCCATTCCTCCTGATACTCTGCCAGGATTTTCCCAAGCATGTCCATGCCCATGTCTAGTAAAATTTTTCCAAACCCATGTTAGGTTTCTTTTTCTTACACTATTAATTGTTTTTGACTGTGGTAAAATATAGATAACAAAATTTTCCAATTTAACCATTTTCAAGTACACAATTCAGTGGCATTGAGTGCATTCACTTTGTTGTGTAACCGACACCACCATCTGCAGAACTTTTCGAAACAGAAACTCTGTCCCTGTTAAATAATCACTCTCCATTCTCTCTCCCCTCTCAGCCCCTGGGAACCACTATTCTATTTCTGTCTCTATGGATTTGCCTATCCTGGATATTTCCTGTAAGTGGAATCATACAGTATTTGTCCTTTTGTGTCTGGCTTATTTCACTTAGCATAATGTTTTCCAGTTTCATCCCTGTTGTAGCATGTGTCAGAATTTTCTTCCTTTTCAAGGCTGAATAATATTCCATTGTATATACATAACACATTTTGTTTAGCCATTTATTTGCCAATGAACATTTGGGCTGTTTCCACCTTTTGGCTAGTGGGAGTAACTCTGTTATTAACATGACTGTGCAAATATCTCCTTGAGTCCCAGCTTTCAATTCTTTTGGGTGAATACCTAGGAGTGGAATTGCTCATCCCAGATGTTTAACTGTCAAAAATCTTTAGGTCTGTGCACTTGAGTCTTACCTGATTGTCTAATAAATTAGTAGAAACCAAACAGTTCCCCAGGGATTTCTACTCTGAAACTCTGGGAAACTCACCGTGTTCCCTGGAGGGAAGGACTGACCTCTGATGCTCCTCCTGGCACCTCTGCTCAGCTTGACTCAGCTTTGATCCTTCAAGGAGGTGGGGGTAAAGTGGTAACCACCTGGGTGACTCCAGACTGGTTTGGGGTGGACTTGAGGATTTCCACGCAATCAGTTTACAATGAGCACAGATTGAATTCAGTTGGGATAAAAGCCCAGCAGGAGTGCTGTTAGGTAAAGGATCCTGGGTTGAATAACGGGCAGCAAAAATCACAGGGGAAGTCAGACGTCTGTTATATTTGAAAAGTAAGATAACACCAGGATTAAGGCTACCAGAGCCAGGACACACACACACAGACAAGACGCACACAGACACACAGAGGTACACGCAGATACACACACACACAAACACACACACACACACACACACACACACACACACACTCAGGAGGGGCCCCTGTGTGGAGCGCCCAGTGTGAAGTGAGCATCAGAGCCGTCGAGGCAAGTGAGAGAAACCAGAGGCTCCTCTGCGGCCTGGGAGGGACCAGGTGGGCGGGTGGTGACAGGCGTGACCGAGCAGAGACAAGGGAGAGGCCAAGGTGCCCAGAGGCGGGAGCAGCAAACACAGCTGCACCAACCAGAGGCCCCATCACCGCCTTCACCCACCTGCTCTTCTGCTCAATCCGGTCACCCCCGAACCTGCCCCTGAGTGCCACCACTGGCTGGCCCGAGTCTGGGTGCTGGCGGGAGGGCTGAGGGTGCCCGCAAGGGAACCACCTGGTCCAGAGGCCACGCCCGGGGGCCCCGAGGCAGTCAGCGGGGCCGCAGCCGGCCGGGTGGGAAGACTGTGCAAAGCCGCCGGGGAGGCCACACGGCCCAGATGGTGCCACCGCCAGACAGCAGGCCCTTGTCCCTGGGCTCCTGGAGCCCCCGCCCCTAGACACGGGCCGTGAGCACAGAATCCGCCTCACTGCCACATGGTAGTGATAAAAGAAATATTCACATGTTGAGGTCTGGGGAAGTCATTCTGGCTTATCTGTGAGTCACCTTGGATTTCATGCTAACTCAGCCTGTTTGTGGCCTGTCAAACATACATTGTCCATCTGTTTAATTACTGAAGAAAAGGGCACATTGACCACATGTAAATAATGTCTGCCTTAAAAATAAAGGTTAAATGCCTCTGTTCCTGGGACGCCAACACTGGTCCTCCTTCTGTAATAGGGAAGAACCTTTCTGTACTCTATTACAAGTTAATCAATAAAGGGATGTTGCTAATAAGCTTAAATTACACATAATTGTCCATTTCTGGGAATCCTGCTTCCCAGGTAATGAGCATTAAGCTAAAATACCTTTGTTCAGCTCACAGGAAACATCCTGACCAGGCCCACCTGTGAATGACTGCAGGGGGAAGAAATGAACACATCCCCTCCTGAGGCTGACGGGAACCAGGAAGTGTTTGACTTTGCTCCCCTCTTCTTTTAGTATAAAAGGAGCCTGAACTCTAATTCACACAAGATGGATCTCTGGGGCACGAGCCCACCGTCTTCTCGGTCAGCTGGCTTCTGAATAAAGTCACACTATCCTTTGTCCTAACAACTCCATCTATTGGCCTGTCTTGCTGCAAAGCAATACACACTTGGCCCCGGTAACAAAATGAGATGTAAGTAACAGGAAGATATAGAGAGGTCATAGCTGACTATACAGTTACTTGAAAAATAACGCTAATCAACTGAAAACAACTTTAAATAACAATTCAGTAAGCTGTAGTGAGTGAGGATTTCAGTTCAAGGAAAATGATCTGACCTCAAGGTGGCAGGAGAGTGGGATGAGAATCATTTGTGCTGCCTTTCGTCATGGCTGGATGGGGGGGGAGGGGGAGTCCCTCACAGTGTGAAACCTTCTGGAGACTGCAGCCCAGGGCCACCAGCCAGAGAGGGAGGAGGGCACAGGACCTCCCGGGGGAATCACTGGTGTCGCTCAGCATCTTGTGGGGCGTCTCCGGGCCAGAGGGCTCTGAAGAGCGGCAGCCACCTGGAATCTTTCACAGGCCCCGTTTGCTGGCAAATTTCACATGTGCAAAGGAGGCAGGCACCAAATGGCAAAAATATGCTTACTTGGCGTATATTTAAAGTAACTGGATGTGTAAAACTTTGAGCTTGGGGCCAGCAGGCTTGGACCTAACGGTCCAGGCTGCCGTGAGGAAGTAAGCAACCCAGGGCCAATATGGGGCCATCTTCAATCCATTTACACAACATGAGGTCAACATAGGAACACCATAGGCTCCCTACGCACCAGTGGCCAATTTGCAAGGTCACAGAACAGCTCTTTCACACAAGCAGCAAAACCTGTACAACGCCTAGGAAAACTCTCCCACAATATATGCGCGAGAAAACAACAAAACGCTTCCTAAAGAAAAATTTAAGGGGATCTGAACATAATGATTGTATCATTTTTCTGGAAGAGACAATTTAATATTATAAAGATGCCAGTTCTCCCCCAATTAATCTATACATTTCAACCTAAATATTCCAGTTCACGGGACTAAGAAGCTGACCCTAAAGTTCACCTGAAAGAGAAAAAGAGAAAGTATAACCAAAAAATGTGGCTTTGATGATGAAAAAAAAAAGAAACAACCTAAATACAATATATTCATCATTAGGGAAATGGTTACATAATCAGCAGTTGCCAGTAAAGAATATATTTACCAGCATGGAAATCTGTCTTTTTATTAAAAAAAGAAAAAGGCAAGTGTAGAACATAGAAATAACATGAGGAACCCATCTTTATAAAACCAAATCTATTAGCTAGTGGGAGGCAGCCGCACAGCACAGGAAGATCAGCTCGGTGCTTTGTGGCCACCTAGAGGGGTGGGAGAGGGAGGGTGGGAGGGAGGGAGACGCAAGAGGGAAGACATATGGGGATATATGTATACGTATAGCTGATTCACTTTGTTATACAGCAGAAACTAACACAGTATTGTAAAGCAATTATACTCCAATAAAGATGTTAAAATAAATAAATAAATAAAATAAAGAGACGCAGTGAAGACGGAAAAAAACAATTCTATGCGTTTACCTATATATCTACCTACCTATCACCTACCCACAGCACACACATATGTAAATGGCTAGGAATGTATCTGGGAGAATACATGACGACCTTTAAAAGTAGCTGACCATTTCAGGCATGCAGACTTTCATTCTGCGTTGTTTGGATTTTCACAAGAAAGTCTTCATTGACCACTTGTGTAATCAAAACAGAAAACGTCTTTGATAATACAGAGGATTTTACCTGCCCCTGATGTGGTGGGTCCTTCTCTGCCCTGAGCACTGGGTCAGAGCGACGCGGTTCTCCCCGCCACCTCTGCCCACCAATCCCTCTGACACCCCATCCCTCGTCTGCAGGACGGGATGAAGCCCCGCCTTGCAGCGCTGCTTCCGGCTGAGCCCAAGGATCCCCTGCCCAGGGCCCAGCACGCGGCTGGTAGGTGACGTAAGCAGGAGAGGGCACGGAGGCCCCTCTTCTCATCCGTGCCATTGTTGTTGCTGAAGTTACCATCATCACACCAATAAGACGATAGTGAGAATTTCAGTGGCAGTAGATCGCAGGCAGTGCCATCACTCGGGGCAGGTTTGTGAGTGTCCTGATCTCTGTCACTGCACATCGCGCTCGGCCACTCACACACCTGCTGAGGTCCTCCTGCTGGCGTCATGTGTAGCATGGGGCAGTGGGTGGCACCGTGCGGCGAGCAGCCCAACCTCTGCCCCACAACTGTGCGTCGTCTGGCTCCAAGCCTCGGGTTCTTCATCTAGAAAACCCTCGCAGGGCTATGATGAAGCTGTCACACTGAGGTTGTCATGATGTGATTACACAAGAGACAGCGTGTGCTGGAAAGAGCACGAGGTCCAGAGCGAGCGAGATTGACATCTGGATCCTGGATGCACCACCTGCTCTGTCCATTGGGGTTACGGCCTTGGAAGTGACTGTCAACATGAATGTTAGTGAGGACCATGGGTTGTAAGGGACAGAAGACCAACTCAAACCAGCTTAAGCAAATGGGGCTAATTTGTAGTTGGTTCTCAAGGCTGGGACGGATGCTGAAATACCTCAGGAGTGAGGAAAAGGCTGCCAGAAGTGAAGATTTGGACACTGGAACAGGGACTCAGGCCCTCAGACCTCAGTCTCCCCACTTCCCCTCTCTACTTGTCTCTGCTGGTTCCCTCTGTGGGGGGAGGGGGGGGCAGGGAATCACAGGGTCCAGATCTGTCTCCCAGCATGAGAACCCTGGCAGTGAAAGAGCTTCCTCCAGCTTCTATGTAGCATTGCCAGGGAAGGATCTGATTGGCCCTGCCTGGGTCACATGGCCAGTCCTTGGACCAACCACAGTTGCCAAAAGGATGGGCATCTAAAAAAGCCTGGGTCTAAGGCACAGCCTTCTGCCCAGTCTGTCACAAAAAGAAGGGAATTGAAACACATGCTGGGAAGTTCAAACAAAACAAAAAAAGCCAGTTGTAATTGTTTATTACAAAACAAGAGGAAACAACCACAGGGGCCACGGGATTCAATGAGTGAAGGTTTCTGATGCACTGGAAAAGGCCCTGGCACACAGTAGGTCCTCAACATGGGACAGAGAACATGCAAATGAGGTTCCCTTCCTCCAGCTGTCACCGCCACCCCCCACCAGCAGAAAATCCTCCTCAAAAAACACTTTAAAGCATTGTGCATGTTTTTTGAACCCAATTTTTGAGAAACATTATCTGCACCAAAGCATGTTTGCTTTGTACTCAAGATGCTTCTTGTTCAGAAATGAAACTCAGAACCGGCCATCTGTAGAATATGAAGCTGGGCAGATGGGCCGAGGCCCAGCAGGAGGGTGCGGAAGCCGGTCGGGAGTGGACGGGCTTCTCCCTGGGGTCCCAGCCCCAGCCAGGCTCCGACCGGCTTTTCTACTGCCTTGGAACGCTGGCCTTGTCTCTGTTGAAAAGAAAATCTTCAGTTTTGAAAACTCACCTTAGAGAAAGTGCTTTCCGGGGTTCCACACCTCAGGGAAAAGCAGTCAAATCCGTGCAAGCAGCTATAACTTTAATCATATCATGGAGAGGGAAACAATTCTCACGTGGTCATGAAAGGGAGGTTTTCTCCCCAGACTTCATGAAGCCCTTATTCATACATCCACTCACCTACGGGCGCTTGCACTGAGCCCCAGGGGCTGTCATGAGCTGTTGAGATCCACAGCACATAAAACACACCCCTCCTGCCCTCATGGAGCTTACGTTCTGGTCAGGAGAGGCCCACGGAGGACGAGACGAATAAGCAAGACAGATCTGCAGCGGGATGGACTGGTGGAGCGGGGGGATGCGGACAGGGGGAGCAAATGCTGGAAGAACCAGGCTGGCTGGCCAGGCGCATAGTGACCCAGTGTCCCAGCTTGCAGCCCCTTCCATGGCCTGCTGAGGACAAAAGGGGGCTGAGCTCGGGCCTGGGCTCCCCCGCCAAGCCCTGCAAGCCACGTCCTCACGGAGAGCACCTCTTTCTAACTGGCACAAAGGCATCCCAGGGGCTAATGGTGGCCACCGTGCCTGCTATGAGCTAGTGGACGTCAGAGGGCACAGAGGAGAGGGCAGGTGGGTCCCAACGTGGGGCTGGCCTCGTAGCCGGGACTGTGTAGGCTGGGAGCGCTCTGTACAGCGAGGACTGGAGCAGAATAGACTGGGTGGTACCACCGGGAGCGGATGTTGGCAGGGGCTGGAGGTGAACCTGTCCCCAAGGCCGAGCAACAGGACCTGCTGACAGACGGGGTGTCGGGGGTGAGAGTGGGAGGACCCCAGGGGTTTGGGCCAGAGATGGGGGCTGTGGTCAAGCAGGGTTGAAGGATTAGGGGTGGGATGTGGGCCCGGGACAGACCCGGGCTCAAACCCTGGTTCCAGCACGCGTTGGCTATGGACTTCACCTCTCTGGGCCTCAGTTTATCAATCAGTGGGGTGGGGAGATCGAGCATAGCCTAGAACTCAGGGGTGTTGAGTGGATGGAGAACCCACCCTCGTGGCCTGGCGAGAGCATGGCCCTGGCTCATAGGAGGGGTTTGCTCCAATCCCTGGGATGTCAGGGAGGGGGTCCCCCATACCCAGAGGGAGTGGAGGGTCACGGAAGAGCCCAGGTGGAGCTGTTGCTGGTGTCCCCAAGCATCCTTTGTCCTCTGCGGGACTAGAATTTTAAGCTGGGAAGGGATCATTAGGAACAAAGACCTCCTTCCCAGACTCCCTTGCAGCTAGGTGTGGCCATGTGACTAAGGCCAATAGGGAATGAGCTGATATGGTGCCTGGCATCCTGGCAACCTCCTTAGAAGACTCCTGCAGTGCGGCCTTTCCCTCCCCTCACCTCTGCCAGCCTGCTGTTTGAGATATTGCTGTCAGGACCAGAGATCCATCCTCACCGTGAGGGCGAGGGCCCTGCCCTGGGGAGGGCAGAGCTGCGAGCAGGAAGGAGCCTGGGCCCCTGAGGACCTGAAGCCACAGAGCCACTTGGACTTTTGCAGATGGAGGAAATAAACTCTTCTGGTTTGCTTTAGTTCCTGATCCAGGAGGGCTTAGGGATAAGAGCAGGGGCAGGTGTGCCCGCTGCTTCCGTGGCTGCCCTGTGTGCGCCCTGCATCCATGTCCATGTTTCCTGACAGGCACCCGAGGCCACCAGTGGCAGGGGAAGGAGGTTCCTAAGCAAGCCGGGTTCAGCCACAGCTCCTGGGAGCCCCTCTGCCCTTGAGCCCTGCTCGTGGGAAGCCCGGGCTTTTCACAATAAGTGTCATTAGCCTCGTAATACAGGCAAGGGACCCAATCGTCTCTGCTCATCACAGGGTCGTGGCTGTCACCTCAAGATGCTTCTGGCTCTAGTTCTGGGTTTGTGATCAATCCAAGGTCAGGGTCAAGGGGAGATAGAGTGCAGGTGCCCAAGGTCCCAACAGGGATGAGAAAGAGGAACTCAGGAGGGAAAGGCTGATAGTCCTACACTCTCCTACCATTTACATTTTGTAACATTTCTATGATGAGCATCCATTATTTTTATAATGAGAAACCGTCCCTCCCGCCAACCCGCAGGCTTTGCACCCTTCTGACTTTTCTTCTGGCTAATGGCTGATTCGACCGACACACAGGAGAGTTCCAGTCACAGCGGGCTTGTGATGAACAATTTAATCAGCCTCGGATTCAAACTCTCTCTGATGTCCAAGGGCTCTTTAAGACACTCTCCTTGGGATTGGGGAGTTTGCCGCTGCTCTCTCCTTCCCTGTCCTTCCAGTGTCTCTGTGGGAGGAACTGATGGTGCCGAGGGCTGCACCTGAGCCGTACCTGGAGGCCACTAGTTCCAGGCGGCTGCCGTTGGCCTTCAGATGCTCTCGGGGAAGCGGCTGCCAGTTAACGTGTTTGCTCGTTCCTCATGCAACTGATTTGGCTCTTTCTGCAGAAAGTTATTTCAGCTTGAACGTCTGTGGCCCCTTCTGGTGGCATTTTCTTACCAAGAACATGCATTTCAGTTTGGAGCCCGTGTGCTTGGGAGGACTGTCGGTGAAATCTGCTGCCAGTTTCAGGTCCCTCTTCCAGGAAAGTCTCTTAACCGGGGAGCCCCCGTTTCCCCCAGGTGGAGGTTTTTATTTGGTGGGGGTCTCCTGTAGCACGGAAACAAATGAACAAACAAACAAAAGGGGGCCAAGAATAAGACCCCATGACGGGAATGGGAACAAGGTTTATGGTTACTCCATTCTGTGTACTGAGATCCCAAATACAGATAAAGTGGAGAGGAGAGAAGTAATGCCCCTCAAAAGGCTGGGCGGGGCTGTGGTCTGGGGACCCGCACAGATGGCCTGTGGAGTCCAGTGCCCTGAGACAGCAGATCTGAGGCCCTCACGTCCTCGCTGGTGGCCAGAGGGGGGCCGCCGTCTGCTCCCTGAGGCCACCTTCTCACTCCCCCGTCCGTCTTTGCACCAGCAGCAGTGATTCCAGTCTTTCTCATGCTGTGAAGCTCTCTGCCTTGGCCTCCTGGAGGAAACTCTATGCTTTGAAAGGGCTCACCAAGGTCAAGCCCACCAGATACTCTCCACGAAGGTCACTGACTTGACACGCCAGCTGCATCTGCAAAGCCTCTTCACAGCAGCACCTAGATTAGTGTTTGACTGAATAACCAGAGGATGGGTATCCTGGGCCCGTCTTTAGAATTCTGTCCACCACACCCGTCACAGACACATATATATTCTTTTAATTTGCTTATTTCAGAGTTAAAGGAGGAAATTCCATGCTCCAGCTGAGGGACAATAAGAATAATAATAATAAAGATGACGACGCACCTTATGGCAGCAGCCAACATTCTGATGAAGGTTCTGGCCCTAATGGTCACATGGGCTGGGATTAGTCGGGAGAAACAGGCAAGAGCTCTGCCTTTTGCCAAGTGTGTGACGAACCTGGCCCATCCCCCGTCTCCCCATCACCGCAGGGCAGGCTGGTCCAGGAGAGGACACCTGTAGGGAGCCTGGCACTTGTGGGCACTCAGCTTTCATGAGCGTCACACCCACAGCCCACATGCTGTTGTGCCCTTCTGCACAACCTTCTCCTGAGGACATTTTCTTTTAAACACAGCCCCATCCTTTCTGGGGGCACCATGGGCTGTTTAGCTTGCTCTTCCTGCACCCCTTGTCTGGGCCACCCACTCTCTTTGCTAGAACTTTGTTCCAAGGGCCGATGCAGGAGTCTTCCCACACAGGCAGTTTCATCTCTGCGTGCTGGTGACTTGCAATGCGGTGACAAAGAAGTTCCAGACTTCAAGGAACTACCTGAGCAGGCTCCCAAGGGTGTAGTTCCCAATGCTGCCACGAGGTGGCAGCACAGACAGGCCTCTGTTCCGGAAAATCTGCCGTTTTGGACGTAAGAGTAGATCTGGGGCACGGCCTCTCGGCTGTCCTGTACGGACCAGGGATTCAGTGTCCCAGAAACATCGCCTCTGCAACAGCCAGTGCTTGGCTCTGTCTCAGGACACAGCGGCTACCACTGTTGATCGTCCCCATGCTGCACTGTGAGCTATTTACAGCAGGATTCCCATCTGATTCCCTTGAGCCCTAAGAGTTAGGAAATGAATAGTTGTACCTCTTTTAAACCTCACATTAAATGATATAATCCCAGGTCTACAGGGAGGGAGTCAATGCTGAGAGCAATTAAATGACTTGCCCAAGGTCACAGCCAATGAGAAACATGACATGGTTTAAATTAAAAAAAAATTTTTTTGGAGTATAGTTGATTTACAATGTTGTGCTAGTTTCAGGTGTACATCAACGTGATTCAGTTATACATATACCTATATTCATTCTTTTTCAGAGTCTTTTCCCATATAGGTTATTACAGAATATTGAGCAGAGTTCCCTGTGCTATACGGTAGGTCCTTGTTGGCTGTCTGTTTTACACATAGTAGTGTCTGTATGTTAATCCCAAGCTCCTAATTTATCCCTCCCCCTGACATGCTTTACATTTTATTACAGGAAACTTCGGGGCTTCCCTGGTGGCGCAGTGGTTAAGAATCCGCCTGCCGATGCAGGGGACAGGGGTGCGAGCCCTGGTCCGGGAAGACCCCCCCATGCCGCGGTGCAGCTAAGCCTGTGCGCCACAACTACTGAGCCTGCGCTCTAGAGCCCAGGAGCCACAACTACTGAAGCCGGCGTGCCTCAACTACTGAAGCCCGCGCGCCTAGAGCCCGTGCTCCGCAACAAGAGAAGCCACCCCAATGAGAAGTCTGCGTATCGCTACGAAAAGTAGCCCCCGCTCGCTGCAACTAGAGAAAACCCGCACACAGCAACGAAGACCCAAGGCAGCCAAAAATTAATTAATTAATTTAAAGGAAAACCAAAAAAACCCCAAATATGACATGCAGGCAGCACTGCACTTGGGACACCACAGGCTCCAGCCCGGGACACCTCCTCTTCCAGCACCTCGGCTCCTTCGTGGCACATGATACGGTAGCACTGACCTTTGATAGATTAACGAAAACATTTGGATTTACGAGCTTTGGCTGTGTCCCCTGAGCCTTCCTCGGTGCTGTTCTTATCTTGTTATGCTTTGTGTTTTACTCATAAAACTGAAGGTGAAAGAAGAGGGCAAAGAGAAAACAACACACACACAATTCCCCTCACCCAGCACCAGCGCCGCCATGCTGTGTCACATCTGCTTCCTGGGTTTTGGTTTTCGCGTTAATAAAACTGACAGGTAGCGACGGAGTGCCCTCCGGCCACCAGCCCTCGCCCCTTCCCCCTCCTCCGCCGCCGTAGAGCCGCAGGAAGGACGGGTGGTGCTCCCCTAACACTGTTGTTTGGGGTTTTTTTGTTTTTTTTTTTTGCGGTACGCGGGCCTCTCACTGTTGTGGCCTGTCCCGTTGCGGAGCACAGGCTCCGGACGCGCAGGCTCAGTGGCCATGGCTCACGGGCCCAGTCGCTCCGCGACACGTGGGATCTTCCCGGACCGGGGCACGAACCCGCGTCCCCTGCATCGGCAGGCGGACTCTCAACCACTGCGCCACCAGGGAAGCCCCCCTAACACTGTTTTAACCGACTTTTTTAAAGTCCTGCGGTTGCCCGTGGACGTGCTTTTGTCCTTGGCCTATTTGCATTTAGCCCACACTGAGCGCCCGGTGCCCGGCACGGTTCCAGAAGCTCGCGCTGCAAGGGAGAACAGGACAAATGCCAGCCCCCCGGCGCATCGCCGACTCCCAGAGGAAACGGCGGCCTGGAACACACAGCGCGCGACCAGACGGGAAAACCGACCGCCTCCTCTCCGCTCTCCCTAGTCCGCACTTCTGGCGCCCCACCCCCATGCTCCCTCTCTATTGGCTCTTCCTTTGACCACGCCCCTCCGCCGAGAGTCTCCTCCCACGGTTTCCTTCACCTTTCACCTCCTCACCTTCTCGGGCTCTGGAAGGCCTCAGACCCCGCCCACCGGGGGAGGGGAGAGTGCTCCTCCAAGACTGGCAATTAGCGGTGAGTATGATCTGTCCATCAGAGGAGAAGCGGTGGTGGATTGGCTGAGGGGAAGTAGTTGGGAGGGGGGAAGGAAGCACAGAGTCTGCGCGAGTGTCCTGGTGGCCGAGGGGAGGGGCTAGCCGCCTCCGCGCATGCCCCATGCGCGCGCAGGCCCGGCGGCAATGATGGCGGCTCGGTGCGTGAGGCAGGCGCGGCACAGCCTCCCGGCTTTGGCGTTGTCTCTCAGGTAAGGGACGCCGGCTGCCCGGGCTGAGGAAGAGCGCGGTGCGCGTGCCGCCCCCGTCCGCTCCGACCCGAGCCCTGCCCGGCTCCGGCCCGGACGCTGTGGGCGGCGTTTCCCCCACGCGGGGCGCGGACACCGCGGAGCTGCCCTGCGGCCTCGCTGCCCGTGCTGCCCGCGCGGCGGGCCCGGGGAGGGTGTGACGGCGCCCCGCGCGAGCCCGAGGCCGCGCCGAGCCGCCTGCGAGCCCAGGCCGGCGCGAGGCTGCTGCGTGTGCGGGTCGCCGGGGCGCGAGGCGGCGGCGCGCTGGCTCCTTCCGCTCGGCCCGAGTCCTCGTCCACCTCCGCGTGCCCCGGAGCCTGAGGTCAGAAGGGCAGCGGCGCCTGCCCCGCCGTGGGGACAGCGGCTTATTTATACAAGAGCGGTGACTCCGCGGCGGGGGGCACGAGGCAGTGCCCTCCCATTGGCTTTTCTTCTTTCGTGGTTTTTTTTTTTAAACCTGCCGTTTCTGCTTTTTCAGAGTCCAGCCTCATAAGTTAGTTTAGCGAGTGCTTAGCACCTTCTGCGTTGGAGGAACTTTGCCCAGAACCAGGTTATCTGGCAGAAGACAGATTGGGTAGAAGCTGCGCAGAGCAGGAGCTGGGCTTTCCCCGCAGGAGCTGCCTGAGTGACGGGGAGACCGGGCCGGGCAGCGTGGACTACGGTAGTGCGCGGGGATGCAGCTGCGATTCCAGCCAGATACATGGTGTAGAACTGTGTGGGAACAAGCCCACCGGAAAGCCCGAGTGAAAAGGCCTCTTTGCTCAAATAATTTGTGATTTTTGTACCTGGAATTAATTGCCAGGACAGCGTGAATTTCTGCTCTGAGAACTGGGTTTGTGGCAAGAGGCTCAAGTTGGGGAGTCTAGAGAGCTGAATTGTATGCGTAGCTTTCGGAGTAACTGAGCCCCCGGAGCCTCCGTCTCCCTCCCTGCAAAGCAAAGCAAAGCAAGGCAAGACTCTCTCTGGCTGCTGCGGGAGCCTCTGGCGCTCCAGGAGGGGGTCGGCAGAGCGGAGGTGAACTGCCGAATGGCGGTGACTGTCGCACCCAGAGGTCAGGACATCTAGGAAGAAAGGCAGGCTTCACACCAGCACACTTAAGTTTTCAGATTATCATTTTTTTTTCATCACGAAAGTGAAAATAACAGTAAAAAGGTTATTGCATTTCACCCCCAGGGTAACAGACTAATGTAATGAATCCTCTCATCGCTCTCTGCAGGCCTCAGACACATGTACCTACACAGGATTTCTGGTTTGAGTTTATAAAAGCGGGGTTGTGTTTTGTGCATTTCTCTAAGTTGCATTTCTTGCACACACAGTACACCCGTGGTGTAGCCAAAAGATGGCAGTTTAACATATTCTATTTGGTAGCTGCTCAGTATTCCAGATCTTGGAAGCAACAGCTTGTTCAGCCATCTCCTTCTGACAGCGATCTGTTTCCAGTTGCTGTAAACATCTTTGTACATATGTTCTGTGTACTCCCTAGCTTTCCTGTTCATTGAGGCAGTTTTTTTTAATCTGGTGCGGTTTATTTTCAGGTTGGACTGTGGCATAATTAAGAGCTCCACTGGACCTGGTGCAGAGATGTGTATCATTCCTTAATGGCCTTGTGGCCTTGAGTTTATCACTTAACCTTTTTCATGTGGGGATCAGATTGGGTAATACTTTGAAGTCCCTTGCAGCATTAGTTTTAGAGCTCTTTGTATTTCCCCTGTACATACCATCCCCATGCTTTCCAACCTCCATGCCTTTATCCAGGTCCTTCCCCCTTCCTGAAGTGCGTCTGTCTCATCCATTCCTGACTCCGTATGTGAACTCTCACTTATCCTTCAAAGCCCCGCTGCACAAACCGTTTCATTGCCTTCCATTTACCCAAAGCTAGAAATATTCTACTCTGAGCCTCCCAAAGTGCATGGTTCCTCTTTTATCCCTTTCAAACCCCACATTACGGTTCTTTGTGTGTAGATATCTTTTTTGCATGCCCGAAGTACCCAGTGGGCAAGATCTCTGCCCCTCCAGCTTTGTAATCAGCATCAGCACTGGGCCTCACCTCCAGTAGTAGCTGCTGCATTGCTGTGTGGTGGGGCTGGGTGACCATATCTCAGAAGGAGATGTTTAAAGTGGGAACAAGAGGAGGTTAGTACCATAGCCTTGGTACACTGACATATTAGTTTAGGCATGTGTTGCAGAAGACTTTGTATCAACAAATAGCTTCTATACGTCATATGCCTTTATTGGATCTAAAATAAATCCTTTCTCCCCCATGAGTCAGTAGCAAATAGTTTTAAATTCTCTGATTTCTGAAGTCATACATCTGACTTTAAGAAGCAGAAAAACCACGATCTTAATTTCTAGCATGTGGACTTGTCTTTAGGTCCTCTCCTCGGCTGCTGTGCACAGCTACAAAACAGAAGAACAATGGCCAGAACCTGGAAGAGGACATGGGTCAGAATGAACAGAAGACAGACTTGCCCTCTGCAGAGAAGACACTGATGGAAGAGAAGGTCAAGCTGGAAGAGCAGCTGAAGGAGACCGTGGTAAGGTTGCGGGCTCTTGGGGGAGCATGGTCGTTCGAACTCCAGGTGAGTCTTTTCCGGGGACGTCTGGCCAGCCTCCGTGACAACAGAGACAAATCCCATCGTTGTCCAAGGACTACGGCTGGGTCCTACAACAAGTTACTGCCGGAGAAGGGCTAGAACCCAAAGCCTGTGTGGCCCTGGTTGTCATGAGGGTCATCTCTATGTGCTACCTAGATTATATTGAATTAAGGCTTAAAATGGTCTTTACCGGTGAGGACTATTCAGTAGGGCCCTTTAAGCTGGTCTTAGGGAAGGATAAGGGTGGGGGGCAGACGTACGGCCACGTGGTGCTCTCCTAGGGAGGTAGGAGTTCTATGAACTGATTAGTAATATGGATTATGACCCCATGTGGAAAAGCATGAGTGGCACAAATCGAGCTCTGTAAGCATTTAAGAATGATAATATCAAATACTGTGTGCTGGGGCTGTTCTAACTCCTTTATTTATATTAATTCTCACAACAACCCTGTGAGCCAACCGTTAATATCCCTGTTTACAGATAAGGAAACTGAGGTCCAGGACGGTTTGGTAAACTTCCCAAGGTCACCTGGCCACTGAGTGGCAGGGCGAGGGCCTGAGCCTGGGAGCCCTTGCTCTTAACCACGGCTCTGGAATCGCCTGAAGGCTGAACACAGTAACCTGGTGCACACGAAAAATAGAAATTCCAGGAGATGGATGAGATTACAGGAAAAGTTGGTGCAAAATGAGGAAGATAGCAGAATTCAGATGATTAGTACACAATAAATGTTTCAACTGAATCATAGCTGGGCAATGTTAACAATACCAGAGGTTCGTTGATGGGGTTTTTCCTCTTCTGTGGCGTAGAGGCCAAAGCTGTCCACTCAGGTTCGTTGTTCTCCTAGACTTCTCTTCAGTGTGTGGGAACTGAGCGGGTCAGCCCCTAACCGGGCTTCCAGGATTCCCTTAAGTTGGAGATTCTGCTGAGGAATGAATGAATGGTCCTTCCTGGAGGAGAGCCATCGGAACCACGAGAAGCGAGAAGCCTCTCGTTGTCCTTCCCCAGCTGCGCGCTGCGTGAGAATGCCCTTGGGGGCTATGTGAATATGTGACACCGGGCCATCTATTCCCCACTTGCTGGAAATAGTGACACGGGTTAATTTGTTTCTGTTTATTAAGCAGCAGCTGTCTGTAACCCAAAATTTCAGACGTGATGATAGCTGTTATTTGTGTTTTGACTTGGAGTTTGTTACATTAGATATGCTTTCCTATGAATTTGTTCCACACTTAATTCATGTGAATCAGTCTTTCTTTCTCCCTTTCTTTTTTTTTAAGGAAAAGTATAAGCGAGCTTTAGCAGATACTGAGAACTTGCGGCAGAGGAGCCAAAAATTGGTGGAGGAGGCGAGACTATATGGTAACTTTCAACGTTACATGACATTGACCGAGGGAAACACGGGGCAAGGGAGGGGGTATCAGAGCCAGGCAAAGGGTCCGGCCCCGTGACGAGGTGGGGAGCCTGCTGCTCGCACTCCCTCCAGTTTTTGAGATGGGTCAGCCGTTGTCTAGAAGGAGCAAAATTGCCCCTATGACTCGCACTCGGAGTGGTGAGCTTGATTCCTTCAGTGAGGAGCGCGTGCTTTGCTCTTCCACACAGAGACCTCAGTGTGAGCCTGCAGGTAACTAGCAGGTCGGCTCTATGAGGTTCGGCTCCTTAGCTGGAGCAGCCCTAACATTGGTCTCACTTAGGACCTCCTCAGATTCTGTCTGCATTGTCACCTTTGTATGTTTCTGTTATCATCCTTCCCGTTTTTACAGTTGAGATCAGTGAGGCTGAAATGACTTGCCATTCAGCACAAACCTGGTAATGGCGCTGGCACTGAGGCCCGTCTCTCAACCCCAGGTGTGTTGTGTTGATTACCCAAGAGGCTACCATTTGAGTACCTATGGGGACAGAGCTTTCAGTCCCCCTGTTGTAGATGCAGAACCTCAGGTTCACAGTAAGACCTTGGGTGCTCACACTGGAAACTTGATAAGCTCCGAGTTCAACACAGAGAACAAATCTCTCTTTTTTTAATTTCCTTGACGTATAATTGAAGTACAATGTTGTGTTAATTTCTGCTGTGCAGCAAAGTCACTCAGTTACACATATATGATAGATATATGTATATACAGTCCCTTTTTTTTTTTTTTTCTTTTTTTTTCTTTTTGCGGTACGCGGGCCTCTCACTGCTGTGGCCTCTCCCGTTGCGGAGCACAGGCTCTGGACGCGCAGGCTCAGCGGCCATGGCTCACGGGCCCAGCCGCTCCGCGGCATGTGGGATCTTCCCGGACCGGGGCACGAACCCCTGTCCCCCGCATTGGCAGGCAGACTCTTCAACCACTGCGCCACCAGGGAAGCCCTCCCTTTTTTATATTCTTTTCCATTATGGTTTATCACAGGATATTGAATGCAATTCCCTGTGCTCTACAGTAGGACCTTGTTGTTTATCCATTCCATATATAATAGTTTGCATCTGCTCATCCCAAACTCCCACTCCATCCCTTCCCCACCCCCGTGCCTTGTCCACCACAAGTCTGTTCTCTGTGTCTGTGATTCTTTTTCTGTTTCATAGATAGGTTCATTTGTGCCATACTTTAGATTCCACATATAAGTGATATATGGTATTTGTCTTTCTCTTTCTGACTTACTTCACTTGGTATGATAATCTCTAGTTGCATCTGTGTTGCTGCAAATGGCATAATTTCGTTCTTTATTTTATGGCTGAGTCATATTCCATTGAATATACATAATATATACCACATCTTCTTTATCCATTCATCTGTCATTGAACATTTCCATGTTTCCACGGCTTGGCTGTTGTAAGTAGTGCAGCTGTGAACATAGGAGTGCCTGTATCTTTTTGAATTATGGTTTTGTCTGGATGTATGCCCAGGAGTGGGATTGCTGGGTCATACGGTAATTCTAGTTTTAGTTTTTTGAGGAACCTCCACACTGTTCTCCATAGTAGCTGTACCAGTTTACATTCCCACCAACAGTATAGGAGGGTTCTCTTTTCTCCACACCCTCTCCAGCATTGGTTATTTGTAGACTTTTTAATGGTGGCCATTCTGACTGGTGTGAGGTGGTACCTCATTGTAATTTTGACTTGCATTTCTCTAATAATTAGCGATGTTGAGCATCTTTTCATGTGCTTATTGGCCATCTGTACGTCTTCTTTGGAGAAATGTCTGTTTTGGTCTTCTGCCCATTTTTTGATTTGAGTTGTTTGGTTTTTTGTTATTGAGTTTTATGAGCTGTTTGTATATTTTGGAAATTAAGCCCTTGTAGGTTGCATCATTTGCAAATATTTTCTCCCAGTCTGTATGTTGTCTTTTTGTTTTGTTTTTAGTTTCCTTTGCTGTGCTAAAGCTTGTAAGTTTGATAGGACCCATTTGTTTATTTTTGCTTTTATCTCTATTGCCTTGGGAGGCTGACATGAGAAAACATTCGTACAATTTATGTCAGAAAATGTTTTGCCTTTGTTCTCTTGTAGGAGTTTTATGGTGTCTTGTCTTCTATTTAGGTCTTTATTTAAGCCATTTTGAGTTTACTTGTGTGTATGGTGAGAGGGTGTGTTCTAACTTCATTGATTGACCTGTGGCTGTCCAACTCTCCTAACACCACTTGCTAAAGAGACTGTCTTTTCTCCGTTGAATATTCTTGCCTCCTTTGTCAAAGATTAATTGACTGTAGGTGTGTGGGTTTATTGCTGGGCTCTCTGTTCTGTTCCATTGATCTATATGTTTGTCGTCGTGCCAGTACCATGCTGTTTTGATTACTGTAGCTTTGTAGTATTGTCTGAAGTCTGGGAGGGTTATGCCTCCAGCTTTGTTCTTTTTCCTCGGGATTGCTTTGGCAGTTCTGAGTCTTGTGGTTCCATATAAATTTTAGGATTATTTGTTCTAGTCCTGTGAAAAATGTCATGGGTAATTTGATAGGGATCACATTAAATCTGTAGATTACTTTGGGTAGTAAGGCCATTTTAACAGTGTTAATTCTTCCAGTCCAAGAGCACGGGGTATCTTTCCATTTCTTTGAATCATTTTCAGTTTCCTTTACTAATGGTTTATAGTTCTCAGGATGTAAGTCTTTCACCTCCTTGTCAGGTTTATTCCTAAGTATTATTTGATGGGATTTAAGAGGTATTGTTTTTTTTACTTTCTTTTCTGATATTTCATTGTTAGTGTAAAGAAATGTAACCAGTTTCTGTATGTTAATCTTGTATCCTGCTACCTTGCCGAATTCCTTTATCAGTTCTAGTAGTTTTTGTGTGGAGTCTTTAGGGTTTTCAAACTATAGTATCATGTCATCTGCATATAATGACAATTCTACCTCTTCCCTACCATTTTGGATACCTTTTATTTCTTTTTCTTGTGTGATTCCTGTGGCTAGGACTTCCAGTACTATGTTGAATAGAAGTGAAAGTGGGCGTCCTTGTCTTGTTCCAGATTTCAGTGGGAAGGCTTTCAGCTTTTCACCATTGAGTATTATGTTGGCTGTGTGTTTGTTGTGAATAGCTTTAATTATGTTGAGTTGTTTTCTCTATACCTACTTTCATAAGAGTTTTTATCATGAATGGTTGTTGGATTTTATCAGATGCTTTTTCTGCATCTACTGAGATAATCATGTGGTTTTTGTCTTCTCTTTTGTTGATGTGCTGTATCGCATTGATTGATTTGCATATGTTGAACCATTCTTATGACCCTGGGGTGAATCCAACTCGGTCGTGGTATATGATCCTTTTTTACGTGTTGCTGGATTCGGTTTCCTAACATTTTGTTGAGAATTCTTGCATCTGTATTCATCAAAGATACTGGCCTGTAATTTTCTGCTTTGCTAGGTGTCTTTGCTTGGTTTTGGCATCAGGGTGATGGTGGCTTCATAGTGTCCTTCCTCTTCAGTCTTTTGGAAGAGTTTGAGAAGAATTGCTATAGGTTCTTTGTGTGTTTGGTAGAATTCATCTGTGAAGCCATCTGGTCCTGGACTTTTGTTTGTAGCGAGTTTATTTTATTTTATTTTATTTTATTTTTTGGCTGCACTGGGTCTTTGTTGCTACACACGGGCTTTCTCTAGTTGTGGCGAGTGGGGGCTACTCTTCGTTGCGGTGCACGGGCTTCTCATTGTGGTGGCTTCTCTTGTTGTGGAGCACGGGCTGTAGGCTTGTGGGCTCAGTAGTTGTGGCTCATGGGTTCTAGAGCACAGTCTCAGTAGTTGTGGCGCATGGGCTTAGTTGCTCCTTGGCATGTGGGATCTTCCCAGACCAGGGCTCAAACCCGTGTCGTCTGCATTGGCAGGCGGATTCTTAACCACTGCGCCACCAGGGAAGGCCCAAGGCCTGTTTTTAGTGTGGATGCCTGCCACCTCTTTCCTCATCATGTCCTGGCCATTATCCCCTTGATAGGAGGTGTGACTGGTGGTGTGGTGACCAGAGTCTGCACTGGATTTGAGCGGGGGCCTCCTCTCTGCTCTGTGGTTGTCACAGCCTTGTTGTGGGCAGGTCCTGCTCCCTAGTTGTTGGAATAGAGGCCCCCAGATCCGTTTCTGAGCTGCCTTGTGGGGCAGGCAGGATTGGAGCGCTCCTGCTGGAAGGGGAGCCACTCAGTATCCCTCCGCCAGAGCCATCTACCAGGGAGCGTGCTCTGTGGTGCCATCTGTCACCTGTTGGGCGGGCTCACAGAGTGCGCTGTTGTCACACTGCCCTCGGCCCCGCCTGCACTGTGGGAATGCAAGCAGTTGGCCCTGGGGTCCCTCAGGTGCTGTGTGCACAAAACCACCAGCACAGATCCACTGAGGTCAGGTACCAGGACCGGAGTAGTTGTGCGCCTGGACCTGCCGTGGGAGCCGCCCAGACCCTGGCCCTGCTTCTGTGCGTGCCCACAAAGCCCACAGCTGCGGAGGCCAGACCTGTCCCAGCCGCGGGAGCACCCTTTCCACTCGGACGTCCCGCACGTGCTGCTGAGTTGACAGAGTCAGCGGCCGTGGCATGGATCACACAGCCGCGGGGAGGGGCTCTGTTTGCAGTCTCACCTCCGCGTGTGGGCAGCCCCCCGTGGCACTGGCGCTCCCAGAGCTCATAAAGGCGGCACCCAGCAAGAGGCTGCCGTGGCGGGCCCCACCCTTCCCTCGTGGGCCCCTTAACAGCGGCGCTTCACCTCTTCTGGGAACACTTGGTTCCTGGATGCGGTCACCTCACCTCCTGTTGCTCCTCCTCTTCCTGGTCATCGCCTGCGCTGGCTGTGTGTCTGTCGCCCTCCACGTGTCTGGGTTCTTCAGGGCTTGGAGCAGGCCTCCCCCTCCTCTCGCCGTCGCCGCTGCTGACTTGCCCTCCCACGGGTCTGAATGGCATCCACGCACAGGTTCTCTTTCCAGTTCAGACATTTCTCCTGCGTTCTAGTCCTGTATGGCTTTACCTGGACGTCTCGGGGGTGCTTTAAACTGGATCCTCCCCCCTGCTGCCTTTCTTCCTCATCTGAGCACATACTCTGCCCGCCCGGGTGCTCAGGCCAAGCGCGTGAACTGCCCTCCTCCCTCAAGCTCACTCCCCTCCCGTCCAGTGAGTGGCGATGCCTGGACTCCGGCTCATCCACTTGTCTCTGCTGCCTCCGCTGTGGTCCAGGCCAGCTTCAGCTCCTGCATCCCTGCTCCACACGCGAGGCAGAGTGGCCACAGCAGACCTCTACCCATTCCACTGCCCCATCTGGAACCCTCAGCTACTCCTGGTCTGCATCTTCCTGGTAGGCTGGCCGTCCTCAGTTCCTCCAACTCGCGGCTCCCTCCCGACTCCCTAGGCCTCAGTTCCCAGGACCTTCCTCCGCCTACTCTGCCGAACCACGTCCCTTAGGTTAATCTGCCCTCAGCACTCACGAGTGCGCCTTGTGTAAGTATCATTGTGATTGTACTCGCCACTTGTGACCATTTCCTGCGTGTCTCAGAGACCATACAGGAACTAGCACAGGGTTAATCCTTAATAGACGCTCTCATCTTTATCGGATAGGTGGAATTTTAATTTCATTTTAAAGCAGTGGGGTGAAAACCCTGTGTGAAAGAGTAAAGCCTAAAACGAGTGCTGCCTCCTTCGAAGCGCACAGCCTTCAAGACCTGAGAAGACTTGAGTGGGCCGTGCTAGAGCCTCATGGTTGCTGCGCTGCCAGGGCCAGGGTGGGGCGGGCCGGGGGAGCTGAGCCGGTGTGCGCCTCTCATCCGCCCTGACCTCCTCCGTTCAGCAGCTGAAGCATTGTCTTGGAACCACAAACGTTTGTATTTGTGCAAAGTTTTTTAACACGTTATTTCTTCTGTTAGATAAAGGTTAAGGCTTGGGGTGTGTCCCGGTAACTTTTACCCCACGGTGCCAAATAACTGCTAACGTGTATTGAGTACTTAAGTGTTCTAGGTGCTGCTCTGAGTGTGTGTGGTTTTGTCCTCATAACCTCACTGTGTTAGGTACTGTTACCCCTGTTTTATAACCAAAGAAGCTGAGACCCAGAGAGGTTAACCAGATCACACGGACAGTTCGGTGACAGCCAGGGATGTGGCCCCAGGCCCCGTGCTCTTTAGCTGAGGCGGCCACCTGCACCCCTTCCTGGCTCTACTGTCTGCGGGGGTTGCATGTCCTCTTAGCCTGGAGCAGGACTGATGGTGGTTCTGCAGGTTTTCAGCTGCTGGTCTTTACACCTCATTGGCTTTTGTCTAAACCCCAGAAAAGTGTGTCTGTTTTTTAATCCAGCCATTGAAATTCTAGGGCAAACCAGTGACTTGAGAAGGTGTCATTACATAGCCCTTGTGTGTGACGTAAACGGGGCGTATGGTGCTGAGCTGCCCGTGCAGGTGGCACAGGATGCAAATGCTGTTCTTCAACTTCATGCAGGCATTCAGGCCTTCTGCAAGGACCTGCTGGAGGTGGCGGACATTCTGGAGAAGGCGACACAGTGCGTCCCGGAGGAGGAGATTAGGGACGATAACCCGCACCTGAAGAACCTCTACGAGGGGCTCGTGATGACTGAGGTCCAGATCCAGAAAGTGTTCAGGAAGCACGGCTTACTCCGGCTGAACCCCGCGGGGGCCAAGTTCGACCCCTACGAGCACGAGGCCTTGTTCCACACGCCGGTTGAGGGCAAGGAGCCGGGCACGGTGGCGCTGGTTAACAAAGTGGGGTACAAGCTGCACGGGCGCACCCTGAGACCCGCCCTGGTCGGGGTGGTGAAGGAGGCTTAGCGGCCCTCACGGGCTCCGGGGCTTCGTTACGATCGCTCGCTGACTCGGGCCACTTCATCTTTTCTCAGCTGCGGGTGCGCGCGACCTTTTCCTAAACCTTGTTGCCAGGCTTTAGTGACCAGTGGCTGGATAGGAAGTAAGCCGGCTGCACAGTTGTGTTAATGAACATTCGGGAGTCACTAGTTCCACGTGCTCACAGGACAGGCCGGCGGGATGCTACCGGACCCTAGGGTATCAGGAAAAGCACCGTGTCTGCTCAGACTCTGGTGACGCCAGAGTACTTCAAATGAATAAAAGGTCTTCAGGAATCGTGCTGTTTGCTGGCTGGCTGCGCCGGCTGCACTGCGTCCTCTGCGTCTCACTGTAGCACGCGAGTTCCTGGGCTGCTTAGCCCACCACCCGTCACTCAGTGAAGTCAAGGCAAGAGTTTAAACATTTCTGTTGCTGAGAGAAATTGTGCGACGCCCTTGGTGAAGAACGTGTTTGCGTTCGTTGATGATCAGTCCCTGTCTTGCTCCTAAGAGCGATCGCCTACTGGCTCTGGGAGGTGTGAGAGCAGCGGGCACAGCCTAACGCCCTCACCTCCTCATTTTGCCGGTAACTGAATTTGACACACTCAGTTACTTTTGTCCTGTTTTGTTCATCTCCTTATAGAAAGGTTTAATCCATACCCAACTAGTTACTAATGAGCAGAAGGTACTTTCCCCCTAGTAGGATGGACTTTCCTAGAAATCTGAGGGACTGTGTACTTGGCGTGTTTTAAATGTTAAATTTAAAATTTTATTTCAGAGGATTAAAGCCCTGTTGTTTATTTTCCTACGTTCTGCTAGCTGTGTGCTTTGGTGTTGGAGATCCTTACTAAGCAGAGAAGTGTGGCTTAGCTTTCCGGGTCTTTGCTCAAATCCTGCAGCCGTGCGCCTGACACGTGCAAACGTGTTGGCTTCTGTCCCGGAAGGGGACCGTGGACACTTGGAAGCAGCAGTTAAGGACACACGACCGGCAAGCGGTGGCCCTGTGACTCGCCGCCGGACCCTCCGTTCCTCGCGTGAGGGGAAAAGTTGAATGACCGAGGTACTCTTATAAACGAGGGGAAAAAATAACCTTCCAGTAGCTTTGCTTCCACGAGGTACTTCTAGGATTAAAGGTCAATACTGCTGCTTCGACTTACTGCATAAGAAAGGTGGGTAGTCGATTTGAAAGGTGTAGGTGATATTCCCATAATTAAAATTCCGATTTATACCATTTCAAGAAATTTCCCCCCCTTTCCTTTTTATAAATTTATTTATTTTTGGCTGCGTTGTGTCTTCGTTGCTGCGCACGGGCTCCCTCTAGCTGTGGCGAGCGGGGGCTGCTCTTCATTGTGGTGCGCGGGCTTCTCATTGCGGTGGCTTCTCCTGTTGCGGAGCACGGGCTCTAGGCGCGCCGGCTTCAGTAGTTGTGGCGCACAGGCTCTAGAGCGCAGGCTCAGTAGTTGTGGTGCACGGGTTTAGTTGGTACACGGCACGTGGGATCTTCCTGGTCCCCTACATTGGCAGGCGGATTCTTAACCACTGCGCCACCAGGGAAGCCCGTCCCCCTTTTCTTTTAAGCTGCTTTAAATAACTTGGTCAAGAGCATAGCCCAGAACTACAGGCAGCAGTACAGCACATGGAGAAACAGCCGAGAGTTACGCCTGCTCTTTACACTGTGGCTGTGAGCACAGCCTTTCGCCTCCCTGGACTCATCTGTAAAATGAGGGTGAATAAGAAAAGTAATTTTCAAACGAATTTCTTGGAACGTGCGCAGTCCCCTCCCATCCCTTTTCACCTAGAGCTGCACCTGCAAAAAGGTGCTAAACCCAGAGATGGTCTTGCTTAAAGGTGATCAGCTAGCTATTTGTTTATTGTTTCACTCATCCACAGTCACCACTAACAGGAAAACATTTAACTTTGTACGCACTGACACTGGCAATTAAAGACCCGTGGGCTGCACTCCCGTCGAGTTCCTGGGTTTTGCGTAATCGTGGAGGTGACAGAGGCAGTGCTGTCTACTCACCATCGGTTCTCCCGGCCTGGCTCCACAAGAGCGCTGGCTGTTCCGCTTCTTTCAGGGAAGGAGAGTGGCGTGAAGGGGTTTCTGCTTAAGTGAGATCTATTTTAACTCCCCACAGTCTGGAGGAAAGACTGGTGTGACACGGAAGCGCTGCTCTAAGACGTCACGGGTTGTCCCCCATCCTGATTTTGAAGGCTGGCTCATAGCATCTACGAGGCTGAAAAGCTAAGGCTCCAGGGGCAGGCGGTAAAAAGCAAGCAGTGACACTATTTGGTTCTCAACTTGTTTAATACGTAAAAGGGAAATAAGAACAGTAGGCAGAGTTTCGGTTTTAATACATTCTCGGGATGTTGGCCACCCAGAGCGTTATTCTGAATAGCTGATTATCTTTCGTGACTCAAAGAGTTTTAATTCTGAAAAGACCTAATTAACTCCATGGAGTTATGGTGACTGATTTATCATGAGAATTAAATATAGAAATTTAAAGGCTCCGAGCTAACAGCAGGGTAAGGACTAATGTGACAGTAATAGCTGGAGTTGAGTTGATGGGAAAAGAGGCAACCAATCATAAAATTACATTTCCCTTGTAACGAAGCGTTAATACTCTAACATAAATTATACATTCATTATGGTGTGTGTTTGTTTCAAAACAGTCAAGCCTAAGTAAATTCTTCATACCATCAAAGAGACACACATACTGAAAACCTGCTTAAACACAGAAGTTTTTCACTTGACAGCTCTCAGCCAGGGCCACGCACATTTACAGGGAGCTTTTGCTTCTCAAGCTTAATGAAAGTCTGGCAATCATTTTATATAAAAATAAGACTAAAGTTAAAACCTCATCAAACTAGGAATCTGATGTAGAAGCAATGACATCAGAGCAGCTAAAGGCAAGTAGTTCTCAAACTTCAGCCCGCATCCCGGTCACCTGGAAGGCCAGTAAGAACACAGCTCCACGGGCCCCACCCCTGGAGTTTGAGGACTGGGGCGGCGGGGCCTGAGTAGAGTACCTGCATTTCTAGCAGGTTCCTAGGGGGTGCTGAACCCCAGGTGAGAACCCACTGGCTGGAACACCTGCGGGAACGTAGTAGCACTGCCTCCGTCTCTGCGCAGCGGTAGACGGGACCTGCTCTCCGCCAGCCGTCGTCGTCCTGCGGGGCGCCGGGAGCAACAGCACGGCCCGCTACCGGGTGCTCACAGAGACGCCCTGGACTCCTCGCTGGGCCACAGGGGGCGCGTCTCTGCCAGCGTGCCGTGCAGTTTACAACTAAAGCCATATACAGTGTATCTGAAGGGCTTACTTAATGCTGAAAATTTCACCCCTAGAGGGAGGACAGAAGAACGTAAAAAGAAAGGAAAAGGCACCGTAATTAAGTCGTTCTTGGGAATGATGAGGTTTTCTTCCTTTTTCTTTCGAATGACTTCACTTTAATGTACCTTCAAGCGCAAACACTCCGGGAGGTAAACGGTCTCGGTAGCTATGAGGGAGGAGAGGCAGGCCACGCCCCGGGAGGAACCGGCCGCTGGGCTCCGGCCACTCCACCAAGTCTCTGCAGGGCCTTGGACACAGGAGCCCTGAGCGGCGGGAAGACGAGGGGCTCCTCAGCTTCCGGAAGGAAGGTACCGTCCAGGTCCACGAAAGAGCGCCCCTGGGAGCGTCCCTAAACAAGGCCGGGCAGACGCCACCTCTGAGTGTGGTTCAAGACGGTGACCCAGAGAAGCGGTGCCCAGGCAGGCCTCGCCCTCGCCAAGCTGAGCGCCTGACGCCACCCCAAAGTAAGATGCAGGGCCAGAGTCGCGGCGAAAGAGGTCCCTGCAACCGGGGTGAAAACCCTGGGGGGGAGCTAACGCCAGAACCCAGAGAACTCTCAGCCGTGAACCTTCTAAGACGAGTTCTTCCAAGTAAAACGCATGCAAGTTCCCAGAGCAGCAAAAATCAGCCCCAGCATTCTGGCAGCCCGTGCTGGGCCCGGTGTCCCCCGAGACCCAAGGGAGCCTGCCAAGGGCCGTTGCTCCTCCCACGGTGGCCCCGCCCCCCGGAACTAGCCGGGGCGGTCGGGTTCGGGAGCCGCGGGCGCTCCACTTGGCCAACTTGGTCCACACCACGCTCCTGCTCTCCAGTCCCTGCGGGCGCCGGTCCTGGCTCCCCCCGGCCTCGCTTCCGCCTGCCCTGCCCGGCCCCATCTAAAGTGCCACGTGCCGGCCTGTGCCGGGGTGTCAGGTCACAGGGCGAAGCTGGCAGCCCGGCAGGGCAAGGCGTCCCTCTGCCCGCGGCACAACAGTCATGTACCAAAGGGAAGAAACTCACAAAGGGAAATTACCCCATCTCGTAATTCTCCAAACTGAACACTTAAAGGCAAATCGTCATCTTAAAGTATTACTTTCAGGACTAAGTTAAAATAGATACTTGTCTCCCTCACGATCTGAGTGTTACTATTGCTTCTAAAGAGGACCATAAAAAGAATTTATATCCCCCAAAAGAGAACTCAATTTGTTTAAAAAAGAGCAACGGGGAAAAAAAGCGTTTCCTCGCCCCTCCCCTCCCGCCGCCCCCCCCCCACCCCCGGCCCCGGTCATTTTGGCTCACAAGCTTTTCAGCATCATTCCAGGTCTCACAGGGACTCGCCTTCAGGAAGCATCCCTGGAAATCCAACCACTCTCCGTGAGGAAGTTTAAAATCCTTTTCTTCAGGACCTTGTCCAGGTAGCTGGGCAGGCGGCTTTTGGAGGGGATGCCCTGCCGCTTCTGGAGGTGGTCCTTGATGATGATGGTCTTGACGGTCACGTAGCGAGCGGGGCTCAGGTTCACGGAGCTACAGAGCACCTTCTCGCGGTCCGACAGCAGCTCGAAGCCGGGCAGGTTCTCGATGGCGGCGAATTCGCTGTCCTTGCCGTCCTCCTTCCCCCGCTTGGAGCCGGCCGTGTTCTTGTTCTCCTTCCGCTTCTCCCGCTTGTGCCGGGCCGCCTCGTACTCGGCAGATTCCTCCATCTTGGTGATGCCGTTGCGCCGGTACCGCTGCAGCTCCCGGATCTTGGCGCGCAGCATCTTCTCCTTGTGCATGTTTTCAAAGAGGTCGTCGAACTCCTTGCAGGACATGAACTGGTAGAGCGGCCGCAGCTTCAGCCGCAGCTCCTTCTCCTCCTTGGTGGCCTTGCGCTTGGCCGCCTTCTCCTTCTTGTCCCTGCCCAGGAAGGCGGGCACCAGGTTGTAGTCGCGCGCGATGTTCTTGCGCCGCTGCCGCTCCTTGAGCTTCCGCACGTACATGTCCACGTGCGCGCGCTTCAGCTCGATCTCCACGTCGTCGTCGTCGTAGTTGACCGAGAGCCCGCTGATGAGCGTCTCGGCGTCCTGGTCGTACTCGATCTCGTAGTCGTCCCGCAGCGGCATGTAGCCCAGCTGCTGCTGCTCGGCCACCGAGATGTCTAGGGGAGGCAAGGGGGTGGTGAGGCTGGGAGACAGGGGGCCTCCACTGGGGCAGGTGTGGTCTGTCACCCGATTGGGGATGGTGTCGGGGATGCAGGCTTTCCCCAGGTTTCCGTGGATGTACATGCTTACGTAATGCTCCATCACTTCCTGGGGAGTACGGGAAGCGCCAACGTGAGCAGCCATATCCTCCTACAAGGGCAAAGGTCAGAGGTCACTTCCAAAGTCAGAGTGTCAGACTCGGGGTTCGCGCGATTCCCTTAACGCTTTCACAGAGGTTCCCTGAACTACTTTCTACAGCATCATTACGGTCCCCTCCCGAGAGACACTCCTCCTGCACGTTCTCTTGGGCTGGGCTGATCGCGTGCAAGTCAGCGCTAGAGGGAACCTTCGAGGATTCCGCCCGCGAGAAAGTGAGGACCCACAGAGGCGCCAACGTGTGCGGGGTCACAGTGCAAGCTGGCGGCGGAGTGGGGCTGGAACCCATGTCTGAGACCCCCGCTGTCCTCCGGGCTCCCTAAGAGGGCGAGCAGAGGCCCCTGGCACAGGCCGATCTGCCCGCCACACGCCCCGCGCTCGGGGGCGGCTGTCTGGCTGAGGGGCTCACGGGACGCAGGCGCACAGCCAGAGCCCTGGGGCGCCCGCCGCATCCCAGCCCACCTCTCCATTCCCACGCCAGACAACAGACGCGCCTGGGTCTCCAGCGCGCTGCCCGCCTCCCAACAGAAAGGGCCGAGGCCCGGTCTTTGACACCCCGGCCCCGAGGGTCCGCCTGTCCCCTTCCTAGGGGGCGGTCGGGTTGAGTGGGAAAGAGCCTTTCAAGAGGGAAGGCGAGCCATCACTTCTGACAGACCCCGTGGTCTGGCAGCTGGAAACGCCCAGGCTGCAAGCAGGCGTTCATTCCTACAGAAGGTAACTGCCCGCGAACACAGGGTTATTAATGGGAGGAAATCGTACAACTCCCTCAATCTTTTCCTTCTGCCAAGAGGCCTCTTCCTCAAAGTCAACCGCTAAAGCCACTTCAGAAAGTAACTGCCCAGAATGCGCACTCATTCACCGGCAGCCACTCAGCACCCCGCTGGCCTCGCTCACCCCGCGCTCTGCCCTCCCGGCTCTGGCAGCTGCCGGGGCATCGCACAGGCTGCCTTCTGCCCCGGAAACTTGCGCCCCCCGCCCCCCGAGATCGGGATGCTCCATGCACCCCGAAAGGCCAAACTGGAACCCAAGAAAACAGCCGGCCCCCTCGGGCTGACGCTGCCGACAAAGTGGGCACGGAGGGGAGGGGAGGGAAGCATTAGGAAGGATCCCTGGTACAGTGACCAGACCCAGCGGCCCTCCCGGAGGTGCCGCGCAGAGGGCGGGGCTGAAAGGCACCGGAACAAAGAAGGCAGGACCAGGACCTAACTGCAAGGCCTCTTTCTGAGCACCATGCAGGGAAAAGGGAGGACCAGAGCTAAAGCTAGACTCTGTCTCATGGAGAAACTACATGCTTGCTGCTTTAAAAATCACTCTTAGCGGGCTTCTTCCCTGGTGGCACAGTGGTTGGGAATCCGCCTGCCAATGCAGGGGTCACGGGTTCGAGCCCTGCCCCGGGAAGATCCCACATGCCGCGGAGCAACTAAGCCCGTGCGCCACAACTACTGAGCCTGCACTCTAGAGCCTTCCAGTGCAGAGGGTGCAGGTTCGATCTCTGGTCCAAGAGCTAAGATCCCACATGCCTCAGGGCCAAAAAACCAAACGCTCTAGAGCCTGCGAGCCACAACTACTGAGCCCACGAGCCAGAGCTACAGAGCCTGCGCTCTAGAGCCCGTGCGCGGCAACAAGAGAAGCCACTGCAATGAGAAGCCCGCACACAGCAACAAAGAGTAGCCCCCACTCGCCGCAACTAGAGAAAGCCCGTGCGCAGCAACAAAGACCCAACACAGCCAAAAATAAATAAAATAAAATAAATTAATTAAAAATCAGACACACACACACACACACACACACACACACACACACACACAAAATCACTCACTCTTAGCATCAACTCTGTCATCATCCTTCCCCAGGAAGCATTTCGTCCAAAAAACAAAACAAAAGCAAGTCACAACCATTCCCAACAGCTACTGTCACTGACGCAGGCTGGCCCCGCCCTCCTCGGAGCCTTGAGTCCCACAGTAAAGGAGCAGGAGCCCCCCTCAGTGGCCGGCGAGGCTCTCGTGGACGGTAACGGTCTTCCCCCACCCCACCCTGGGGCCCAGGAGCCCCTGGGACACGCTGGGAAGACACTGTCCCTGACCCACGCCCTTTCGGGAGCATGTCACCCTGGTGAGCGTGTCTGGGGAGCGGGACTGCCCGCCTGCGCCTGGTCTGAGCTGCCAGCTCCGGGAGCCGCGCCCCTCAGCCTCTCCCCATCACCGCAGCTTCCACCCAGGCTGCGTGCATAGGAACTTGGGCCCCATATCTGGGCCCCGTCCCCGGTCCGGTGCAGACCTGCTGTGAGAGCTCTGCCCTCCAGCAAGTCCGCTGTCCACCCTGAACCCCAGCGACCTGCCTCCCAGAAAGCATCAGATGCTCAGAGCACCACACTGAGGGTAAAATTTAAACCCTGAAAGAACAGAAGGGCTCTCGGCAGTAAAGTTGCATCTGACCAAACCAAGGTATTTTCATTGATCTGAGGTTCTCTCCATCAATCCCGACACTCTGGGAACAGAGAGCAGAGGCTGTGGAGGCAGCAAGGAAGCCCGGGGGCCGCAGGCCAGGGATGCACAGCACGTCCTCCCGGTGAGGGCTCCCGGGGCCTCACCCGCGTTCGCTCCCACATGGGGCAGCTGAAAATGCACGCAGCAGAAGGCTGTTCACGCTGCTGCCCTCATGCCCTCGTGCCAAAACGCCTGGGAGACAGAAAGCTCTCCGCCTGTGGTGCATCAGACACCTTCTAAGGACACATGACTCCAGCCCCGTCCCCCAGGGCATCGGGTGGGGTTGGCAGTGGGCCGCTTCACTGCACACCTTCTTACGACTTAGCGTTTTCAACGTTATGAACGTAGTGCCCATTTTTAAAACTAAGGAAAAGTCCCAAGCAGAGGGAAGCATCAGGAGAGGGGACCCTGGTCGGCTCTGTTCACCACTGTGAGGCCAGGGCCCGGCAGCCAACCCCAAATTACAGACGCGCCACAAGCACCGGGCCAGCGCTCCCCACAGGCGTCCCGGGCCCAGAGACACGGAAGGAAGTGTGCAGACCCAGGGAGGACGAACCGTGGCAGCTACCTCAGCGGGGGTGCTGGTGGGGCCCCGGGCCTGTCTGTGCGTGCGCTAGTGGCTCTGGGCCAGTGCTGGCCCCGCACTGGGCAGATGCAAGATACTCACATTTCGCGAGGGATTCCGTGTGCTGGTTTTTCACTTCTTTTGAGTAAAACTACAAGTACTTTTTAAGTAAAGTTAAATTCTGCCTCAATTCTCTGTTTACACAGGTCTAAGATTTTCATCCAAAATGTGTAAAGGAAAAACATACAGAGCCCTTAAAAGACACGGCTCTTGTGTTCCAGGGGGCGACACCCCAACACTTCCGTGGCTCCGCGCCTCGCTCTGCAAATGTGCACACTCCCGCGGCTGCGTGGAGGCCAGGCAGTTCCCGGCCTCGCCAGGCAAGAGGGCCACACAGCTGCGGGCCCTGCGCTGACACCTCAGTTATCCAGCTCCTCTTCAGGTAACAAAGGGGGTCTCTGGCTCCAGATGGACCCGGGCGAGGGATTATTTATGAAGCCACAGATCAGTGGGGCTAGCGCCCTGTCACCAGGAGCCCAGGAACCCCCATCAGCAGTCACGTCGGGCACCGCCTCAGGCAGGCCACTGCTAGGAGAGACACTGGCCGCCAGCTGCTGCTGAAGAGAATCACCCCCCCCCAGGGGCCACCACATGAGCTTAATGAGCACTGAGAAAGGCCCAGGAAAGCACGCAAGATCCCCGTTTCCAAGGACCCTCAAACAGGGAGGGTCATAATGGAACAGTCTAAATGACAGCGACGACCCAGCTCTGATTCTAACAGGAGTCCACAGAAGGTAGACAGGTTCAGGGAAGCGAAACCATAGAAAGATGATGGTTAAAAACAGCAACAGGCCCAGCACCCTGCTCGTCACACCCTTCAATCTTCACGTGTCAGTGGTCACACAAGACCAGCCCACACAAGTGAGAGAAGTGTCCCATCACCAAGTTACAGCGTCCCATGTGACAGCAGGAGAGTGAATGGGAGGGAAGTTCTTTCCCTCACATGTTCAAGGTCAGAGTTGTTGCTTAATCCGGATGGATGGATAGACAGATGGATAGACAGATGGACAGAGGATGGATGGATGGAAGGACAGATGAAGCATGAATGGACAGACAGACGGCTGGGCAGGCAGCAGCAACAAAAGTGAGTTTGGGGGAAAGAGATTTGAAGAGAAAGTTCACTTCAAGTACAACTAGAACTAAACAAGGAACACAACTGTATCCTGCGGTTGGTTCAGCTCCCACCGCAGCGTGCAGTAACACACCGCGAGTAGCCCGAAGTCTAACGCTAAACGCTTAGAAAAAAAGAGACTCCTATCTTTGCAAAAACGTAAGGAGAGTTAGGGATGCTGCTTCCTTAAGTCCTCCGAAAAATAAAGGAAGACGTGTCTCTCAGACACTGAACTGGGCCCGTGAGGTCTACTTTCCAAGGCCACTAGACCCAGGCCAGGGTGCGGCCTCTGCAGGAGGAAGGAGGCCCCAGCGGGCAACAGCTCCACCGGGCGCTCGGGCTGCTCTGCACGCCCTCCAGCCTTTCCAGGCCCACGCGTGCCAGCCTCCAGCACCTGAGCAGGGAAAGGGAGAAAGAACCGTCCAGAGAGCCGCCAGCACTGCGGGCCGGCCCGCTCCCGCCAGTGGCGCCGCCTCGGGGTCTCTGCCCTCCGTGCTGCTGTGCCGACATCCTCCAGACAAATGCCGACTATCCTCCACGTGCACAGGCTGGGGCCGGGCCTTGCGACCCACTCCTGGCTCCACCCCGTCACTGCTCAGTAACTCAGACGAGTCACTTCTCTGTGCCTCAGTCTCCCTGTCTGAATTACGGAGGTGATGCTACCACCTCCTTCACGCACAGAAGGGGGAGTTAATGAGGTAATGCACGCACAGTGCTTAGCCCAGTGCCGGGCACAGTGTGCCCCCATGGATGTTGGCTACTGTTACTACTACGAAGCTGTCAGCGTCACTTCCACAACCTGTGTTTATTCTCAAGACCCACATCATCTCCTCCAGGGAGGCTCTGACGATCCCGAGAACTAGGGTCAGACTCTGGCTCAGTTACTCACTAGCGTGGGGTCCCTATCCTCTCAACTTCTGCTTCGTGATCTGTAATTCCTCCTCTTAAAGGGTTTGGTCAGGATAAAACAAAAATCATCATGAATAGTAGCAGTTAACGTGTACAAGCCTTTGCATCTGTCAGCTCATTTCACCCTCCTAGCAGTTCCCACGAGGTACCATTGACTTTACTCCCCACGTTTTACGGACCGGGAGAATAACCCTAGGTGAAGCTACCCCCAGGGCACCGGCCAGCACTCGCCCACCCGGTGGCGCAGGCCGTGCAGTCAGCTGCTTTCTGAGACGTGCAAAGGGCAGCGCAGGGCCCCGCCGCCGGGCTCCCACTCTCCTTTCCAGACGGGCCACCCCGCAGAAGTGCGGCCACGGCTCGCTCTCTGCCCTCCGGGATGTGTGCGGGCGCCGCACCACCTTACTTCTTCCCGGGCGGGGAGTTCAGTCCAATCTTTGTGCACAAACCAGTGCCTTTAACAGAACGACTATCTTCAGCGTCACAGAGCATCCTTCCTGTGCAGGCTGGCGGCTCTGCTCTAGAGCATCCTGAGGAGCGCACATCCTTTCTCGGCGGCAGCGCCTGCCTTCGCTCCGGAGGCTCAGGGGCCAGGCCTGGGGCGGGCGTGCGCTGCACCTCCCCAGAGAGGCCCGGCTCCAGCTTCCTTTCTCTTTAAGGGAAGAAGCCCTCAAGGGGACAGAAGCAACGCAGCAGCCCCGGGGGCCGGGGCAGAGGCCCCGGGGGCAGCCAGGACGCTGCAGGGGCCCCGGGGCAGCAGAGGGCGAGCGGCCTGCGGGGCCGCGAGAGAGCGGGCCGAGGCGGGAGCCTGAGAGCCGCCGGCCCAGGAGGGCGGACTCAGAGCCCGGAGGGCCGGCTCCCCCCACGGCTCTCCTCGCGCCCAGAGGAGCGCCTGGGCCGCCCGCCACGGGGACCAAGGGCCGGAGCCTGTGGCAGGGATGCGAGCAGGAGCCCGGGCACTGGCCTCCCTCAGTCACTCCTTACTCTCGTCTGCCTGCCCCGTGGACTAAACCTGGGCTTCGGACCCAGAGCCGGACCTGCAGCCCCGCCTGGGCCGCCGCGCCCCCGCGTGCGCGTATGCCCTTCTCCCCGGACCGGCTGCGAGGACCCCGGGCCGGGCCAGCTCCCTGCGCCGGAGCTCACACGGGGCCCTGGACGCGGCTATTGCCTCCTCCAGCCCCGGCCGGTCACCTTTCACAGTGAAGAAAACAGCCCGCCTGCCTCTGGGGGCTGGAAGGACGCCCTGGGCCGCCCACCCCGCATCGTAGGCCCCAGACCTTCCCCTGCCTTCCAGCCCGACCCCTCCTCCGGGATGCGCTGCTGTCCGGGTCAGGGCCGCCTCCGACCGCAGAGGTCGGTGACTAACACGGGTTTCTCGTCTGTGCTTCCAGGTCATCAGCCACTCCAGGGGCCCTGTTTCCCTGGGTCACTAATCCTGTCTGCTAGGCTTTTTAGCTGGAAAGTTCTGTAAGCCTCCCCCCAGTTCCAGGTTCCATGTCTGCTTCCCTAAACTCACTCAGGATTCACCAGCTTCACCCCTCCCTTGAGGGGACTGGCCCTCAAGGGGACTAAAGCCTCTCAGGTCAAATCAGGTTACATGTGAAAGAGCTTGATAAAGCTGTGTGCCTCACTGCAAAAAAAGCGCGTGGCAGGTCCTCAAAAAAATTACACAGATCCAGCAATTCCATCTCCTGGTATTTACCCAAAATAATAAGGACTCCAACAGATATCTGCACACCTATGTTCACTGCAGCATCATTCCCAACAGTCAAAAGTGGAAGCAACCCAAGTGCCCATCGATGGAAGGCTGGATAAACAAAAGGTGGTCCATCCACACAATGGAGTATTATTCAGCCTTAAGGAGGGAGGAAGTCCTGACACCTGCTACAACCCTGACGAACCTGGAGAACATTATCCTAAGTGAAACAAGCCAGTCACAAAAGCACAAACATTATTACATGAACCCACTTACGTGAGGTCCCTAGAACAGGCAAACCCATAGGGACACAAAGTAGAATAGCAGCTACGAGGGGCTGGGGGGGGGGTTGGAAACGGGGGACAGAGTTTCTGTCTGTGAAGATGTTCTGGGGATGATGGTGGTGACGGCTGCCCAACGTGAATGTACTAATGCCGCCGAACTGGACACTTACAAATGGTTAAAATGGCAAAGTTTATGTTATGTATGTTTCACCACAATAAAAATATATACTTTTTTTAAAATAATAGGAGTTTTAGAAGTCGCAGGCCGTGCTCCACATCAGTGGTTTTGAAGTGGGGTCCCTGGGCCAGCGGCAGCTTCACCGGTGAAGCGGTTACAAGTGCAGATTCTCACACCAAGCCTCACACCTGCGACTTCAGAACCCGGAGCGGGAGGGGGGCCGGACCCGCGTTTAACAAGCCGACCAGGGGCTCTCAGTCACGCTGCTCTGCATAACTGTGCCCATCCTGGCTGGTTTCTCCATCCAGGCTCTTCCCCCCGCCGCCTCCTCCCCATCCACAATGGCGACTGAGAATCCCGCCGACAGGAGGCTCACGGGATGGACTTGCCCGCTCCCACCAACACACAGAAGGGATTTGTGCCTGGTTGAGAAGGTGACCGTTCTCATGGTCCCCAAACGAGGCTCTGCTGACCCACTGCATTAGGACTCCAGGAGAACGTCTGTAAACACCTATTTCCAGACCTCACCCAGGGGCTACTCTGTGCACCTAGCACAGGGGCTGACATAAAACGGGCCCCAGGGCTTCCCTGGTGGCGCAGTGGTTGAGAGTCCGCCTGTCGATGCAGGGGAAACGGGTTCGTGCCCCGGTCCGGGAGGATCCCACATGCCGCGGAGCGGCTGGGCCCGTGAGCCATGGCCGCTGAGCCTGCGCGTCCGGAGCCTGTGCTCCGCAATGGGAGAGGCCACAACAGTGAGAGGCCCGCGTACCGCCAAAAAAAAAACAAAAACAAAAACAACGGGCCCCTACTGTCATCTACAAGAGTAAAACTCCTTGTTCAGGACATTCCACCTGCCTCCGATAATCAGGCCGAATGTATGTGCACAAGCACAAGCCCCCACAGAGTCCACAGAGAACTTCGCATCCTTTTTCAATTTGAAATCTAGCTTCAAGGTCAGCTTGAACGCCACCTCCCCCTAGAGTCCTCCTGACCACCGTCTGCAGGAGCCCGGGCCTCCCTCAAACTGTTCGATGCTCCAGCAACCAATCAACAAACGTAGAATATTTCAGCCTTGTGTTTACATCTGTGTCTGCGTTCCTGCAGGATCTGTGTCTCATTCTCAATCTGCACAGCGTCCACAACACAACCGGCTGCCCTTGGGGGAGGAGGTCTCAATACCCACGGTGATGAGACCCTGTGGGTCCACCCGCCAGCCCTTCCCCGGTCTCGCCGTCACAGCTGTGTGTCCCCCCCGGCCCCTGCGGCTCGTCCCCAACCCCTCCCGGCCTTACTGCCGGCACCCATTAGCCGGGCCCGCAGCCCCGGGACACGGCGTGAGCAGATGGCCCGGGCTTCACGGCGGCCTGTCCGCACAAAGTCCCCACGACCCCGTGCTCACACGAACCATCGGAGAAATCGGAATGAAGGCTGTCACCCTCCTCCGCACCACCGTCCCCACTGCCTTTCTCCACACTCCACACTCAGCCCACGAAAGCCGGTTCCTGCGCCCCGCCCCGTGCACCCACTCACCTCCCGCCGAGCCGGGTCCAGACCTGGCTCCTCGCGTTACCCCGGGAGGTTAAGGCCCAGGCTCCGGGGTCAGGCCTGTGTCTAAACCCTGGCTCCACCGCGTGGAAGGCTGGGGCATCCTGCACAAGCACTTTAAGTTCTCAGAGTCGCTGCTCTTCAGCTGTAAACTAAGAGCCACCCCACAGGGCCACTGGGAGGAGCGTCACCGAGAACCGGCGCTTGCCGTCGGCAAGCGTGGGACACGCCGCTTAGGAGCGCACACCTGAAAACAACACACATCTCAGAGCAGCAGAGAGGAGCTTCTGATGACGCACAGTGAAGCTCAGGGTAAAGCAGCCCCAGAAAGCACAGCTACAGACACTGGAGCTGGCGCCTCGGCGTGGCCTGTGGACCCCCAGGCCTGGCTAGCGTCCCCCAGAAACCCACCACCGGTTCGGCAGGGAGAAGCACCCGGCTTTGTCTCTCCTAACAGCCGAGCCTGCTGCCGGCCGGGAGTCGGAACCTGCATTGTTAACAAGCCCCCCAGGTGATTCATGTGCAAGTTAAGGTTTAAGAAGTCCTGCTTCCCAGAAGCCGCCCCCCCCCCCCCCCCCCCCC
>NW_006784492.1:2253282-2255918 GCF_000442215.2 Lipotes vexillifer
CCTCCTCCAATGCACAAATGTCTTAGTCCCCGGCTTGTTCTTCGAGTATGTTCCACAGTGCTGCAGGGCAGGCAGTGTAGACAGGGCAGCTAGGAGCACAGACTCTGAAGTCAAACTATTCAGTTTAAAACCTACTGCACTGGGCTGCTGGGAAGATCTCACAAGAAACACAGGAGAGCTCAGCACGGTGCCTGGCACCCAGCAAGGCTCTCGGTCCACGCTAGCTATTTTGAGCTGCTACTGTAGAGATAAGAGCTGCAAGAATGAAGTGGGGAAGGGAAGGCTCTCTAAGGCACTGATATATAAGAAGACTAGTCACGAGCCATGATCTGGGGGAAGAACTCTCTAAGCAGAAGAACTAAAAAATGATCAAGGAGGATAGCAGCTGGGATCCCAGGGGTAGGCAGGTAATATAAGGCCTGCAGGCCCTGAAGTTTCATCTTCAGAGAACTGGACGCCACTGAAAGCTGATGTGACGTGACATGTCCTCAAAGATCGCTCTGATCCTGTTGCCTGGAATGGGCTGCAGGGCACAAGCATGAAGCGGAGAGGCCAGTAAGGAGGCTCCCAAAGTGCTCGGGCGAGAGGTAAACATCAGCCCGGACTAAGGCTGCGGCAAGTGGTTAGATTCTGGAAATATTCTGAAGACAGGGCTGCTACTGAACTGGACCCAGAAGGCCCTGAGGATGGCTCTTCATGTGCAGCCCGAGCAACTGCTCGAGGTGTGAGATCTGGGTCAGGGAACGTCGAGGTGTCCGGGAGACAAGCACGAGGATGTCTGTCTGGGATGGGTTCGCGATCGAAGGCTGGAGCTCAGGGCAGAACTCCAGGCTCGGGACCAGCTGCTCACAACACCGTAAGCCCCTGAAGACCCGGGTGAAGCCTTTCTGTAACATGCACAGAGCAGATGCTCCATACACATCAATAAACGGCATTTCAGGACAAAGTGAGAAGGAAGGTTTTGGCGGGTGGCCATCATGACGCTGGTGCCTAGGTGAGAATCTGTACAGCAGTGTCTCTAAGGAGCTGGGGACAAGAGTAAAGACTCCAGGGCTGTGGGACGGGTGCTGGTCCCTGAAGACTGGCTCGCTTTATAGAAAGAAAAGCAGACATAAATAAAGGCAGGGTGTGTTTGGGAATGTGGGGAGAAGTGTGCAATGTCTCCAGTAAGCCCAGGAGGATGGGTGTACGGTTGGCTCTTGGTATCCGTGGGTTCAACCCCGCTTTGCCATTTTATACAAGGGACTGAGTACTGGAGGATTTTGGTGGCCTGGGAGGGTTCTGAAACTCATCCCCCGTGGATACTGAGGGCCGGCTGCACTGCTGGCGAAGTGGCAGCAAGATGAAATACTGGTTCGGGGAAGCTAGGGGGCCATCAAGTGGAAGGGTCTGGAAAGATGGGGAGCTGGGGTCGGGTCTCTCCTCCCTACTTCTCACAATGCCTGGAGGTGGCCGCACATCCTTGGCGGCTGCGGCCCAGAGTACAGCCAGGCTTTCCCCTTCTAATAGGGATGAGAGCTTCCTCTTGCAGAGTGAAAAGAGCGCTCCTCAGGGACCACCTAGAGAAGCGCCGCCACGTCTCTCTCTCTCAAGGAGCCCGATGTAAACGAATCCAGTCCAGCTCTCGCCTTTTCCTCTCAGATAAGTGTCCCCATAGAAACCTCCTGACAGAGGAAGAGACCAAAACCCAGGACGGGACATTCCTGTGGCGGAACCCACTGAGTCCTCCTCACACGAGGTCCTGGTGTCGGAGGGACGCCAGGATGAACAAGTAAGTGCCTGGCAGGGGACACAGGCCACAAAGCGAGCGGGGCCGTGAAGGCAAGGTGAGCGCCTGCGAGGCGGTGGGAGAGGCCGCGGGCCCGTGTGGAGCTCGTCTAGCCTTCACCACCACTGTCCTCCAGGCAAAACCAACTCCTTCCTCGGACGCCTACTGCTGTCAAGTCTGCGGACCTGCCTGTGTCCCCCGACTCCCACTCCGTCCGGTGTCTCGCCCAAGGGGTGCACTCGGCAGACACCTACGGAAGGACTCCCAAAGGCGGGGAAAACGGCCCTGGTGTCAGACAGCCACGGTCCGAATCCCCGCTCCGATACTTCCTGCTGTGTGACCTTGGGCGGGTGGCTTAACCTCTCTGCGCCGGGTCTGGGGCGTGAACTGGCCCAGTCCCCCCGGCCCTCCGCGGCCGCGCCGAACCCGCAGGTGCGCCGGCCTCCCGGCCCGCTGCTCACCCAGTTTCCGAAGCCGAACTGCTCGATGGCATCCAGCAAAAGCTGCTCCTCGCGGCTGGTCCAGCCGCCCTCGGCCTCGGGCCCCCACAGCGTGAAGCGCCCGCCGTCCACCAGCTGGTAGCCGTGGTAGCGGCGGTGGTGGCCGATCTCGGCGCCGGCCGAGAAGCACTCGGGGCACAGCTCGATGTCCTGGCACTCGGTGCAGCGGAAGCGCAGCGGGCTCACCTCGGCCAGGCAGTACACGCAGTACTTCTTACCGAGCTCCGCCATCTTCCCCCGCCCGCCGCCCGCGCCCGCCGCCGCCGCGCCCGCCGTCAGCGCGCCGCCGCCCGGGCCCGCCGCCGCGCTCCAGCAACCGTCGCCCGCCGCCGCGGCCGCCGCCACCGCGCCGCCCCGCCCCCGCGCCC
>NW_006784492.1:2255928-2262151 GCF_000442215.2 Lipotes vexillifer
CCCGCCTCAACACGCAGGCGCCCTCGGGCCGGCCCGGCCGCCGCCGCCGCCGCCGCCGCCGCCGTCGCCCCGCTGCACCGCGCAGGCGCCCCGCGCGCGCCACCGCGCGGGGGCCCGGCCCGCCGCTCTGCGCCTGCGCGTCCTTAGCGCCGGCCGCCCGCCGCTCCCAGAGTCTCCCCGACGCCCCGCCCCAGGCCGGGCGCGGGGAAAAGGGCGGAAAGGAAGCGCGGCACACACGCCACGCCCCTCGTGGAGCGAGCCTACGGCCTCCCCCAATCAACGCTACCCGTCGTCCGCTCGCGACCTCCCATTGGCCTGCTCTTGCCAGGAGGCGGGGGGCAAGGGGCAGGGCGTCAGGCGGACGTCCAGCCAATCGCCGGGCCCACCGCGCGCGCCCCTGGTTGCCCCTGGAAACTTAACAGCCTGCAGCCGGGGTCCGCGGCGCCGGCCCGGCGGGAGGGAGATGGACGACCGCTCCGACCACACTGGGGACCCCGAGAAGGAAGCTGGAGATGTGGAGAGCCTGGCCTCACGGCTGTCCGGGACCAAAACCAGCTCTGGCCCCCAGTCCCCGGCCGAACCCGCGGAGCCGGAGCCGGAGCCGGAGCCGGAGGCCGTAGAAGCTTCAGAGGAAGGCGCCGAGCCGGCCGAGTCCCAGGAACGGCCGGCGGCCACCGAGGTTGCTGGTGAGAAGGGGCCCGGAGAGCCGGAGTGGCCGGCCGAGGCCGAGGCCGAGGCAGGGGACCTGGCGGAGGCCGGGCCTGAGGAGCCAGCCAAGCCAGAGCCCGAAGGCGGCCCCGAGGAACCAGAAGAGGAGTGGAAGGAGGAGGACGAGGACGAGGCGGACGTGGCGGCGGAGCCGAGGAGGAAGGAAATCCCGTCGCAGGTCTGTCTGCAGCAGGCCACGGCCGGCAAGGAAGAGGCTGCGCCAGACCGAGAGGCTGAGCGGGAAGGACAGCTGGCGGAGGAAGGAGAAGAGAGCGAGGAGAAGCTTGTGCAAGGAGGCCTGGGCAAAACCGAGGACGAGCTGGGGGATTTGGACGAGGCACCCGAGCTTGAGAGCTGCGACTGGACTGAGGAGGTGCAGAAGCAGCAGGAGCAGCAGCTGCGCGCCGAGCTCCTGGCACAGTTCCGCTCCCTGACGGCGGAGCGAGAGCGCCACCAGCGCTACAGCATCTACCTGCAGCACAGGATCCTCGAGGCGCTGCGCAAGAAGGGCCTGGATGCAGCCGAGGTGCCCGAGAAGGGCGCGGAGCCTGAGGCCCCCGAGAAAGAACAAGCATACCTACGCCATCTGGCCATGCTGGAGCATCTGAGGAAGCAAGAGTCAGATGACCTGCGCTGGTACCACCGCGAGCTGGACCAGCTGAAGCGGCAGTGCGAAGAGAAGCTCTCCCGGGTGGAGGAGGAATGGCGACGCTTGCAGGCACTCAAGAAGCAGGTGGTGATGCAGGCCATGGGCAGCTGCCGGATGAGGGGTGGTCGCCAGGCCGCTCTGCGAGAGGTGGGGCAGATCCAGGCATTGGAGGATAAGAAGGAGAAGGCGATAAGCGCTGTGAGGCTAGAGAACGTGCAGCTGAAGCAGAGTTTGGTGCACTTTGAAAACAGGCTGAGGGCCCAGGAGGACCTAACAGAGGGCCTGCTCCTGATAGATTTTGAACAGCTTAAGACTGAGAACCAGACCTTGCATGAGAAAGTCGAGGAGAGAAATGAGGAGCTTTTGAAACTGCGCAGCAAGGTGACCAACCATGTGCAAATCATAACCCATGTGAAGGAAAAGTTACACTTTGTGGACACAGAAAATGCGTGTAAAAAGTCAGAGCTTATGGAGATTGAGGCTCAGGTGGCCCTAAAGAGGGACATCTTGACCAAGACTAAGCAAGCCCGGGACAGCCTGCGGATTGACAACATCAAGCTGAATCAGAAGTGCGGGCTTCTGGGCAAGGAAGCACTCCTTCGGGACATGGAAGAGGTGGTGGACAGGACTGAAGAACTCAGCCAGCGCTTGGAAGCCCTGAAGCACCATCACGCTGGGCTTATTCTGTCCTGCAGAGGCGTGAAGCAGAAGATGAGGGAGGCCAAAGCCTTTCTGCCTTCTTGACGGGAAAGAGCCGGCAGAGCGTCTTCAATCTCAGCAAACTTCATCCTTCGTTAACTCTTATTCTCCACTTCTTGCCATTCTTAAGAAGGCCTATGATGTTAGGGATGGAACTGTGTTTTGTCTTCTTAATCTTTCAGCTTCCCAATTAGCGCTGTGCACAAAATTGAGTTAGCACTCAGTTCATACAGGGTTAAGTAAAACAGGTACAGAGGAACAAACAGGGATGACTTACTCCTCATAAAAAAGCCGTCAAAAGCCCTTTTCTATCTGAGCAATTCCATAATTTCAGTGTCCTGACACTGAGGAGAACATCCTCCTGAGGAGAACATGTGTGACAGGGTTCGACAAATGGGCAGGCTGCCAACAACATTCCTGTGCATTAAGCTCAGTGTGAAATCCCCTCTGAATGCATTGAACTGTGTGGTCCTGAGTCGCCGGCTCAGTTCGAACCTCACTAATTCCCTTAGTCTAAAATTGTTTTGCATGTAAGTAGCACTAGCTTCTGGGGTAATACAAAAATACCCAGGAACAGGAGGAATGAGAACCAGGGAAAGGAGCTGACGTTCCTTCGTCTCTCCTTTTCCAATGAAAGGAGGCTCAGTCTGTCTGCTTAACTGTGAATGTTTGTTTCTGGCTCAACGAGTCTTCAATTCTAATGAAACGTTTTCTTGGATCCACGAAAGAAATGCATTGATCTGTACCAAAAAATGAAATTTTGTCTTCCAGTGAAGACAGAATGGTGACTGTACTGTGTACTTTGCCAGGTGCAAAATATATAGACTGGTGACTGCCGACTGTCCGTAAGCCTTTTGTTTTCAGCGAGATATTTTCGGATCTTGGACCCTCACTGTGCACATGATTTTACTCTGTATCAAATATTAAAATGTCTCTCAGTCCTTGAGTTCATGTAAGAAACACCTGATAGGTCTATCTCCTTAACCCGGAATCAGTGATGAATATTTTCCGGTTTCTTTGACGCTTTGGGGAGCTAGGGGCTTGGTTTTATTTCTTCTTAATCTTAGCTTGAATTTTGAGATGTGCAGATTTGGGATTAACAGTATTGTCCCATCCCTAAACTTAAGAATAAGGAAGATCATAAGAAGGGTGATCTCTTTTTTGGTGCTAAACACCTTTAGAAACCCTTCTCTAGGCAGATGACTCAGTTGGTCGTGAGAAAATCACAATAACTTTCATCTTTTGATGACATGATTTTGTTTTCTCAAGTGTATTCCCTTTAAAGCCAATAAAGGTTGATTAAAATTTCCTCAGCACACTTAGACACTTTTTTATAACACTGTACTTATCAGAGCACACAGATGTAACAAGGAGGGGAGTGAAAAGCTTTGCCTTCCTACTTCCCTTCTCCTCAACCTCTACAGTTTCTGTCTTCTCTCCACCTTATTCATCAAGACCAAGGTGAAATAGTGAATCACTGACAAATAGAACTTGGTTTTCCCGGTGTCTCGAAAGCGACACAGGCGCACTAGGTTCTGTTGTGGCTAAGGAGGCTTGAAAGTCAAACTGGCAACAGGCTCGGTGCCTTCACCAAGTGAGCAGCTTTCATTATCAGTACCCAGCCCCTTGGTTCACTAGAGAGAATAGGTATTTTCAGCTGACTCTGAACCACCGGCAGTTACCCAGGTGGATCCAAACCTTTCCTCATAAGCCTTCAACCCAGTGACTAGTCAGGCTCTCTGCGAGCACAAAGATACAAAATAGACTGATGAGGCTGGCCTTGCTTTAAGCAGCAAAGCTGCCGATGGTCTCTCAAATTACATGACCTGTGCTGGAGATGTTCCAATTGACCAGAAGATAAATAATCTGTTGATTACTTCATAACGAGGTTCCTTCTAATCAGATTATAGGAGAACGCTTGATCGTGAAACAGCAACACATTCACCAACTGTTTTAGATAGACTGCTGTCCGAGGAAGAATGCCAGGACCCTAAAGCATCCTCTCCCCCGTCTTACTGACAGCCCTCTGCACCCCACGGCAGCCTGCATTTAGCCCATGCCAGCCTTTGACCCACCGCTTTGTGACTGTCTGCTTCGTCCTCTGTGCCCCCGAGACAAAGTCCCCAGAAGACAAGGACTGTTGGCTTACCATCCTCCTCAGTGGCCAAGCACAGTGCCAAGCACACAATCAATGTTGAATAAATTTGTTGGACTAATGCATAATGTCAGTCTCATTTTCTGAAAATAAGGGTTACTTGAATGCCTATTACATGTCAGGCACCAAGTTCTATGTCAGATTCAGAAACAATTACAGGTAGAAAAGAGGATTTCTCACAAAGTAGAACCACTGAAGAAAACGACAGGGGAGCAGGCTTGCAGCCACGGAAAAAGGACATGCACAGAGTTGTCCATTCCGGCAGACACCCTGCCTTCCATGAGGGGAAAGTTAAAGACCGGTGCCTCAGTTTGGACTAGAAACCACTAAAACTAAGATTATTTTTATGAACACTAAAAGGCTAAAGATTTTTTTTTTCATCTCTGTGTCAAAAAGTACAGGGCTTGGGGCTTCCCTGGTGGCGCAGTGGTTAAGAATCCGCCTGCCAATGCAGGGGACATGGGTTCGAGCCCTGGTCCGGGAAGATCCCACATGCCGCGGAACAACTAAGCCCGTGCGCCTGCGCTCTAGAGCCCACGAGCACATCTACTGAAGCCCGCGTGCACCTCAACGAAGAATAGTCCCCGCTCTCCGCAACCAGAGAAAGCCCACACACGCAGCAATGAAGACCCAACGCAGCCAAAAATAAATAAATAAAATAAAATAAAGTACAGGGCCTGAAAAATGCAGGCACGAGAAAATTTGAATGAGGTGTTACATGAAACTAGCCTTCTGGGGTTTTTTTGTTTTCAACACTTTATTCTAATTTCGAAATACAAATGCACAACCACTTCTAATCTTCAGGTAGACAGCCAAGGCCTTCCCTTAAGGGTAGATTCTTTGATTCTCAAATGACTGCACCCATTTTGAATTGGCTATGGATTTCAGGAACTTAAATTTCTTGTAAAATAATCTCAGCACAGACTCCATTATTATTTTCTTTCAAAATCCTGGCCACACCACTTCCTAAATCAGGCAAGTTGCTCAGCCTCTTTGTGCCTTGGTTTTCTCAGTACCCATTTCAGAGTTACTGTGAGGATCAAACAGATATTTTATATAAAGGCTTAACGTAGTGCCTGACACACAGTAAACACCCAACCGATGTTAACTATTTTCCAGTCGTGTCACCCACACCCAATTCAATAGCATTTTAAAGAGATTTGCCTTTATTGACTTTTCAAAGCTCTTAGTGTTCTTAGAAACAATTTCTTTTTGCACCATCGGTTCACATAACATTAAATTATGTAAATACAGTAACTACTACCACTGGCATAAACAAACTTTGGAACAAGAATCACAGTGACTTACACTCAACTCGTAGATGTGGACATGCCAGAGAGCAGCCTACTGGGCCAGGAACATTCAGGGTGAACTAGCCTTTTTTAAAAAAATTGGTCTGAGTCGGATGTGTCCACTGTTACAGAGGGTTTTTTGTTTGTTTTTGGCAGCAGTTGGCAGGAGTGAAGCGGGCACTATCTCGATAGAGCTCCAGGCATCTGAAAAAGAAACACTTTTTTATTGGTAAATGAAAATCATTTTTTGGTGACATCACATTGGAAATTTTTTACTACATAAGTGGAAATACATGGTCATCTGCAGCCATAATTTAGATTTTTGCCACTCAACAGGGGTGCCTGTTTATAAAAAGAGTTAATGCACCCCAATTTGGTACTGTTCATGTTTTAAACTTTCAGGTAAGTCTTAAGTCAGAGTGATGAAGCATGCAAATGCTATGAGTGAAAAGGACTCCAGGAGCGTACCTCTGCCGCTTCCCATCTGAGGACTTCCTTGGCTCTAAGTTCCCTCCGCTGGCCGCGCCCTTCCTCTGGTCCACCTGGTGACCAACAGCTCACCCCAAGGCCCCACTGGGTGGCCGGCACCTCCCCACCCCACTGGCAGCACCTCGTTCCCTCTCCTGCCTTCTCGGCAGGCTGCACACTGCGGGGGGGGGGGGGGGGTTTTGAACTGTCAGCCCCCAGTTTTTCTCGGGAAAAGGGTCCCCAACTTTCCCC
>NW_006784492.1:2262577-2269449 GCF_000442215.2 Lipotes vexillifer
CCCCCCCCCCACTGGCAGCACCTCGTTCCCTCTCCTGCCTTCTCGGCAGGCTGCACACTGGGGGGGGGGGGGTGGTTTTTGAACTGTCAGCCCCCAGTTTCTCTCGGGAAAACGGTCCCCAACTTTCACTCCCACCCACGGCTCGCACGTTGCAAGGGGGTCCTCCCCCAGGGGCCGGCCGTCGGGCATGGCTCTACCTCCTCCGAGCTAAGGTCAGAGGTCCCAGAGGAAAGCTTCCAAAGGCCCCAGAGCAACGTGTTCTCTGGGGAGGGGTGTTTCTGAGCAAGGGCTGGGGAGCCACAAGGCCAGAGTCTGAACCCCAGCTCTGCCACCAACTGGCTGTAGGGGCCCAAGCAGATCACTTCTGAGCCACACCTCAGAGCCACGGAGCACTCAGCCCAGAGCCCGGCATGGGTGGAGCAGTGAGCGAGCCCCCGGCAGTCAACCCTCGAGCACCCTCAGCCTGCGGAGGACGGAGACCACAGGGCAGTGGCCCGGAGCGGTGAGGCAGGTCACTCGCGAAGAGAGGGCACCGTTTCGGAGCACCGTGTGAGGGCCCAAACACCCCATGAGCCGCGCGCCTCCGAGCACTGCAAGGAAGGGCGCACCGAAACGTGGGCATCGCTCTGCCCAGCTCTGTGGGACCTGGCGTCCTGCTCCTAGCCCACCGCCGCCACGGGCGGTGCTGCTGGTCTCCACCCCAGACGGGAAGGGGCCACGGCCGCCCACTGACCTTACGAGGCTCCCAGCAGGGTCGAGGTAGTGTTGAGAGCCCGGCGGCTGGCCCAGAAAGCCCGATGACCTGCTCGCACGGGCGGCAGGCTCAGGGATGTGAGCAGGTGAGTGTGGCAGACACATGGAGACGAGGGGCCAAAGCCACGGGCGCTCAGGCTCGAGGGGCAGCAAGGCTGGGGCTCCCCTCCGCCTAGAAGGGGTGCGGCGCTAACTTTCCAGCCCTTGACTAAATTACCATAACTGTACCATCTTCCTTATTTAACTGAGACTAGTAAGTGGATTTTAGAATATTCAAACAGCATGATACTCAGATTTTACCATCCTTCAGGGTGAGAACTCCAACTTTAAACCATACTGCCGTGAACGTAAGTAACAATTTTACATGACTTTTATTTAATAAAACCACATATTTACAATTGAAAAAGTCCTAGTTTGATACACTTTACTAAATAAAATTAAAGGTTAACTGTACAAGCAATTAAAACATATGTAGAGCAAGTGTTATCAGGGGTTTTCTACCAGCAAACTATTTAAAATAGTCAAAAACTGAGCAGTTAAAAAGTACCCTTTAAAGTGAACGTTTTTCCAGATGGGATTTCAATGACTGGTGGGGACACAGCATCCGACTCTGAAGTGCCAGCTGCACAGAGGTCCCGAACCTGAACTCTCACATCCTGAAAATCAACGGCACGGGAAGTGGAGAGGGCAGGCTTCCAGGGGCTGCACTTCCATTTCTGCTTCCAGTTTTCCTAAACGAGAATGTCAAGCAGAGAAGCGCAGCCCTGTGCTGTCCGGCAGCCCTCTGCCGAAAGGTGCGAAGTGACCCTGGACTTGGACTTAGAACTTCCCGGCCTCTGAAGTGGACGCATCAAACCAGCAAGAGCTTGTGTGGCCCCTGGACAGGTCAGGAAAACCTCCTTTGAACTAAAGATGTGCAAGTATTCCAGATTGGCCTGGAATCCTGTTTAAAAATGTAATGCATATATGGTGCTATCCAAAGAGATTTACGTCAAACTGTCTAACAATCATGTTGAGGGCTGGGGTCTGACTACTCATGAAATTGCACAAACGCATTCTCAATAACTTGCCCACGCCCCTTGCTGCATCGCTTTCTGTCACCACTTAAGGAACATCTTTACGTACAGTAAGAAAATATATACATCTTTCAAGAACAGAAAGCCCATGTCATGGAACAAAACCAAGTACATCCGTGAGGAACGGCGTGACAGGGCTCGCGGCCCATTTCCCAGGCCGGGCTCAGCCTGGGTTATACTCGGCCGCATGAAGTCAGGGAACGGCTGTGTCTGGAAGGCTGCCGAGAGCTGGGTGGAGACAGAACACCTCCTCCAAGAGGTCAGGCAAGTCAGCGTTTAAAGGCTGAGGCAGACAGTGTACGCAAGATGCTCTGCAACCTCCCTGGAGAGTTCAGCCAGGAACACAAGGGAAAAAATGACACACGGAACAGAGCTGGGACGGCGGGCATGAGGATGGCCACTGGCTCGGCACCTTGCTTTGTACCTGAAGTGTCATCGGCGGATATGGCAGATATAGAAAACCTATAAAAATAATGCCGTAGTTAGGCTCTACCCCAACCCGTGTCTCCCTGCCGCACGCTATGCTCTCAGAGCCGAGGGCGCTCCTGACATCAGGAACCAGGTCAGCTGGGGGCACTCCAGCTGAGGGGGTGAGACAGATGGCTGAGAAGGGCTGCAGGGCAGCAGGTGCCCTTGAACCTGGCCTACTGAGCGCGCCAGAGACCAACATGCCAACGCGTTAGCATGGAACCGGTTTCCAAGGAGACTGGCCTGTCCTTTGGACCCTTCTGTGCCAAAACTCTTCATGTCTTTGAATTTGGGTAACCAAAGTTCTCAATACAAAGTTCTCCAAATTAGTCAAGGAAAAGCTAGAACAAAAAAGTTGCTAACGAACTTGGGGAAAACCAGCTATGCGGGGGAAAGGCTGCCAGCACGGATACTGAGAATCCTGACAAGACATGCGGGCTGCTGGATCCTCAGTCCTTACAACCGTCCGTCTGTAAGTCAAATGCGTGAGGCAGGATCACCGCACGCAGGACTGCGCCTGCCGTTTAGGGGACGAGGGGAGTGCGCTGGCAGAGCAAGGGAGCAGCCCCCGACCCCGCCGTGCTGCAGCGGCCTCCATAGGAGCCAGGAGGGTGCACGAGGGGGCGGCTCTGAACACCCTCTTGCCTCCCCTCCGGCTCGGAGGGGCCGCCGCCGTCCGTTTCCCACCAGCGTGAAGCCCGTCTCAACTGTCACAGCGTCTCCGTGCGCACCTCCTCCTGCTTGGACTCGTCGCCACCGCTGGACAAATGTGGGCGCAGCCTCTGGGACAGCAGGGCTCCCACTGCAACCTAAGCATGCACTGTCAGCCCTCCTGCTGGAATTCTGTCAAGGCAACGTGGTAGAAGGTCAACCTGAAGGTCAGATCGTGTCCCGGGGAGCCCATGCGCACTCGTCAGCGGCTGTCCTGTGAGAACCCATTTTCCTGTAATGTTATCTTTGGTAGTTGGGCTTTAGAAACATGACCTGCGGCCCTCGAAAGATTATCTCGGTAACTAAATCAGTAACCCCTTTCTGAGGAAAATATATAAATATGAGCCAATAACATCTCTGAGGTCTCCCAAATAACACTTCTCATGCACCCTGGCTACGAAAAATTGTAATGTACTTTCCAGCAGCTGACATAAAAGCATTACAATTTAATTAACTTTTGCTGAAATGAGGGGAGGGGATTAGCCACTGCCCTATTTTTAAACCATGCAGAATATGCAGTGGTTGGCCATGGCCATCATTCCACCGAGCTTCTTAAGGCTTAGCCTTGGTTTAATTCTTTTAAAAGTTTTTTTGCTTGTTTTGTTTTTGTTTAAGGCCAACTCCAGCATTAGGAATCAAACGTGAAAACAGCCCCTGTTCTTCAGAGCTGCCAGAGTGTCCGCCTGAAACAACACAGGTGCCACTTGGAGAGCTTCTTGAGGGCCGAGCGCAAGTCCACCTGCCGCCTCAGTGCCTGAGAGATGGGCTCCCTTTCTCCATTTCCCGGCTGTCCTTCTGCAAGGCGGTCAGTACCTGGGAATCACAGGAAGACATCGCTGGGTGATCTGCAACACACACTGAACACAGGTCCTGACAGCCTCCTGTCACCTGCCACTTCTGCCTCCCCACCTGCCACCTCTCTGGTCCGTCTGCCACGCCTGCATCCAGACCCACCCTTCAGCATGGAAATCCGACCCCGCCACCGCCGCCGGGCTAACGTCTACGACCACTTCCCACCAGCCAGTAGGTCCCAGTGTCAAGCCAGGGCTACAGGGCTCTGTTCCTTCCACAGTCTGGCTCCAGCCCCCACACGCCCCACTCTAGAGTGCCAACGCCCTCTGGGGCCTTCACATGCAGCTGCCCCCACTGCCCTGCCCCTCTCTCTCCACCAGCAAATGATGCATCCTTCTAAGGCCTAAGAGACATCAGTTCCTCGCACGCCTTCCTGGGAGTTCCCAAGGCAACTGAGCTCCTTCGACTGGGTGCTCAGCTCTTAGTTAACACCTTTGTTTTTAAAAACATTACATTCCACTCTGATTGCTTTATAACAGCCGTGACATAACAACAGGCCCCATTTATCGCATGCGCACTCCAGCCAAGCAGGGCCCTCACCAGGCACCTCCAGCATAGCAGCTGTTTAATCCACACAACACTGTACGTCACCTGAACAACAGACACTCATACAAGTGACCTGCTAAAAGCCAAACAGCTCATATGGACTCAAACCCAGATCCGCCTGATTTCAAAACCAAGGGACTCTCTGCAGCACCTGTGCTAAACTACTTGGGCCAGGCACTATGCCACTTTAATTGACTTACAAAGTACAGGTAAAGCAGAAACATTTTATGTGGGTTTCAAATAAATTGCGCACAAGGGCTAAGGGTAGAGAAAAGTCCCTCTTTCTACCTCTAAGTAAATGACACTTTCAACTAAACATAAACATTTAACTGTTTTGTAAAGCTCACCAGGATCTTAACCTTAAGCACAGTGTTTAAGAGAAACGCACATAAAGCACAGTTCCCATGCGACCTGGAACTAAATAAACTCACTGGTGCCTACCATCAGGCTAACTCCTATTACTGTCCCACCGTTAGAGAATGTCCTACTATTTAATAACCTTTGACCTGGTTTTAACCAATAATTTTCACCTAAAATGCAAGGAGCAAAATGGCAGATCTGGATTTAGTCCTCTCTTCGCGTGTCTCTGTGGGTATGTGGGCGAGGGTGGGGACAGAGGGAAGGACCAGTGAAATACTGGGGCGGCCAGAAAGTTCCTTCGGGTTTTTCCGTAGTCTTACGGAAAAATACTAATACTAATTAAGGATTTCAAGATGTAGCCCCATAGTTTCATTCTGCGTTAATCAGAGAAAGGCTCTTCCCTCTCGCCAGATCCCTGATAATTTTATAGCCAGTCCCGCTCACACATGAGCTGAGTTGTTTTAATGGCTTTGCTGAGATACAGTTCACATACCACACAATTCACCCATTTAAAGTGCACAATTCAGTGGCTCTGAGTATATTCGTAGACATGTGCAACCCTCGCCACAGTCAATTTTAGAACATTTTCATCACCCCATCCTCCAGCTATCACAGCCCTGCCCCCCACCTCGCCCATTCCCTTGGCAACCACTAATCTACCTCCTGTCTCTACAGATTTCCCTTTCTGAAATTGCATGTGAGTGCAAGCACATAGTATGTGGTCTTTAGTGTCTGGCTTTTTCACTTAACACAATGTTTTGAAGGTGCATCCATGTTGTAGCATGAGTCAGCACTGCATTCCTTTCTACAAACTGAACATTTATTTCAGAAATGCAACTCGTGTCACACTAAGCACAAAACAGTGGCCACCCCGCCCTGTAAAAGCAGGGGAGCATTTCACAGTACCACCCAAGGGCCCACTATAGCAGCTGTGCTCCTTCCCAAAAGACCCAGATAGGAAGGAAGACCACCAGCCAGAGAGCATCATGTAACGGGACAGGGAGATGAGGAAGGACCAGCCGCGAGGCAGACCAAAGGGCCCAGGTGAGAGGGGAACCTCTCTCTGGTTAATAAGTAAACAGGAACTGAACTGTACACTTTTAAAAAGGTGAATTTTATGGTATGTAAATTAATAAAGCTGTTATAAAAATAAAGAGGCTGCTAACTAAGGTCAAAGGGAGAGAGTCTAATCACCTATGAAGTAATCTGGCCAAACATAAAAACTGACTGAGCCTTCAGATCTGTCAATTTGCAGGAAATACAGAGTAGAAGGACCACGTTAAACACCACCACAGGGGACTTCCCTGGTGGTCCAGCAGTTAAGACTCTGCGCTTTCACCGCGGGGGGCGCAGGTTCAATCCCTGATCAGGGGAACTAAGATCCCGCGTGCTGTGTGGCAGGCATGAATGAATGAATAAATTTTAAAAACACCACAGGGATAGAACCAGCAAAATCCAGATAGTGGGAACTGCTATTGGACAAATGACCTCGTTTCCTCAATAAATAAAGGGGAAGGGAGAAGCGGAAAGGTGGGTAGTCTATACACTAAAAAAAAAGACTTAAAAGACCTTTCAACCAACTGCAATGTGCAGACCTTATTTGGATCTTGATTTAAGCAAACTATAAAGCTACCGCTGACATCTGAAAACAGAAATCTGAAACTGACCGGATATTTGACAGGCACATGGGGGTTCGTTATTCTATTTTATTCTATTTTTGAATGTACTTTAAATCTTCTACTAATAAAAAAGATTAATCAGGAACAAGCATCGTATGGCACACTTGAGCAAGTGCAAGCCTCCCCTAGGACCTGATGCTCAGGCAAACTGAGCATACACAGGGTCAGGAAGCAAGGTTTTATTTTTTCCCTTTCAGAATGATCAAGACTAGAACCAGACAACAACAGCCAATCCCACCGGGGACAAAACCTAAGAGGGGTGTCCAGAGGAGAAGAGAGGAACCTAGAAGAAGCAGGCCCAGGGTGGACGTGCTCCCGCGCTATCAGCTCAGCTGCTCTGCTCCGCTCACAGCTGCTAGAGTGCCAGAGCCGGAGCAACATATCCCCACATCCAGGGAAGCCCTCCTCCCGCCCTCCCCCCTCCCCC
>NW_006784492.1:2269621-2272232 GCF_000442215.2 Lipotes vexillifer
TCCCCCCACCCTCCTCTGCCTCTGCAACTGCTGAGAACACACAGTTCACCTCTTTGGGCCTCCTCTGTTTATCGGTGAGATGGGGACAAGTTAGCTCCCTTTGTTTACTGTCTCTGACATTTAAAAGAAGGGGGGAAGGCTTGTTTTACAAAATACTATCTAACACGCAGAGGGTACTGGGACAGAAAACCAGAAGTTCTGACCTCCCAGTGCCACTGCAGAATGGGTGGGAAGGCTTTTATTCTCCAGCCCCTTCTTCTGGCAGAGACCCAGAGAGGAAATGCCTGCCCAAGACCCCCCTGTGGCAGAGCCGAGCCTCAAGCCCAGGTCACCTCACTTCCAGCCCAAGAACTACTCCAGAGAGGGCTGTTTCCTCAAAGGGCACTCAGCATAACTCACTTCCTGAATCAGACTACTGAGCCATCACTCTACGGAGTAGAGAACAAAAGACCCGCTTACCTGAGCCCACTTCTTGTTTCGACTTTGCATCTGAACTGTAGCTATGGAAGCAAAAAGCTCCTCTGCTGGCAAGTCCTCGGGCAGCCGCGTTAGGAACTGAGCTATGTGAATGAAGTCCATGTGGGTCAGGATGTCCTCGAACAGCTTCAGGAGGCCCAGGGCCGTGCGGAACAGAAACTGCTCCCCGTCACGACAGAACACATCCCACACGCGACAGGCCAGATCCAGGGGCAAAGATTTGCTATATAAAGTAAAGATCCTGGAAAAAAAGTATGAGTTGTTCACATTCTGGATGGCACAAAGAAAGAGCTCTGAATTCAGGTCGAATCCATTAAAATGCTCCCTGAGTTAGTCACTTTCATACTTACACTGCGGGGTGGTGGTGGTGGTGGGGAGAAGCCCTAGGCCTGCATTCACTCTGACGGTCAATTTAAACATTTTATAGAACAGCATTATCAGGGAGCTTCCCTGGTGGCACAGGGGTTAAGACTCCGTGCTCCCAATACCAGGGGCCTGGGTTCGACCCCTGGTCAGGGAACTAGATCCCACATGCATGCTGCAACTAAGGAGCCCATGAGCCACAACAAAGGGGCCCCCCTGCCACAGCTAAGACCTGGCGCAACCAAATAAATAAGTGAACAACAAAAAACAAAAAACAAAAAGCTTTATCAGCTTTCACAGAGAATCTCAAACACCGTACAGTTTCTGAATTAAGACATCAATTACTTCTACGTACAACACATATTTACTGTGCACCTACTATGTGCTTATTACTCTGAGGTAAGTGCTAGATATAAGGTTAATAAGGCAGACAGAGCTTAGAGTCTGGTGGGGAGTAAAAACAGTAAACAGAAATGTATAATTCAGGGACTTCCCTGGCTGTCCAGTGGTTAAGACCACGCCTCCACTGCAGGGGGCACAGGTTCGACCCCTGGTCAGGGAACTAAGATCCTACGTGCCACGCAGTGTGGCCACAAAAAATACACACACACACACACACACACACACACACACACACACACACACACACACAATTCAGCATACACAAGTACCCATTACTTCTGAAGAGTACCATACACTTTTCTCCCAGTAGGGGTCAGCAAAGGAACAGAGTAAATTCTTCCAAATAAATCTGACAGTGGATTACAAGAAATTGATCTTATATTTAGCAGTGCAAACCATCAGATGAAAAAAGTAAGTGAAACACAGATATGCATTCCCTTAGAAAACTGTGATGATCACAATTCAAACTACCAAACAAATACAGTCTTAGGTGAGCAAATAGGTCTAATCATCTCTACCCTGGACTTGGGCCTACGTCACAAAGCAAAGCGAGTCCAGGGTGAGATGCAGGCCAAGCTGATTCTCTGTGAATCCGCCCTCCTCCCGCAGCTGTGAGACGCAGCCTGGGTGCCACCCCCGGGTGCTTCCTGACCCCCACTCGCTCCGGGCCCCACGCTGCCCCCGTGCTTTGACCGCGAGCTGTTTGCTCCTGTCTTCCCCACAGACACTGCCCAAGAGCAGGGACCCCACCCACTGCATCTCCATCTGCAGCATCTGGCGCAGCACCTGGCAATCTCTGCTGAGGAAGTGTGTCCACAAACTCCCAGCCGCTTCAGGACGGCACAGGTGTTAGTGGTTCTCACTGCCTTCTTCCCAGTCCTCATCACAAGTGGGGGCGTTCTCTAGCCCTCCTGGAAAATCACCTGTCCACAGGTTTCCGTATTTCCTCAGTGCCCACGCTGACTCGAGACCCACAGGGCCCGTGAAGGCAGCTGAGCTCAGGTGCTGGACTCAGACGGCAGGGCTGCCTTGGTCAGGAGGTAGCGTCACCAGGCCTTTAACAGCAGGACTCTCACTCTCCTACAACAGATCCTACCAGAAACATTACACCGGGGCCTCGCTGGTGGTCCAGCGGTAGAGAAACCTCCTTATAATGTAGAGAACACGGGTTCAATCCCTGGTCAGGGAACTAAGATCTCACATGCTGCGGGTCAACTAAGCCCGCGTGCGGCAACTACTGAGCCTGGACGCCTCAACAAGAGCCCGCAAGCCGCAACTAAGACCCGATGGGGCCAAAAGTAATGAATAAAGTGAATAAATAATAAATCTTAAAAAAAAAAAAAAAAAAAAAAAAAAAAAAAAAAAAATG
>NW_006784492.1:2272318-2278387 GCF_000442215.2 Lipotes vexillifer
AAAAAAAAAAAAATAAAAAAAAAAAAAAAAAAAAAAAAAAAAAAAAAGAAATGTCACCCCATGCTGGCAGACCTGCTCACAGGTTTCACAGGCACGGGCTTCCTGTCTGCCGCAAGCTCCAGGGTGCAATCTACTCTGCCTCTCTCCCCCTGGCAGGATGCTCTGCGGAGGAGCATTCACACAGCGTGCTGAGACCCAGTAACCTTCAGGGCTACCCCCGTCAGTGCTTTACAAGGTTCAAGAAAGGCATAATAATCTAGATTTCAACTCAGACGATGGAAGAGGGAGACAGATGTCAGAGAAAAATCACCCCAGCTCCCGCCACCAGTGACAGAACCAGACCCTGAACCCATGCCCTGAATGTCCACAGTGGGCCACGTGCCCTCAGGCAACATGCTGGGGAGGACAACCTACCTTTAAAAGGTACAACCAACCTTCAGCCTGAGGGTTTTACTGTCTCAAAAGACAGAAAACCGTCTCATTACTCAGTCTAGAAAACACAGTTCAAGGGACAGCCAAGAGATCTTTGTTCCGCCTCTCAGTCTGAACATTCTCAATTCTATCGAGAAGACATTTCATTTTTAAAAAATGAAAAAGAACTGACCTAATCCATGCCAATTCATCAGTGGAAATCAAACCTTTACATCTTAAAAGCAGAGTCTTGAGCAAAAACAGACGGGAAAATTGAGTAGCTACAGGCAAAGAGGGAGAAAAACAACAAAAGAAATTTCTCAAACATAATATTCTTGCGTTCAGATTTGTGTGTGGGTCTTCATAAACTACTCCAGATATATTTTGAACTTTACAAAATTAAGCCAACATCCAAATGACGGAGAATGCCACATTCATCTGGGACACAGTAAAAGTTCTATACAAGCGTTATTTATTATTACATTTTTTTAAATGCACACCAAAAATGATACATATTAAACACATTCAAAGTACTGTCTATGGAGTGGGGATGGGATAAAAAGGAGTAACGACAGACAAACAAGAGTAGCCTTGCATGAAACAGTGACACTAGCTCACCACGAACTCAGAAGTACGATTAATTTAATCCTCTTCCATTTACATTTTTTAAAAAATTCACAAGAATTTACCAATCAAGCTGTTATCAACCATTTGCTTTACCGAGTTGGCAAATACGGATTATTTGCAGGTAGCTTTTGTGGTAAGTCAACGGTTCAAAGTTCAAAAAACTCACCCTGAACTTAGGATGAACTTAAGATATAAAAACTGGACTTCCCTGGTGGTGCAGTGGTTAAGAATCTGCCTGCCAACGCAGGGGACACGGGTTCAAGCCCTGGTCCGGGAAGATCCCACGTGCCGCGGAGCAACTAAGCCCGTGTGCCACAACTACTGAGCCTGCGCTCTACAGCCCGTGAGCCACAACTACTGAAGCCCGTGTGCCTAGAGCCCGTGCTCCGCAACAAGAGAAGCTACCGCAATGAGAAGCCCACGCACCGCAACCGAGAGTAGCCCTTGCTCACCACAACTAGAGAAAGTCCACACGCAGCAACGAAGACCCAACACAGCCAAATAAATAAATAAGATATAAAAACTACAGCCAAGCCCAGCCCACCCCAAAAAGAAAAAAAAAAAAAAAAAAGGGAGCGCCACCCTTAATGCTTGTGATGCCCATCTGCTCAATCCTGCCAACCACCCTAGGCATTCCCATTACTCCATGAGGGCACTTCCGAGATCTGAGCCCTGCTGGTTCTCATCAGGTCAGTCCATTCATCATCAATATTTTCCAAAGCCTGCTCTATGTCAGTCCCTGTTCTTTGGGCCGAGGCTATACAGCACAGAACAAAACAGACAAGTTTCCCGGCCCTCAGGGGTGGAAAGGATATGCACAGAATGTCAGATGTTGATTTAAATAAAAGCAGGGGTGGGAGACAGGGACTGCCAGCTTGGGTGTGTACACAGGACGGTCAAGGAGAGTGCATCACTGAAAAGTGACACTTCCAAAAAGCCCTGGAGAGGAAGCGGCAAGGCAGGAGGAAGGGTCAGGGAAGTACCCAGAGGAAGTGGTGAGTTCACGAGCTCTGAGGCAGGAGGAAACCCAGCAACAGCCAAAGAAGAGCAAGGAGGCCACTGGGCTGAAGCCAAAAACAGCCAAGGGGAGAACACGAGGATGCCCGTGGGGCCCAGGGGCCCAGCACACAGGACCTTACAGGCTGTTACAAGGCCTGCAGGTTTTATTCTATGAGTGGAGCATCTGACCAGGGGAGGGGCCTGTCCCCTGCGCTGAGAAGCGCCTGCGGGGGAACGCAGGCTTCACTGGGCGACCACTGAAACCATCAGGCAGGTCAGCACAGCACGGCAGCAGTGGAGGTGGCCTGAAGCAGAGAGACTGTGGACAGACCCTGTGATGGACGTGTCTCACGGGAGATGCGATGGAGGGAGGGGTCTAAGATGCAATTCAAAGGATGGAGTTCTCGTTTAAGGAGATGTGGGATCGCTGGTTTGGACAGGAAGGTCGGGAGGTGAGTTTGAGGCATGGTACGTTGGTAAGCCGGACATCCAAGCGGATAAATGAATTAATCTGGAGTTCAGAGGGCTCTGGGCTGGCGACAGTTTGTGTATAGGTGGTATCAGATAAAGGAGGTATTCTAGAATCAGAGAGTGAAGAATGTCAAATGCTCCTGAAACGTCAAATAAGACTGAGAACTGATCACCAAGCACATACCTCATGCAGAAAAGTATGAACTGGGCCATACATTGTATCATTTACTATTTTTTATGTACTGAAATGGAATTATTGCGGCCCTGAATGTACTATATCTTAAATAAAATGTGCCTTTCAAATAAAAACATTTAAAAATTTTCCCCTGGCAAATGTCTACTCATCCACAGCTCAGCCTAGATGACCCTCTCTTGGAAGGCTGTTTCCTGGCCCCTGGGCTAGGCTGGGTCTCTCCCGTTAGACGTTCACACTGCACCTCATACATCCCTTTCATAACATGCATCGAATGGGGATGGGCCTCCCACCCCAACTACCTTCCGTGCTCTGAGCCTCACAGGCTCTGGCAGGCCTTCCAGCAGCCAGCTGCTGGCCCCTGGGATCCAGCCCGGGCCACCTCCCCGCTCGACACCAAGAGTCCAGGGTCACTGCCTCCCGGTCTCCGGTCTCCTGCTCTGGACGGCCAGCCTCTGAGCAGGGAGGTTGCTCTGCTCCCCACCCCCCTTCAAGCAGGGCTGCTCGAATGTGCTCCAGCGCCCGCAGGCTCCCTCCCTCTCCTCCCATCTCCCCTTTCACTGGAAAACCATTCATTACCAGCAGCTTTCAAATGCTTGACTGTATTCTAAACCACATTTAGACTCAGAACCAGCTGTGAACAGGACACTGAAACAATGCTCTCCTGGTTTCCTCTGAGAAGAGTGGTTAATCAGACTCCATTCCTGCGGGTGAAGAGCCCAGGAACACGAGGGCTGCTGTGTGCACAGGGCCCTCCCTGCCTGCAGTCCTGCAAGTCTGCTCCCCAAGGTGGACTCTGGGCTTCACCCTGCTCCAGCCAGGATGCGTGTGGAGGAAACAGGGGCAGACGGCGAAAGCCCCACGGGCCTTCCCGGGACTGCTGGTGGTGTTCTCCCAACGGAGGAAGAGGGAATTCGAGGATTTCTCCCCCAAGACACGTTTGCTTTTCTCCCCTGGACCACTGCCTATTACTGCACTGTATACGAAAGGTGAGAGTTTCAGGTACCGATTCAACTAACGCATAACAATGTCTTTTTCTATTGCTAAACTAACGAAGTGACTACAGGCTCGTAAAAGACAACACACACAAATTGTGTGTATCTATTTCCCCCTTAATGTATGTAAGAGGAGCAGTTTCTTCCCTGCCAAGCCTTCACAATTTCCAGAAAACATTCTTACCTGGCGATGCCTAATCTAACTGCTTGCCTGCAAACAGGGAGCACAGTCAGGGAAGGGAGATGGGGAGGGAGTCCACCACTTCCGAAGCCGGGCATGGAGGCAAAGCTCCTTCTCAGGAACCAGTGGTGGGAGCACGGACACCCAAGCTGGTCTGCTGCTCAAAGGCCCTGGCTGCAGGTAAAACAGAGCCGCCAGGAAGCACGTACTTCCCGGAGCTGGGCGCTGCTTTGTAAGCTCCTACCTGGATTACCCAGTTTATTCCTTGAGGAAGTAAAACAATCATCTCCATTTTACAGGTGAAGAAACCACAAATAAAGGGAGGCGGTAGGAACACAGACTTGGCCTGAGGTAAAAGGGCAAAGGTCACCTAGCAGTCTCCCTCAGGGAGAAGCCACCATCAGAGACGTGGGCCTTCATGGCCTGACATCACCCATTTCCAGCTGCGCCCACATTTTCCCATCCTGACCAGTTCCTAAGAATGAGCCTTCGTCCCCAGAGCTGGCTTAGGAAGTGGCCCTGAACCCCACTCCCAAGCCCACCATGCTGCTCCAGAAACTCAGACAAGCAGGGAAGACGCTGCTAGATAACTACCTAGCCTCCTTAGATTTTGTGAGGATTAAATAAAACAACATTAAACGCCCAACGCACAGCTGCATTCATTAAAAAACTGAAGGCAGTTGTATGTGTCTCGGTTCAAACTTAATTAATAAGCCCAACCCCTGACCCAATCCTGGAAGCCATCAGCCGGATCCACCTCTGAGCCCCCAGAGCACCCTCCAACTTGAGCCCGAAGGTGTTCTCACCTTAGGTGCCAGCACCAAGCAGCAGGTAAATAATGTGACCCCTGCATTAGCACCTAGGCTCCATCTCAGCCAGGCTGCGGTGCGCTGGTGACCACAGGCTGTGCGGGCCCTTCCTGCGAGCAGCTTTCCCACCCGCAGGCTTGGAACCCTCCTCCAGCCCTCCACACGCGTTGAGGAGGCCCCCGCGTGGGCCAGATGCTACTCCGGATGCCGGGAGCTCAGTGAGACAACCCCACCCTAGAGGAGCTCTCAGGCAGACCCGGAAGTTAGAAGCTAATGGGTGAGGGGCTTCCCTGGTGGTGCAGTGGTTAAGAATCCACCTGCCAATGCAGGGGACACGGGTTCGAGCCCTGGTCCGGGAAGACCCCACATGCCTTGGAGCAACTAAGCCCGTGCGCCACAGCTACTGAGCCTGTGGTCTAGAGCCCGCGAGCCACAACTACTGAGCCCGTGTGCCACAACTACTGAAGCCCACGCGCCTAGAGCCCGTGCTCCGCAAGAGGAGAAGCCATCGCAATGAGAAGCCCGCGCACCACAACAAACAGCAGCCCCTGCTCGCCACAACCAGAGAAAGCAGAAGACCCAACGCAGACAAAAATAAAATGAATAAATTAATTTAAAAATAAATAAATAAAAGCTAATGGTGAAATGTATGCAAGATGCAATGGAAACTAAAATCTTCCGACGGTAATTTCACCTTGAACCTACCTTTAAGGTAGAGACTGAGTGTAATGACAGGATCTCCAAGTATCACCAAACGTCATTCAAGAAACATTAATCAGGATAGAGAAAGTTCTGCTTGACTCTTTTATTAATTCAGGATTATATATTACAAAACCTACTCACGCCTCCAAATAATTCTGCCGTTTGACAGCAGTGGGAAATGTTTTGGTAAGTTAAATGACCACGTGTCAGTCCTCTGCCTGAACACTGAAAACTCTGTAGGAAGATGAGCACAGCGGGCAAGACCCTGTTGTGACCCTCCCGTCTCCGTGTGAGCAAAGAAGAGCGACAAGCACACTAAATAAGACCCCTTGTCAGGAAGGCGGCATCGGCAAGTGAATCTAAGTCTCAGCTGTGAAGTCTCTGTAACGCTGGGCAGACGGCGGGGCAGGAGAGGAGACTTTGTCATCTAATCTGAGCACCTACACAGCTCACCTAGGACACTCGGCGGCCAAACCACAGCGGCTCCACAACCCTCCGACATGGACAAGGAGAGTCAGCCACCGGCACCCTCTGCAGACCACACACACAGTGCAGCTCCACCAGGCGTGGTGTGCAGCTCAGGCAGGCCCTGATGTCGGGGCCGTAGACGTGGCTTTGGGAAAGTGATGTGATGTAGCACAAGAAGCAAAAGCTCTGGAGAGAGAGACCGACCTGAACCGC
>NW_006784492.1:2278397-2282676 GCF_000442215.2 Lipotes vexillifer
CGCTCACTACGGGTGTGACACTGGGTAAGGGACCTCAGCGGCCTCCTCTGTGCTAAGACGGACCTGCTCCAGATGCTGTGAAGGTGAAACAAAGCAATGAATGTCTCTGAAATGCCAGCGTCTAGGGCAGGTCCTGAGCAACACCTGCTCTTGCCCTGGGCCTCCTTCCCATTGCCCACCATGTTTCTGATCTGAGCTTCTACCAAGAGCCTGAATCACTGCAGACCATCTATAAATGTGGACTGCAAGGAATAAATCGTGAATGCATTCAACTTAAACAGTTACTAAGGCCTGCGCTAGGACTGCGGATACAGGCAATGTTCTCCTTGGTCCTAATTCTAGAAAGCACTCAAGCACTTCACCAACACCAGAAGAGGCCTAGGCATCAAAGCACAGCGGGCAGCATTCACGAGGCATCAGGCACCGACTACATCACATCACCAAGGTCTCGGGAGAGGAATCCTTGGAGCCCCTTTCACTGAGACACCCAGCGCTCTGCTGCACGTTCACTGCCCACGTGTCTGACGCACACTGTACACTCTCTCATCAGAGTGCTGATGCGTCTCTGGAGCCTGAGCTCTGGGACCCACCTCGTGGGTTATGCTGCCTTGTAACTAAATCCCTTAGCGAGGACTCTGTGGGGAAGTGCACAGGCTCTGGAGCAGGCGGCTTGTGCCTGAACACCAGCTGTGCCATCCAGCTGGCCGTATGACCTTGGGCAGGTCACTCTGCCTCTCCGGGCCTCAGTTTCCTCACATGTAAAACAGAGGTGTTACAATTCACTCCAAGGGCTTGTCCTAAGGGTTAAATGAGATCATGTGAGAAGCAGGGGAGTCAATCTGCGAGTCCCCTTGGCCTCTGCCCCCGCTGGATTACAGCCATCTTCGGCCTAGAAAAAAGACAGATTAGCACTCCCCAGGACAGCGCTCTTCACTGGCCCGTCGTCACCATCGCTGATCTCTTGCACCGTGACATCATCAGAGTAGATCAGCACCAGCTCTTCTTTTGAACAGAAACAATAGGAAATTCCAGAGCGCTCTGCACATAGTAAAGGCCAGGTACTGCTTCCAAACACCTGTCTCAGTCATATACGTATATATACGTATTACGTTGCTGCACACATGGCCACACACCGGCTCACAACATCAAGTTTATTTCCTTTTGCAAGTCAGGGTGAAAAAAGTTTGAAAGACACTATTCCAAGACTGTGTTTTCCAAACCTCCCTTTAACCTGGAATCCTAAGAATCTAACTTGGGGGCCTAAAACAGATAAGGCAGAAGCTGAAGACTCTGGTCCCATGTGATCCTCTCCTAACACCCTCCCCGAGGGGTCACGGGCCCCAGGCCTGGGAATCTGTGAGGCCAGGGTTCATAGTCAAATTACAGCACAGGTGCACCAACAGGGGTGCAGAGACACAGCCTATGCAAAAGTCGACTGTTCATGGTGTAGAGGAACCATTTGTTGGTTAAATTAAGGTGGCCTTTCAGGCAGGCCCCAAACACTCCCAGCCGGCACAGCCAGACAGGTGAGCCCAGCACCCCAGCAGTGGCCACTTCATGGCCTGATGTCTATCCTATTCTGTAGTGACGTCAGCACTTGTGGCCTCAGCTACGAGCTCTGACCTCCAAACCCTTGTTCCCAGCAAGAATTCAGCGGAGTCAGAACAGTCTCAGGGTTTAGAACAGAAGTAATGAAACGCCAGGAGTCCCAAAGGCTCATTCCCACGGGTGCAGACAAATCAGCTTTATTTAAGGGACTGAGCCTCGTTTCAGATGACATTCGGACTTTACCTTCTAGAAGTAAGCCTTTTGTCTCCTGAAAAAAGTGAGCCAAAAAAAAAAAAAAAAAAAAGTCAAACAAGCTACACGTTCCCAGCAGTTTTAGATTCACTGCGCAAATTAGTGCTGGAGCCCAAACGGGCCTTTCAGTCGAAGTATATCTTTCCTCCTGCAGAGCCCCTTCTGCACGGCGGGGCAGGGGGATGAAGGGTGATCACCTTACAAGGCCCTGAAAGGCTAACCGTCTGGGTAGACAGATGAAGAAACAGGCTCAGAGAGGCTCCACGGCCCTCGCTCGGGCCACGGTTAAGTAACGAGAGAGGCCGGGGGTCGGGCGGGACTGCAGGATCCCAAAGCTGATCCTGCAGTGGGGCCTGAGGCACTGCTCCCTCTGCGCCCCCCGCCAGCCTTCTCAACTGGCCCCCTGCGGGTGACATCCCAGCCCTTCCCCAGGCCACCACATCCACTGTGTGAGAAGACTTGCCGGTCTACCGCTCCACCCCGGAACTCTCTGGAAGCCTGTAAGTATACTCCGAGGTCCCACAGGTTCCCTAAAGCTGCCCTAAAGCTGCCGAGTCGCCTCGTCCGGCCCCTACACTTGCCCTGGGGCCACAGCCCGCCCTCGCCAGCGCCCCTCCCTCCCCTCCCTCACCCTCCACCCACTTCTGCAGCCTCAGCTCAGGCCCTGCTCTTCCTCCCTTCCTCTGTCCCGCCTCCAGGCTCCCCCGCCACCCCCCCCCCCACCGTCTCCCCTAACCTAAAACTCACTTCCAACAGAACGCACCTCCATCCTCACCCCAAGCGAAGGCCTTCAACTGCTCCCTCTGGCCCTGGGAATCCTGCCCGAGCTCCTCGGCTTGGCATCCAAGACGCGCCAGACTCGGCCTCCCGAGCTCTCGCCTGCCATTCTCTGCCCTGTACTTTAGGCTCCCACATGGCCACGCCAACTGCTGCAGCCCTGATGCTGCTGCAGCACCGCATGCTCACGTCACGTCTCGCTCAAACTGCCGTGTTACCTTGTGTACCCTGACCCCTCGGCCTGTCTCCAGGCCTCGGTCCTCCCCTTGTTCCAGAGACGGCATTCATCACATGCTGCGCAGCCTTGCTGTGCACGGACAGCCTCTCCCCGGAGACAGAAGCTCCGGACAGGCAAGCGCCTGCCTGTCTCCGATCCCAGCGGAGAGCCCGCACAGAGCTGGTGCTTAGTGACGCCTCGCGGAAGGAATGGGTAAACGGCACCTTGGAAGCTGAGAGTCCAAGACACCCTTCTCCCCTGGAGGGAGTTCCGGAGGACCAGTCACAGTCACAGGCAGCGCTCAAGAGAGCAACGGAGCCGAGCAGGTGACCAGCAGCACGGGGCTGAGGACACGGGGCGTATCGTGCTCAGGGCGGCTGGGGAGACTGTAAGGCAGGACGCGGGGCTCAGGTGAGCCCTGAGAGAAGCTGGCAGTGAGGAATGAAAAGTGGGGGCACGGAGATGAGAAAACACTCTGCAAACACATAAAAATGCAGTCTTACCAATCGATTAGGTAGATGTCTGGAGTTAAGTTGTTTTTCTTGAAATGAGCAAATAATTTCGGCAAATTTTCTTCAAAGAATACCTCAAATGCAGCAAAATAAGTCAACATCTAGGGAGATAATGTGAAATACACTAATAAACTCATTATCAGCACACGTTTCCAATCTACCAAAAACAGTCAATATACTTTTTACACCTTTAGAATCTAACAATCATCTTCGTATGTAAATTCTCACACACCTTCATCGGCAACCCGAAACTAGGCACTACACAGGCAATTTCTAAATAAGCTCACTCTCTAACCTTATATAACGTTACCGACTACATCTTATTATTTCTTCCACTTGTAGATAACTGAAACCCAGAGCAGTTACGTAGCTTGCCTAATGAGGTCACATCACCAGCGTGTGGCAAGGCAGGGCCCTGAACCCCTGCCTGTCCCGCAGGCTAGGCTGACTCCTGATGGGCTCAGTCTTTTCTAAGAACGAGGAACGAATTAACTGTGGAAAATTATCTCAAAAAACATGCCTGCCTCCCTGCTGACCCGCAGCATTTCCAGAGGGCATATAATGCTAATACTGAGGCAGGGCAACAGCGCTCTGGCTCAAAAGTGCAGCTCTTTTGAGGCAATGAGGGAGGAAATGCTGAAGGGAAGGGAAGCGGCCACAGCCTGTTTTATGAGCACGTGCTTTTCAACTTCTTACAGGGTTTGCAGGGAAACGAAACGTACAGAGCAGCGGTGCGGTGCTGAAACAGAAAGAACAGCTCCAAGTGGGTGGGAGCGATACGATCTGAGAGGCTGGATGCATGTGGGCAGATGGCAACTCCCGGATGCTGTTTGCACATCTTAATGAAGGCATGTACGGTAAACCAGGGGTCTCCAACTGGGGGGAATCTGCCTCCCGGAGGACATTTGGCTGTGCCTCGGGACATTTCTGGTTGCTCCATCTAGAATGGGGGGGGGGGGGGGGGTTGTGCCTT
>NW_006784492.1:2282742-2285626 GCF_000442215.2 Lipotes vexillifer
GGGGTGCTACTGCATCTGGTGGGTAGAGGCCAAGGATGCTGCTAAACAGCCTCGATGCACAGGACAGCCTCCACCACGGCTATCCGGCCCCAAATGTCCACAGCGCTGCTGCAAAGAAACCCTGCTGGAAATGCAGGTCCCACTCAACGTTATGATTCTATGACTTTTCCTTAATAATACAAGCTAAAATTTTTAAGCACAGTTTTTATCATGTGTTTCCAAAGAGGAAGCTGGGGTCTTACCTTCAAAATGAGGAGGTATTTAGATGTAAATCATTTTATTATATATAAAGAGTTTTTCCCTGACTATGAAAGTAGTATCTGTCAAAATGCTCACTGTGGAAATCTTACAAAGTACAGAAATGAATAAAGATCATCCGTAAACACTGTTACTATTGTGGTATATTTCCTTTTATCGTTAAATATGGTAGCTATCATGGAATACGTTGTTATACATGCTTTTGAAAAAAATAGCATTTTACCTTAAATATTTCTCCAATACAATTCTTTGCAATCAGTACTGCGCTGGATATATTTCCAGATTTTAAGGAACCATTCTGCATTCCCTTATATCCCCATTTTTAAATGTTTTCATTTTTTACAATGAAAAATAATTTTAAATTTTATTGAATAATTACAAACAACCGTGTAATAACCACCTTTGTGCAGAGTGTCTTGCCCACACTTGAACTTTCTTAGAACCGATTCTTACGAGCAGAATTATATACCAACGCCATTTACTGCTACTGACGTCTAACACCAAACTGTCTTCTAGAAGGACTTGCCGATTTAACATTTCCCTTCACAGCCAGCATTCAGCAGCAGCTTTAAAACACTTCTTTTAAAAAACAAATGTATGTACGGCCTGAGCAAGAAATACTCAGGAGTCCTTTAGGTGTCAAGGAGAAAAATTGCCTAGCTGATCTAAACTGTTGGATCGCTTTGGTCCTGAAGTACTGACGATAAATTAGTTATCAGTGAACTATCAACAAATGATCAGCAAATCAAGACAACGTGAATTAAAAAGGTGATGACCTGTTGAACTGGTGACTCCTCGCCTGGGCTACGGGAAGCAGAAGGGGTTCCGACGCCGGCTGCTCGCGGACCAGCTATGCGCCTCGAAGGAACCCCATCACTCCCGAGCCTCACTTCCTCACCACGCCAGGAGCAGGTGGGGCCTCCCCAGGGCAAGGACTGCCAACTCCTTCCTGAACACGCCGCCGTCCACGGAGACGCTGGTCTCGAACGCGTCTCCCCTCCTGCGTACCAGCCCACCACGTGAAGCAGAGCCCCGTGTGGCAGTGGGCAGCGGGCAGCCACAGGGCCCCACTATGCGACGGGCTATTTGACAGACCCTAACGTGGGGCCTGCTCCTGACCTTCTGCTTGGACACAAAGTGTGTACGCCTGTGCAGGAGTCTCCCTCCTCCCTCACTTGAAGAATGTATTTTCAGAAAGACTTTCTGAACGAAGGTACTAAGAAATTCATGCGTATGGCTATGGACCACATGTTTTTAAAGTCCAACACAACGCCCCAAATGAGCCGCCATGTTACCTAGGGCGACTTATTCTAAGTATCTTAGTGGAGGGAGAATGCGTTCTTTATCCCGCTGAAGAGAATGATTAGGCAACGCTTGCTGCGTGAGGACACAGCACCCAGGACACAACACACACAGGGGATACTTACGAGGCCGTGGTCCACTCGGAAAAACGCCATTTGACAGGGTTTATTCAAAAGATTAGAAAAAGCAATGAAGGCATCTGCAGTATCTAAGTTCAAGATCAACACGGCCGCTATGAAGGACATGCCCTGAACCTGAGAGGAGAAGAGAAAGGGGCGTTAAACGAACGGCAGCGACCACAGTCAGAGCAGCTCTTCCATCTTATTGAAAGAAGACCCCAAGCACCCTCACGCTGGAAGGTCCCACACTGCACCCACCCATCGCCACCCGCCAGAGGCTGGACCAACAGCCTCATGGATCCCGACCCGCCCTGACTTGGAACCAGAGCCCTGGCACGCCAGCCGCCTGTGTGAGCTCCTTCAGTCCCACCCCTAACACGTGGGAAACCATAACCGCCCCCCCCACCTCTGCATTTGACACGCTGCCCTGCAGAATGTACAGCTTCCTGGTGCCGCAGAAATGTACGTCTGAGCGAACACGTCACTCTTTCTAAAGCCATGCATGCACACGTCTGCTAAGCCACAGAAACGTCAGCAGCATAGTTTTAAAAACTGTTACTGCTAAACGCTTTCCTGATTTAACGCTGAGAGAAAAAAAAATCACGTGCAGAAAATGAAAATCAAACCCAGTTAAAATGTAGTCGATGCCACAGAGCGGCCATGTCAGCTCAATTTCTCTATGAGGAAACTGAGGCAAGTCATTTACCCTGAGACTTTTCATACCCAACAAAAAATGGCATTCAACCCAACATCCGCACCTACGATGTGCCGGGCAATGTTGTGACTTTCTCTCTAGAGGAGAACATTATAAAATATTGGAAAAGTTCACTTACATAACCCACATCCGGTCGGTAACAAGTGTAAGCGCCCAAAATGCTGTGCAACATGTCGTGGTACGGGCCACCCTATAGGGACCAACACACCAAAGACATGCGTCAGCCGTGTTAGTGCTTGGGTGATGGATGTCGCCGCCACCAGGCACGCCTGCTGTTTCCGAGCAGACCTCGTTGCCAAGCAGTATTAAGCAGCTCGGCGCGCATCGCGTGACTGGACAAACACTACCTACCAACCCACAGCTGACCATGTCATCTGTAGCTCCGCCTACAAAGCTGCACTGAGCTGGTGGGCCAGGTGTGAGCACTGCGCTAGAACAACTCCCTTAGTTTGGCTGCTGCTGTGTAACTAGTTCCCCGGCAAGTTCAGCA
>NW_006784492.1:2285707-2308867 GCF_000442215.2 Lipotes vexillifer
AGGTAACCAGGCTCTTCAGAGCCGGTGCGTGCCCACCGGCACTCTGCCCACCCCCAGCACGCCCCCCCGCCCCCCGACCACCCTTTCTGCCTCCTTTGCCCTAACGGCCACTGTCTGTGCTTCTTTTGTATTTTTCAGCATGGCAGGTGCAGGAGAGACACTCTAATTCTTAAGCCCCAATAGCTACCTTTTTATTCTAAGCATTCTCCAGCTCTCCCATCCCTCCAAGATTTCCATTTGCTCCCGTAACTTCTTCCAAAAATTTAAGTGCTGGAATTTCTTCTTCCTAACTGAGCACAGAGGTGCCTCGCACTGATGCCAACGTGTCTGAAGACACAGAGCTGACGAGCTCAGCCCACGTCACATGCCCACTGTGCACGTCCGCCGTATGGCTACACGAGAATGCCACGGCCCAGCCATCCCATCCTGACGTATAAAAAGAAGAGGCACTTCCGAATCGCAGAGGGACAAAATCAAACAGCAATGGGAGGGTAAAAAGACGACATCCAGGGCTAAGCGGGTAAGAGAAGGGGGGACAAGGAGGGACCCTGTGGTAGCATCAAATGTCCACCTGAGGATTAGTGTCGACTGTCACCGAGTGAAATCTGGTCTAAGGCCAAATGAGAAAAAAGCAAAAGCACTATACTGAACTTTCCTTAAAGCTAATATGTTCTTAACTTAAAAGATTTTCCACCACCCTTCTGATTACGTCCCTCTAACTTTGGTGCTACATGGCCATGGTTTGGTGAAAATATGGTGCTAGTAGATGGCAGTTCCTTATTTTAAAGTCCTTAACTTGTTTTGGACATTTCATAGTTTCCCCACACTCCCCCTTTGTTTTTTTAATACTGCCCATTTATGAAATCTAGAACTTTGGGAAGCAGAGACTGAGAGAGACACGCCCGAAGGAAGCCAGAGCAAAGAGGAAAAGCCATTTGTCCCCAGCCTCACCCGAAAGAGATCCCTAAAGCTCTCCTCTTCTGAACACGTCTTTCAGCACCAAGTTAATCACCCGGTGACTCTCAAAGTCAGTGATGCCGAATCCCCAAGAGATGTTCCATGGAAAACATTCTGGGGCCTGGGTCTGGGAAAGGCTGGACCTCGGTGCCCACAGGGTGCAAGCACCCTCTCAGATCCTGTCCCAGTTCTGTGACGGCCCTTCCTGGCTACACTCCAAGTGTGTCTCAAAGCTCCGCCCTTACACTCTCTTTCCTCCAGAGCAGGGACTGCCCTGCAGCTGGTTCCTACCTCAAATAGAGCAGCCAACAGTTAGTAAGTAGGGTCCACGGAATTGAGCTGTATCCTCTCTGTTCATTCCTTTAGTGAGGTTCCCTCTCCCAAAAGGAACTGGGGATTCCCTGAACCATAAGCTGTTTGATGCTTCCATTCTGGGTCTCCTTCTGCCGGGAATGTCTTTCCCATTCTCTGGTCAGACTGTCAATTCAAACCTAGTCCAACCGCAGCCCAAGAGCCACTTCCTCAGTGACAGCATGCCTGAGGCCTCATCCCTGACCTCTCCCGGCTGCCGTATGTACTACCAGGAGAGTACCTGGGACACGCCACACTTTTGAAAAGCCCAGCTGTGTCTGAACTCTACATCTCCTGGCTCACTCTAGGTGGTCGCTAACTGATCTGTTGTAATTTGTTCCGCTGTCCTTTACTGGTTACCCGGTGTGTACAAGGCGTGATGCTAGAAACAGGGGCTTGACGGAATCAGACTGGGTATTCCTCAGTCACATCAAATACTTGTTGGAAAGGATCAGTTACCCTTATTTTTAAAAGTCTAAATGTATTAACAAAGGACCCTCCCTCCCAACAAAAATCCCTAGTACCTTTCAAACTTGATTACAAATACATGCAATTTGACATCTGTGCATTTTAGACAAAACATACTTAGAGCAACAAATCACTGCCACCACCTACTTGCTGGAAAATGCAGAGATTAGGGAATGTTCTGGAAATGTCCAGTTTAATTAGCTCCAGACTGGCTTCTCTGTCTGCTGCTGAAAAACCAGCATCTGTCAAAAGATCAAGAGTCATCACACCTCTCAGAGGTGAGTGTGTGGAATAACTGCGAGGCTTAGAACTTTTACAAGAATGAAACAAGGGAAGGAAGTTCCTCAGAAGCACATGGGCCTAATTACAACTTGAACCAACAGGATCAACAGTCTGTAGGATTTCTTGCTTTAAGAGTAAAAATCTCAGAGCACCATCTAATGTTAGTTCATCATCAGACATTTTCTAGAGTCTGAAGTCAAAATCTAATTTGAAATTACCTTTTATCAACGACTGCCAGTGGAAGTAAGGGCAAGTCAGGGACCAGACACAAATGAATCCCAGGCACAGAAAACACCAAAAGAATCATTATTTAATCCAGAACATCACTGGTATGAACGTAGAATATGGGTGGGTTACCGCAGTATAACACTCATGTGCACTATTTCTAACAAATAATTATGAATAACTTGCTTTATATTTTTTAAATTCCAATACCACATAGACAGTATTAAAAAAGGGCAGCAAAAAAGATACTACTTAACCAACTAAAGTAATCATAACCATCCTCGTGTGTCACAGAAAATTCTAAAAGCATAACCTAGGAAATATGCAGTGTTCTTGTCTCTTTGGAAGTATCTCTGAGGCTACTCTATAAACCAACACTCAAGCGATCCTGGGTGCCAGGCTACTGTCCAGCACGTGAGCAGTGAAGAGAGGAAAAGATATTGGTCACGACCAGCCCTCCAGCATGCTAGGACACTGACAAGTCTCAGGAGCCAGTATAATCTTTCTTACAAAAGTTTTCTTCTTTAACCTGTTCGCTCTAAAAAACTCCCTTTTCGGGGATTCCCTGGCGGTCCAGCGGTTATAGGACTCGGCACGTTCACTGCTGTGGCCAGGGTTCCGTCCCTGGTCAGGGAACTAAGATCCCGCAGGCTGCTCTGCGTGGCCAAAAAATTAAAATTAAAAAAAATCCCCTTTCCCATGAAGCTTTTATAAATTTGCACCAACCACTTCAGTTAAGTAAACCTTCCTTGTTATGTACTAAATAATGATACGCGTAACTGATCAGAGGAGCCCACCGGGGTTAGCGCCATGTATACCTTCATTCTCCACTTCAGAGCCTCCCGTGCTAAAGCACCGCCACCGCTCCTTGGCTCGGGCAAGACAGATGTCAAAGAGCTCTGGAAGAAAAGCCTTTGGGTAAGTGTCACGTGCACACGTGTCTCCTCAGAAACACCAGAGAAGGCACTGCTGCCTCGTTCAAATATTTACAGTTCAACTACACACCACAGGCTTATTACAGCTACTGAAACAATCCCCCCAACTTAGCCAGAAGGTACTTCTGTTGTCTACAGACATCACTACACACACAAGGAAATACATAAAATGCCTCCATGCCTGGTATTCACTCTGTTACACAACCCACCCATAAAGCTATATTGTTTTGATGTGTTTGCGAGTCTATCGCCTTACCAGACTGTGAGCTCCTTGGGGTAAGACCATGAGGGTGTCTCATTCATGTCTGTATCCAGAGCAAATAGCTCTGGGATTGACACAGATCAATATAATCAATGAATATCTGACTGATGAAGAAAGGGAGAAACACGCAGAAAGCCCAGAACAAGCAGAAGATCTGGTTTCAAATAAAGACAAGATGGAACCGCTAGCCCCTGGCCCAGTCTTCCTGAACTTGCTGCCTGACGTGGGATAGGGGTGCAAGCAACACAGGCGGAAGTTTCAAAAAATAAGGATTCTTGGTGGCAGAGGCGCATCAAGACAGCTCTCTCACAAGACGGCTTCCAAATCTCCCCCATATTCAGAACTTATTTTTTCAATAATTCTTCTCTGGGTACTTAGGCAACAGTTAAATAACTCACGCTCACAAATCTCACTTTTATACCCAGACCTCCAGGGGTATAGCCATGCCCCACTCCTCCTGAAAGACTGAACCCACAGAGAGAGGCCTCCCAGGCCTCTGCCGGCCCACCCGTCCGGTGGGTGCTTCCCACTCCCCGCCGGCTCCCATGCCTCCCAGCCATCGGTTGCCCTGGATCACAAACGACCACTAGTCAATCACTAAGACTTTAATTGCAGCTACCCAGAGAATTTCTACCACTTTATTTTTTCCACCAATACTTCTGGAAAGTAAAGCAGAGCACATCTGCCTTCCGGACAGTATATGCTATTTTTTTCAAATACAAGTCAAATTCTAGTAACACTGTTGTGTTCCAACAAGGTAAATTTTGATTAAGGACCTTCTTCTAACCCTGTGAAGGATCTGATGTACAGTCTACACTAGTCTGCAAGGGCAGTACAATTATGAGATATAACTTCATACCAACATCGTCACCTGGAAGGACTGCATGCATCTTAACTCAAATGCTTATGGAACAAATCTGCAGGTGTGCTGAGCTGGAGGCTAGAGGGTCTGGGGAACTTCTGCCCACTCTCAGTTTCCAGGAGGCGGGCTTAGCTTTGCTCATTTTGGCAGGAGACGGAGGAAAACAACTGTGTGGCCCCTGACCACTGGGAACAACTTTCCAGATGAGGTTATTTGACAGTTAAAGCACAGACGCTGGCAGCCTCAGGGCAAAATGGGTCAAAGTGTCAGTTTTTGAAACACCCGCATGGTTTTGCTGGCGTGTGTCTGTGGGAGAGGAAGGTGAACCCACCTTCTTTCCAGACGAAGCTTCAAAGTACAAAGGCTGATTTCCCAAAGAGTGAAGTGTAACAGTACGATCAGGCTGACTTTCAGTGAGTTTCCAACTGCACAGCCACAAAAAGAGCAAAACCCTGGGGCTTCCCAAATCGCAACACAGGCTTCAGAGTCAGCCAGTGGCTGACTTTCTCAGTAGGGAAATAAGGTCAACAATACCTGCCCCTCAGACCACTGCCAATGTTAACTAAGATGTGAGTAAAGAACCAGGCCAGGCCTCAACAGCAGACTTCAAGATCATCTGTGTTGTCACATTGGCTTGAATACGCAGCAACACTGAGGTTAAGAAGGACCCAATAAGGTGGCACTCATTCATTCATTCATTCATTCAGCAAAGACTTCCTGAGGGCCTGACTGCACAGAGAGCTGTGCTGGGCTCGGGTGACGGAAAGGAAAGCGTGACAGGTGAGGCCCCAGCTTCCTGAGCATCAGTTCTAGGTGGGCAACTGACATTAGGCAGCTAATTATACAAGAAAGACACAATTTAAATAAAACGAGCCAGTATCAAAATTTAGACAAACTTTCAAGGCACGTGACTGATTAATTAGCCATTTAGCCTGATATACTATGATGATACGGTCTATGAAGGGTTTTAATTTAAATAAAATCAGTGCAGCCAGCAGTGAGAACCAAAAATTAAAGACACACACACAGAGTAGCCTGCATTACATCCAACTGGTGTAGAGTTGTTGATGCAGCTTAGAAATTTTCAAGAACAGGGACTGAGGCAAATGGTCATCCATTTCTCCAAACATCTACTTCCAGGGAAGCTGCTGAAAAATCATTTCCACAAGTTAAATGCTATACATCTTCTCACGTACAGATGTTAAGTTTTGGGCAGGTATGGATGAGCCAAAAACATGGAACTCTGAGGAGACCACAATGAAAGGAAACCAGTCCCCATTCACCCAACCAGCTGTCATTACTCAAGATGGAGCACGCTGCCAGCCAAGGCTACCATTGCACGTGGTGAGATCAACAGCTGACAAAACAAAAATTACAATAACGACACGAGCCCGAGCCACACAGAGAAGATACAAATCAATCTACTTTAAACTCAAGGGCCTTCAACAGGGTAAAAACTGCCACCACCACCAACTCCACAGCTGGGCACTGATACAAAGAAGACAAGGAAGGGGTTCTTGTCCTGAGCAGCTTAGACGGCAGACAGGGAGGAAAAGGGAAAAAGGAAGGATTACCGTTTCTTCAGCACTTAATTGTAAGTCTATGAGCTCCTAGCGTCAGTTCCACCCTGGGTCACAGCCTGCAGCGCGCTGGGCGAGAGGGGAGTGAACCAGTGAACACACTGGTGGGGGAGAAGCACACCCACACTGTATGAGTGCGTAATGGCGGGACCAACAGCCCTAAGAAAGGAGGGTACAGAGCTCGCCTCCCTCTGGACTCCAGCTACTGGACCCTCGAGGACCCAGTCCTAGCACAGTATGCTGTCCCCGCTAAGGTGCTGACGTGTAAGATGCCTGGGGGAAAAAAAAAAAGGCACAAAAAACCAGAAGTACCCCAGATACAGCACCTCCACAGAAAGAAACATTCTTCCCTTCCACTTTCACGTCTCCATCAAGGCTCGCTTTCTGCAGGACTCTGAGAAGAGATCCGAACACGGCTCAGCCCACTAAAGCTTTGAGCCCCACGTATGCTCCCCATGTACTCAGGGAAGGTGACAGCTATCAGGAAGAAGGCGGATGTCCGCTCTGAACTGACACCAGATAACTGCAGCATCCAGGAGTGAGCCCCGGCTCCCCACCGGCTCCGCTCCTGGAAGACACACTCACCTGGCCTCTCCGAAGACACAGCGGCGTGGCGATGGCTGCCGTTCTTCCTAACGGGGCAAGTGGGACGGGAGAAGCCACGGGACCCAGGGGTGGATTCCCCAGGCCTAGGATCATGCAAGCCACTCACCGTGGGTGATGTTTAACTCGTTGCCAATGGCTAAGCTCCAGACTTTGCCTCTCACGCTGGGAGGGATTCCCTGCCACCATAAATCTCGAACTTTTCTAGAGCACCACCTGGACAAAAACGGAAACATGAGTTTATGAGTTTGTTCTCAGTGACGAAATATTTGTCTACCCATGTGCTTAACCCCAAACCACAAAAGTGGGGGAGGCACAGTCGTTATGTCACAGCCCCTGGCCTCAGGGAGCTTACAGTCCACCGTTCCAAACCGACAGACCAGGAGGTCGACGACTACCTTCCACTGGGTTACTGCTGTGCCAGGTGTGCCACAGGCACCGCACAAGCAGAGATGGGCGCCACAAACCAGGAGCCCAGAGCGCTATCCTGGAGCCAAATTCTCAGTGACCAGTAGCAGTCGAAGCAGAGGACGGGTGGGAAGGACGTTCTGCGCAGAAAGCACAGCAACAAGAAATAAGCTGGCCTGCTCCGGGAACGGCAGGCAGCTGGGCACGGCGTGGGGAGCCAGCAGGCACTGCCGCAGAGCTGCCAATGGAGGGCAAGCCCCAAGGGGCCTCGAGAAGGGAGGCCGAGGGCACAGCCGCCAGCCTCTGCACAGCTGCACACACACAGCTGAAGCACTCAGGCAAGGCAACTCTAACGGCAGGACAGCTCTGCTAACCCAGAACATTCGGAACTGCAGTCGCTGAGGTCTGCTGGTCACAATGAACACACGCTGCTGACAGACTGGGACAGACATAAAGGTGCCAAAGACTCCCAACACGGTGCTCCTCGGCACTGCGCAGAGGGGAGAGCACGGGCTGACGCTGCAGAAACCGGGGCTGCAGCCCCATAACACCCTTACCTGGGGAAACTCCTTCTCCTCTCACTAGCATTCTCCCTAAACCAAGATGATGGAACCTTCCCCCTGACCCCAAAGGGCTGCTGTGAGGATTAAGTGGGACAAATCAGAAAGGTGCCCGGCACCCAGCTGGTGGTCATTAAGTGGCAGTTCCTGTATGAACGCACGCGTCTGGACCACATCAAGCATCAGTCAGTGTAGGGTAGGCCAGGGCTCTGCAGCCACACAGGGAGTCAGTCCAAGGGTTCTGAGGACCTTAACTCTTGTTACTGGGCCCCACTGCCCAGAAAAGCAGGCCCTGGGCACAGCTTGTGTTCCCCGTGCAGAGCCTCAACAGGGCAATCCCTGCTCCCCCCGGACCCCACCTCCACAGTGGGAGTGAGTTAACACCCAGGTAAGGGCCAGAAGCAAGTCCCCAACAACCTGATACACGGTTCAGGTTGGAAGAGAAAAAAAGGAAACTGGCGTCCAAGCTCCCCCAGCTCCTGCTGATAGGGGGGGGCCCAAAAGGAGCCACCAGCCTCTGTGCACAGCTCCAAGACTGCTGTCCAGACACCGGCCCCTAACCATTCTGACCACGCAGGAGCAAAGACCTACAGCTGTCCCTCAGACGCAAAGGAGACAACAGTGCCGGACTCTACTGTGTACCGGCTACTGGGGGCTGTCAGCAAAGCACACCCGGCGCCCCTCCTCAGACGGGACAACAGAAACTTGAGCAGACACATGCAGTGTACCCAGCGGGGTCCTTTACAGGCACCTGGAGCCAGGGCGAGGGCAGGAAAGGCTTCTCCAAGGAAGACTGAGCTTTAAAGAACAAAGTGTTAACCGAATGAGGAGATACAGGGCAAGAGCACTCGATGCAGAGGGAATGGAACATGCAAAGGCCCTGAGGCTCCCTAAGGAAAGGGCACTGTCCAAGCAAAGGAGAGATGAAAGGTGAGGCTACAGGGAAAGGGACGTGCTGTCCCACGAAGGGTCCTGTCGGCTAAGCCAAGCAATTCCAATTTTACACCCAGAGTCATAGGAAGTTACTGAAATGTAAAGTGTGGAAGTGACACAGATTCGTGCCTTAGAAGATCTCTCTGGCTGCTGAGCAGAAAGACAAGTGGAAGGGGTGGGAGGGGAGCTGTCACAGTACCAGGTGAGAAACGACAAGGGCTGAACCAAGGCAGGGGAAGGAGACTCTGTGCAACTTAAACTTATCAGATAATTTCATCAGGGGCTGTGAGAAGAGCTACAATTAATACAGCTGCTTCCCATGAATTCTGCAAAGAAATGTAGAGTCTAGAGAGCTTACATTGTTTCCCAGTTAGGCAAAATCTCATTATTCCAAGTGAGGACAGCATTTCCAATACTCTCTTCTAATCTGCATCTTTCTTCCAGCTGCTTTTTCCTCCTCTGGGCTTCTTTCAGCTCTAGAAATCACAGTTAAAAGAAGGAAACATCTATTAACTGATATCCACTGATTTCAAGCTAGGTGACTTTTCTCAAAGAGCCAGGCTGCAAAAACACCAGGAAGAGGGCAATGAAGTCGAGCACTGAGACCCGACCTTCCAAGACTCATTTCACACCTTACGGAGTTTAGAAAGCTTAGGCGTTATCCATCTTTTAGTAAGCTTTTTTTGTAACGTACATACCGTATAACATATACACAGAGAAGTATACAAATAAGGACCTAACGAAATTATCACAAAATAGACAAACCCATGAAACTACAGCCCCAGTCAAAAGACCGAACAGGAACAGACACACCAGAAGCCTCTCTGTGCTCGCCTCACCCTTTCCAATGGAACCTGCAACTTCACTTCTCACAGCTTAAGAATAACTCTTAGGGTATAACAGCAACTCTGAGAAATAGCATGCATTTTCATTTACATATACTTTTTTTGTGGTAAAATACACAAAACGTAAAATTTACCATTTTAAGTGTACACCCAGTGGCATAAAGTACATTTCACATTGTTATGCAACCATCACCACCGTCCATCTCCAGGACTTTTTCATCTTCCTGAACTGGAGCTCTCTCCCCACGAAATACTAACTTCTCACCCCCCCCGACACACATCCCCCACCCTGCTCCCCAGCCCCCGGCAACCTCCATTCTACTTTCTGTCTCTATGAATCTGCCTCTGTATGAGATACCTCATGTAAGTGGAAGCACACAGCATCTGTCCCTTTGTGTCTGGCTTGTATCACTTAGAACAATGTCTTCAAGATTCATGTTAAGTGTGTGTCAGAATTTCATTCCTTTTTAAGGCTGAATAAATTCCATTGTACAGACAGACCACATTTTACCATACATACTTTTTAAACATCTAAGAATCATAGGGTTTTTAGGTGTCACACGGCACTTTATCAAATCCCGTCACATCTTCTTGTAAATAAGGAAAACTGAGCCCACAGACAGAAAGAGATCTGCCTCTCCAGCATCACTGGCTAAAGCTTTCTCCAGCCTAGTACTTTTATCCTACACAGTCTCTTTCCTTGTGTCAATTCAAAGTGTTATTACCTTGAATGCGGTAACCAGGAATAAAGTAGTTAGTAGAAAGATACGTTTTCGATGAAAAGTTATAAATCTCAAAATATTCAATGCAGCATTCACCAAAGGTCAGGTTCTGCAGCTCCAGAAGGTAAAGAGGAAATGTCCATAGGGACACAAAATCTTGTGCCGACGTACGTAACCAAACACATGCGAACTGCATTACCTCGCTTTTTGGCCTGAGCCACCATTTCTTCATACTGTTGCCTGTGCCTCTCAGCTTCCTCAGCTGGCTTCGCCGGGAGATTCCTTGAGAGAAAAGAAATGACTTTTCACCACTTTAAACATTAAATAGGAGAAACCTGAAGCACCATTTACTAACAAATGAAAAAAAAGCCCAACGACCAAAACCACATTTGTTAGATGATAAAGATGCAGCCCTTTCACAAACTACAAATATGTTTTTTACAAAAGTATTAAAGTAAGCTCATGTTTAAAAACTTGAAGTCTAAAGATTAGCAGAAAGAAGAAAATAGCAATTAACCATCACTCCAAGAGAGACAAACACTTAATCTTTGGCTGGTTTTTTTTTTTTTTCACCCCAAAGAAACTTTGATTAGACCACACCGCACGAATACAATAATTGTCAACAGCTACCCTTGAAAGAGAGTACCCTAATGGCATATATTATCGATACATCTATGTATGAATATATTGCCTGGCCAGTTTTTTTAAGTGTGTAAGTTTCATACTAGCTATGTGGTTCATCTCATTTATACACACACACACACACACACACACACACACACACACACACACACACACACACACACACACACACACACACACACACACACACACACACACACACACACACACACACACACACACACACACACACACAGATTCATACAATAGTTCTAAACAACTAAATGTGGTATACAACTCTGAATCCTGGTTAAAAAAAATAAAACGCATGTTCTCTTTCAGAAATGTGCTGGTGAATTTGCTGGTCCTTGAAAACTGGGAGGGCGGCAATGTCTGGCTCTCTGTGCACATCACAGTGTTTCTGCTGCGGGAGAACAGGGCACGACTTCCCACAGCTCATGTTTTAGACGGCATTACAGGACGGATCCTCACAGTGTGGCGGCTTCTACCAATAATCTCTACCTACCTTCTGAATCCTCCATTTCAGGGTTTCTCTCCCCATCTACCCACACATCCACAATTTCCAAGGACCAAAAATTAACATCAGAAGACACACTTCTTCTGCAGACTTCATCAATTTTAAATGTCAGGGTTGGCAGGGACCTTAGGGATCCTAGCCGAATGTTTTACAATCTCTATTTTTCTCAAAAGCTGTGGACGGGCTTCCCTGGTGGTGCAGTGGTTGAGAGTCCGCCTGCCGATGCAGGGGACGCAGGTTCGTGCCCCGGTCCGGGAAGATCCCACATGCCGCGGAGCGGCTGGGCCCGCAACCCATGGCCGTTGAGCCTGCGCGTCCGGAGCCTGTGCTCCGCAACGGGAGAGGCCACGACAGTGAGAAAAAGCTGTGGAATCTTTCTATTCAAATACAGTGTTCTATGGAAACTCGATGCTTAAATAGAGATAAGCTATGGCTTGGTACAACGGAGCAATCCCTTTCCCTTACTAAGGTCTCCAAACACGATCTACAAGCCCGTCATCAAAACCCATCTCTCCTCAGCAGATGGATGGAAACCAGAGGCCCAGAAGGGAAGGGAACTTGCTGGGATCACCCAGCCTGTTTTCTGCAGATCCCAAAGAACCAGTAGGCTAGTCCACCCAATACTGGGGTGCCTCCAAAATACCCACTTTAGAGTATACTTCCTGGTGTTTCTTACCGTTACAAGCCAGTCCATAATTAATAACAGCTATTTAAGCATTTGGAAACGCTAAATTAAAGTAAAAAATCACCTGAATGGAAAATCCTGATCAAAACTTCGACGCTAAATGAAAGTTTTCCAAATTAGTCATGCTATCATATAGAATACACGTTAGTGGAGGGAATGAAGAGGGGCCCCGCACGTTTAGTTAAGTGACGTGCTAATTTTCTTCCCCTTTTCTAATGAAAAGGTGCCTCTAGCAAATGTACTTATCCCTGAAAACAAACTCTCCACAGACGCTTCTTCAGACTCACGCTGGTCTGTCTTCCAGGATGAGTGCGGTGGTGGAAAGAGGCTCAAAGTCAAGATGCTTCCTCACATTCTGCTTTGGAGAGGGTGGCCTGCTAGGTCGTCCAGCCTTGTCTTCATATTCCTAGGACAAAGAAACCAGGGATAACTCCAGGCCCGGCCAATTTGGATATTACGAAGCCCTTTTCAAAGTAAGCAAGGTGTTCTGTTATGAAGTCCTTTAAGTCGATTTTGAGGATGATGCACTGAAAATATTTCTTGCTCTTTAGAAGGAAAAACTGCCCATGAAAGGGGTTCAGCTCTGCAGTTCAGGCTCTCACTTTATGGGGACTGTGGGCTTCCCATACTGGTAGGGAAGTCACTAAGGATCTCATCATCCCAGCTGCTCCTCTAAGGGCCCAGAAACATCGACTTGGGTCTCCTAGGCTGCTTCTGGGTAAGAGGTGTCTATTCTGTCTTCTGGACACCGTAAATTTGAACTGATTATTGCAGTGGCCACAGGGAAGCTCAGAGTCAGAGCGATAGCCAATTCTAGCATTCATCTGACCCCCACCCCTGGCTTCATCTCCCACTCCCACCCTAAATTTCTAATGCATTTCCTTTTACCCCACAGCATTTTATCTATTTTTGTTTGCCTTTCAAACCTTTCCTGAAATGAGGATGGGCTTAAAAATTAAAAATCTTTTGCTTAAAGATGATTAAAGCTGTTTCATTTTCTTAAAGCAGAAACGTCAAGAAAGAAATTCTTTAACATCTTTGTGTGAAGCCATCACTGCAAGCTGTTACACGAATAATTGTGCCATGCCCTGGAAATCTACGAGCGGCCTCCACACTTCCAGGTCATTAATTCGTCCTATGAACTGCAACCACAAAACCTCAGTCACACCTGGTGACCCACATTCCAAACACCCAACCAGCAGAGCTCAGGAGAGCCAAGTAATCTGTGCCAAAGAGTCCAGTTTCTGAAACTGTGTGTGTATGCGTGCCTGTGCATGTGTACCCTTAGCCCTCTGTTGCCTATTACAGACAAGGCTCTCAGGACCCTCCCTTAAGGGAAGGCAACCTAACTGGGAAGACAGGACAAACAACCGAGTAGTTTAAACTAAGATTTAAATAACCACTCCCGATACAATAGGAGCAGTATCAGGAGTGGAAAGTGATGAATTGCTAAATGAACTTTATTAACACTAGTTGTCAAGTGGGGTGTTACTGGTAAAATTATTTGGCAAAAGCAATTATTCTCTCAGCCAGGAAAGCCTATAGAGGCTTCTGAAAAGTTAAAAGAAAAAATTTTTTCCTCAAAACCCACAGGCTATGAGAAGCATGTGCACCAAGAAACAGGTGGGTGGGGCAGTTTCTGTACATCTGGATGTACAAGGTTAGATGTCTTAACATTGTTTACCCTGGTGTAAAATGGTTCCATTAAAATCTAAAACGATCTCCACTCACCCAAAGCTGAGAAAATGGACTCACTTTTTCATCCATTCAAACATCTGAGCACCTCCACGTGCCAAGCACTCAGCTACTAAACAGCCATCAGAAGTATCCTAGGTAGCCATCAGATTTTACGTATGTACCCAATGTAAAATCTTGTATTTTATAGGAAATCTACCAAAAGTTGTGTGCTGAGAAAGATCCTGAGGCACGCTGCATATTAACAAGAATTGTTAGCGAACGCCCTGTAAGGTGCTACTTATTTGCTGATGCTGGTCTAGTGAGCTATATGCCAAGGCCAAAGATGCTGAGCCCCAAAGTCTGATGCCCCAGCATGTGGATGCGCACTTCCGCTTGCTTTGTGTGCTTTACACACATAGTTTAACTTTATCTCCATAACGATCTCTATGGCAAGTGTCACCGCATTTTACAGGTAGGGCCGCTGAGGTTCAGAGTGAAGTGACTTGCCCCCAAGTCCACAGCCAGCAAGGAGCTGGGCCTACGGAGCTCCCCACTCCGCCACTCTGCGCAGGCCCAACCTCTCCTGTGGATATACTCAACAAACAGGCGTGCAGTTCTGGAGGGAAAAGGCCCGGTCCTACTCGAGTTAAGTGTGGTCCTTGGGGCCAGACGAGCCTGGGAGCAAATTCAGATCCACCAGGAACCAGCTGTGACCCCCGGCAAAGCACAGCTTAGAATCCCTGCACCTCATTTCCACATCTGCAGAAAGGGAAACAGCACCTAGCAGAGAGGGCTGTCTAAGGAGTGGCAGAGGCTTGTGAAGCGGTCAGCACAAGCCTCTCAGTGCAGAGGAAATGCTCCATAAAGGCTGGCCCTGGCTGCTGTCTGCCATGACCCTTTTTCTCCTCGGGCCTGAAACTGTATAAGGCGGAAAAAATGCTCTATGGCCAAACAACAATCAAGGAACCCTGCAAAGTCTGCAAAGAGCACAGATATGAAGACGCGTTGTAAAGTTAATTAGATGCCTTGATTTGTGATTTTTAAAAAATCAGTATCCTCAGTTAGAGCTCGGAGGCTCCATCACAAACGGTAACAAGCAGCACAGTCGCAACGGGCCAAGCACTTTCCAAGGGCTTTACACACACGGAATTGGCTCAACTTGCCCTTCACACTAGCTCCCCACAACCCCGGGAGAGGAGCTGCCATAAGGTGGAGGCTGGGCTGGGGCTGGAGGAGCTGGACCAGAAGCAAGCACCCTGGCTCTGCCCCTGCACTGCTCACCGCAGACTGCCACTCGCTAGAATGCATGATACAGTTTAATCATTTATATTCAGTCTAAATAAAGCTTTCAACTATGACACAAACCTGTAACAGTGAATTAAGTGCAGATGCAAGGCAAATACTTATGTTTTAATCACATAGAGCCCTGCTTGATTTCAAAAAAAGGAGGCCTGGCCTGTCCATACTTGAAACCCCAGGGAAAGCCTTTTCAAAATTCTAAATGGCATTTCAGAATACGAATGGCTTTGGAAATTGTTAACAGATCCTACTCCAAATGTAGTTCTCACACTGCTACCTAGAGGGGTCGACAGTAAGCTCATCTTCCAAGCCAGACAAACCAACTTCAGGAACAAGAAAGAGGACGATTCACTCTCAGGACAAACAACTTTCAGCTGTGAGTTATCAACACTGAGGTCAGCATGTGATATGGCAAGAGCTAGGGCTTTGGAAGCGAAAAGACTGAGTTCTAAGTCTAAGTCCTGGCTCTGATCTGGGGCAAATCATCTTGCTTCTCTCTCGGCTATAAAACGGTAGCAACTGTGAAGACTCCTGTGATGATGAGATCACGAGACATACATTCAACAGCTGCCCATAAAGTATGAGCCCTTTCTGTGTGCCAGCCAAATGGTGGGGTCCGCCCAGCCCCGGTGCAACTCATCGTTCCGAAGTTTCTTGTCCTCTTGGGGCCCTTATAGGATCAAGTTAAAGTCTCTTGGTTTAAACCAAGTAACAATGCCATTCACTGCTGTGCTCATCAGAAGTCCTGCAGGCTAATCAGTATAAACCATCCATTCAAGGAACCGCTACAGATTCCAACACCCTGCATAACCCTAGAGGGAATTTAGAACAGGGTTCTGCAAAGTTCTAGCGGCAAATCAGTTTTACTGGTCACGACAGTATTTTTTTAAATCAAACAACACAAAAATACAGAGCGCACATAGTAAGGACAGTTTGTTTCAGTTCTATACCTACTTATAGCTTTGCCTTCTTGAGAGAAATGAGTCTCAACCTAAATTTTCTGATCCGGGGATGGGGGTGGGGTGCTGTGTCAGAAGAAAAAGTTTACAAGTCACTAATTTAGAAGAGGTCACAGTCCCCTGCCCAGAGTGGTGTGCCTTGTATCCTGCTGGGAAGGTAAGACCAACACCAGAGAGACAGCAACAAACAAAGCCTACTGCACCCAACTGGGGGCTAAGTGCGGGGTGTGGTCTGATAATGCAGCTAAAGGTTCAGGAAAAAAGCAGTACACCAGGGCAGCTGAGCAGGGCCTCAACTCCACACAGGGGCCAGGAGCTCATTTGTGAAGGGGCCTGGCACTTTAGGAGACCTGCAGGTAGACCCCACCTTGAAGGGCTCACTCACTCTAGCAGGGGCAGTACGATGCCAGCAGAGGCTATGAAACCAGAGCAGACGATAAAAAATGTGGGAGCCCCAAGGACAGGACACCCATGGCTGGAGAGAATCAAAGAAAACAGCTCATAAAGGGTGCCATCTCAGTGGACAGAGGACAGGGGAGAGCTGGGCTGGAAGCCGTGAAGGAGGGGCATCCCAACAGCACAAGCAGCAGCCAGGAGATGACGCGAACAGGCTTCTCTGTGGGTGAGCGTGAACGCTTTACGTGGGGAATGACGCCGAGTCCAAGTTCTGTTCTAGACTTCACGATCTCAACAACAAGCTTCCCAGAGCTGACGGGACAAGCCAAGACCCAGCGAGAGAGAGAAAGGAAGAGCTAGACTGGGGTAGAGCCAGAAAGTAAACAAGTGTGAGGTGTGATGAGCCCATTAGATACATCCAATGGCAAGGTCTACCTCATGTGCTGAACAGTGCTGGGAGATAAGGACAGGGCATTAGACTCCTAAATTAAGTGTATAATCTGCCAGTTGAAGAAAAAAAGAAAAAAAAGTCTACCTCGACAGACATCTGTGTAAGAGGAAAAGATCAAGATTCTCAAACAGTGAAAAGAAAGTGTTCCTGGTAGGACGACAAGAGGGGTGTCACTGCTACTTACAGAACTGGAAGAGTGCTGTAAAAGACAGCCAAGTACGCACAAATGTGGTAACAGAAGGCCCCTGGCTTCCTGGAAATCTATGTTAGCTACAAGGAGAGAGGCTCATCAGTTAAAACCTGTGCTTAAGCCTTGGCCTCAACTGGTTACAGCATCAAGATTAGCCTTTTAAAATAACCAGGGGGTTTTAGAGGTATGTCTGGAATAAAGCATAGCAGGTCACCACGTGGCACCTATTAACAGACTGACGTGAACCAACGTGAGGGACAGAGAGCACGGCAACCCTGTGGGCACCGGCTGAGGACCCTGCGGGGGAAGCACTGGGAGCTGGCAACAGGCCTGGGTCTGAACCATCACCTCCAGATCATCTCCACCGGCAGCATGACCCTGGGCATGTTCCTTCACCCCTCCAAGCCTGCTTCCCCACCTATTAAATGAGAATGAATTAACGTAAGAAGGCACATGGCCATAGCAGGTGCCCCAAAATGGCAGGGAGTATTACTGTCATTATTTTGCTTCAAAATTACTTTTCACAACATTTCCCGCTAAGAGCAGTGATTAATAAGGTTGTGGTGAAGAGTAGATGAAAGTAAAGAGCCCAGAACACTGCAGCTGGCTTCACACTTTGCCATTTATAACAAGCAACTTTTGGGGGGAGAGGGGTGTTGTCTCACAATCTGGGATGAGATCTGTTCTATTTTGCCATTTTTGGTGGTTAAGAGTGGCCTGAACAGGTCTTACAAATGCTGGAACTTCCAAAACGACAGTCCTGGTGACCAATGAGGCTGACCTCACAGTAAGAAGGACCCTCCGGAATCCTCTGAAGGGCTCCTCAGACTTCAACTCTTTTCTCTCCTTACCACAGTCTTTTTCCCAGAAAGCATCTTCTAGGTTACCAGAAATGTTGGCATTTGGGACAGCAACTCTCAGGGGGCCTTTCTAATTGTCAGGTCACTTACAAAACATGTAGAACACAGAAGTTCACCTGTGGACTGGTGAATGACATGTGTTAAAACTGAACTGCGGGTTTTAAGTTAGCTTGGTTACTGCTGCGATCTGACCACCTTACTCGGATCCTGAGCAAACGGGGTACAGCCTGAGCTCCGTACAAAGGCTTCTTGCCCCCAGGATCACGGGCAATGAATGCCATCCAGGCCTCTAAGAGGGGTGCCTGGCCTGGACCGACCTCAGTCTGAACACAGGGTGCGATCCCCCTCTGGGTGGTAAGAATTAGGACGCGCTGGCGCTCTCTCCTACAGTCCCCTACTGTACCCATTAAAACTCAACCCTGTGAGGAAATTACATGGAATCACAGACAAAGAATGGCAGCGGGGAGGAAGGCGCATCACCGCGGCCACATGCAAGATTCAGCTCGTTGGAACAGATGCGTGTAACACACACACATGCACACGGGCGCACCCACGCTGGGGCCTCCGGCCGGTGACGCGCGGGCAGACCCCCGCAGGGGCGCGGGCGGGGCCCCGGCCCCACTCACCATGAACGCCGCGGGGCTCAGAGGCGCGCGGCCGGCGGCTCCATGCCCGAGTGAGCGGGCGAACGAGCGAGCAAGCGGGGCTCCGCGGCGGGACCTCGGGCGGCGGCTCCGGCGGCCGGGCGGGGGCGGCAGGCCGCTCAGTCGCGCGCAGATGCCGCGCCGCCGATCCGCGGCTCGGTTTCGGCGCGTCAGGCCTGGCTCGCCGGGACCCTGGGCGCCGGGCGGGGCTGGGGGAGGACCCGGGCCCCCCAAGTCCCAAGGGGTTCCTCCTCTGGCCGCCCAGGTAGGGAAGGTCGCGCGGCGCCCTCCAGACACCGGACGTGCCCACGCAGGCGGGGAGTCCAGACGCGGGATGTCCGCCCGCGATACAAACCGGGCCTAAATGCTCGCGCTAAGCGAGTTAGGCTGCGTCCTCAGCACACAAATATCACGCTGGAAAACGTATACTCCAAAAAGGAAGCGGTGACACGCCAAACAACGTACGCCAAAGCTCTGCTTTGTGAGATTTTTAAAAAATGACACATGTACATTACCGGAAGGCACTACCTAAAATAGTAACACTAGTAACCTCTGGGTAGTGGAGTGATTATGAGCCATTTTATTCTCTTCTTTATACTCTACTGCGGTTCAAATGTTTTCCACAGTAAGATCAGTTCAATCAAAGCGTCAGGGTGCACACAGAAACACATAATGATGGAAATGACTAGTGATTGCTTCTCGGGGATTGACCGGGAAGGGGCAGAACATATCCCCAGGGGGGTGACAGAAGTATTATCTTGATAAGCATTCATCAAAACTAACTGAATAGTACACTTCGGATGACAGCATTCCACTGTTTGGAGATCACACCTCAGTGTTTTAAGTCTTTAAAATCTGCATAAGGTCAAAATAATTTCTGGTCAGCCATGTCCAAGTACTGAACAAACAGGGTCTGAGACAACACAGACTCTCCTTCCGGAAGGAAACTCACCAGTCCCCAGACCATGGTACCACGCTTTCCGCAGCTGATTTTCTGGATAATAGCATTTACCAAGTTGCCACCAGAAACTTCCTCACTCAGAAGGAGCCTACAATGTCCATCAAGCTATAATCGAGAAGACAGACAATGACAAGTGACGGCGACAATGTGGATAATCTGGAATTTTCATAAGTCACTGGTAGTTGCAGCCATTCTTGAAAACAATCTGGCCGTTTCTTACGTAGTTCAATATACACCTGCCACACACCTAGGAACCTACCCAAGAGAAATAAAAAATACATCCACAAAAAGACTTGCATGCAAATGTTCACAGCAGCATTATTCTTAAGAGCCCAACACCAAAAAAATTCCAAAAACCCATTAAGTGAGGAATGGATAAACAGCACTGATGCAACAATGAAAAGGGCACTGATACACGCTACCACATGGACACCACACGGGTGAGCCTCAGGGACATTGTGCTTAGTGAAAAGATGCCAGACAAAAGGTAATGTGCGTGATTCCATTTATATGAAATTTCTTCCTCTAGAGAGAAAGCAAATTGACGTCTGCTTGGAGCTGGAGGCAGAAGCGGAGATCCACTGCAAACAGGCGTGGGGGGACTTTGTCGAGGGGTGAAAATATTCTAAAACCGGATTGCTGTGACAGTTGCATAGCTGCATAAGTTTATTAAAAGTCACGAACATGTACAATGAGTGAATTCTATGGTATAAAAATTTTACCACAATAAAGCCATTTTTTAAAAGTAATAGGAGGATAAAACTGATTCTGAGGCTGATTCTGGCTGGAATGATTAGGGAAAGCCTTGTTTTAAAAAAAATTATTCAAAATTTGGAAATAAGACAGAAGCATGGAGGACAGGTGCCTTTTCCATTTATACCTGGGCGTTTTTAATATGCCTGCCTGAGGTTTATTTAATTCTCTAGGAGAATGTGCCTGTGCTACTTACTACTCTGTTAGAGCCCAGACACTGTGAAGTGACATGTTAACTTGTGGATTTATGTCCAATAGAACAGATAGCTCTGAAGATGATGTTTTCTTAAATCTAATGTAGCAACCTTATTCTAACTTTTTTGGTTTTATGTCTATAAATACCTAGTTCCTCAAATGCCTTTGGAATCAATTTTACCAACTTACTGGTTCGTTTAACTGATTTAATGCATCTCCTCAATGTGTTAAATGAACCTTTAACTAACATGATCATTCAAAAAAAAAAAAAAAGGTAAATGTCATGAAAGAATGGTAGAGTAACTGTTTTCTATTAAGAGAATAAAGTGACAAATAACTAAAGGCAATACACAAACTTGATTGGAAGCTGGTTCATAAAGAAGAGTTTGGTGTAACTAGAGAAAGCAGAACATGGTCACGAACATGGTCTGAACATGGTCATGGTAAGATGCTATTATGGAAATTAACTGATAATTTTCTTAAGCCTGATAACACCTTCATGGTTGTGTAGAGAGCTGAATGAATGCTGACGTATTTATGGATAAGATGTCATGATATCTGCAACTTACTTTTAAATGATTCCATTTTTTAAAACTAGAAAGAGGCACAATAAATGAATATGGCAAAATGTCAACAACTGTTCAATCTAAGTGGAGCATATATGGCTGTTCATCATTAAATTATTCCTAGAACCCTTCTCCAGGTTTCAAATTTTTCTTCACAAGGGGAATAAACCAGTAAGAAGGCTGATGACCAATCCTTTAGCTCTCATCTTAAATACACATCCCCAGAGAAACACTTCCTGCCCTACCATGTAAACTACAGCAAGGCCCTGGTTCCTCTCTCTCCTAGCATCAGGTTCTGTTTTCTCATAGCACTTAATCACAACTTGTAATTACATGACTCTCTGATTAATATTTATTTCCCTCAAGAGACTGTGAAACCTCTGAGGGCAGAGCCTTACTGTAGTCTTCTCCACGCTGATTGCTAACAAAGTACACGGCACAGAGGAGACGCTCAGCATCACTGTTCCATCCTTCATTGCACCTGTCCAATAAGCGCTTATGGTGCTTGGCCTTAAGAATAAAGATGAACAAGGTCCCTGCCCTCAAGTCCCTCACAGACCAGCAAACAGGCAATTACCACACTATACGGGTGCTCGGTCCTATGACTGAGAGAAATCTGAGGGCTCCAGGAGCCCCAGGAGGCAGCTGACCCGGCCTGAGGAGTTACTGGTGACTTTCCAGAAATAATTCCTGCAACTGGAAAAGAGCTGGCGTCCTTCTCACAGCGAGGCGTGGGTTCTCAGCCCCTCCACGCCTCCTACCAACACCTAGTGCTATGCATACTGTAGACATCAGCCAACCGGGGCCCACAGGCTCACTAAATGTAAATATGAGACAGACGCATTAAGCATGTGTTAAATACACATTAAGATGTGCTTCCAAAGCACACTGCTTATCTCCTCTGACAGGCTGTAACCTGCAGGTTACTTTACCAACAGTTTCTATCACATATTTCGGAACTGGGTACCATTCATAAAGGTTTAACTATATTATACCATGTGATGACAGGTTGACTTTTACTAAATTTTGAGACTTAGAGCAAAAATAAGACGTTAACAGAGCCTTTTTCTCTATCTCAATCTGGCATTAGATGTGACTTCTATCTTAATCCACCTGAAAAGAATTCTTCCTCCTGAAGTTTTTGAGTTAACCAGCACTCATCCCCCTGCTTCCTGTATCTCCCCCAGCACACTGGATTTACTTGCTTATTTGATTAACCTACAACATTGTTGTCTCTATCCTTTGAGATCAAGGAGGTAAGACTGGGTGATTTGTCTGATGCAGCATCCTGAGAGACAGGCTGACAAACCCAACCTTGCTAGACCACCGGGTTTCACAGGATCAAAAGGTCACTGCAGGAACGACTTCAACCTGGTTAAGTGAACCAGGATACAGCTACACGAAGGCCGTTACTTAGTGAGTAAAAGCGAGATCATGGAAGAATATTTAATGATATGGGGAAATGTCTCTGTTGTCATAGAGATAAGAAGAAAGTCTACAAAGTGGAATGTTTTGAAATTTTGACATTCATCCATTTAACAAACCTCTATTAACCATTCACTAAAGCTAGGTACTATTCTGGGCCCTGGAGATAAAGTGAGAACCAAACAAGGCCTGGTCCTAGGTTTCATGGGCTGTGCAGAAAATACCTGAGAGTTCTGTGACAGAGTGACAACTGATGGGGCGACCGTAGGTGGTTCTTCAGACGGGGTGGTCAGGGAAAACTTCTTAGAAGACACCACCTAGGAGGGAGCATCTGAGCTAGGACCCGATGAGTCTCATTCAACCCTAACAATCCCATGAGGTAAGTACTGTGCTAGGCTGAGTGACGGCCCCCAAACATGCCCATGTCTTAATCCCTGGGACCTCTGACTGTTACCTTACATGGCACAGGGGACTTTGCAGATGGGATTAACATTATGGACCTTGAGATGGGAAGATTATCCTCGATTACCTGGGTGAGCCCAAAATAACCACAAGTGTCCTTAAAAGATGGAAGCAGGGACTTCCCTGGTGGCGCAGTGGTTAAGAATCCGCCTGCCAATGCAGGGGACACGGGTTGGAGCCCTGATCCGGCAAGATCCCACATGACGCGGAGCAACTAAGCCCGTGCACCACAACTACTGAGCCTGCGCTCTAGAGCCCGCGAGCCGCAACTACTGAAGCCCACGCGCCACAACTGCTGAAGCCCACGCGCCTAGAGCCCATGCTCCGCAACAAGGGAAGCCACCATGACGAGAAGTCTGCGCACCGCAACCAAGAGCAGCCCCGCTCACTACAACTCAAGGAAGCCCGTGAGCAGCAACAATGACCCAGCAGAGCCAAAAGTAAATAAATAAATTTATTAAAAAAAAAAAAAAAAAAAAAGGAAA
>NW_006784492.1:2309082-2367298 GCF_000442215.2 Lipotes vexillifer
AAAAAAAAAAAAAAAAAAGATGGAAGCAGAGGGAGATGTGACTATAGAAGGGGAAGGCAGTGTGTTGATGGGAACAGAAATTCCTTGGCCACAAGCCAAGGAATGCCAGCAGCTTATAGAATCTGGAAAAGAAAGAACAGACTCTCTCCTGGAGCTTCTAAAGAGACCAGCCCTGCCAACACTTTGCTTTTAATCTGGAAGACTCATTTCAGACTTCTGACCCCCAAACTATAGGAGAATAAATGTGAATTGTTTTAAGCCACCAAGTTTGTGGTAATTTATTACAGGAGCAACAGGAAACGAATATAGGTACTATCACCATCATCTCCCCTACCCCCCTCTTCTCCCTGGATGCAGCAACTAAGGCTCTGAGTAACTTCCCCAGTTGCGTAAACAGCTGGTCAGATGCAGGGCGGGATTTAAACCCAGGCAGTCTGGCTCCAGGGCCTCTTCCTATCAACTCCCCTGACTGCACTGCCTCTGAACTAGGATCCCAAAATAGTGTTCCCTTCGTGGCCCTAAGGCCTTGTTAACTACCAGACACAGGCATAAGATCAAGGAACAAATGCAACACTTGCCTATTAATTAGGCATATCACGGAGTTTCCAGCACCAAAGAGAGGACTCCACCCAAAGTGCTTCCACACGCTGACAAGATGTTAAGTAATATTCTGAGTCCAACTTAGACAAGCAACTTAAAGGGGAGTTTAGAGGAAACTTAACTCAAAGGAAAGCAAGGTTAACAGCCTTGCTCTTCTCAAATCTGAGGTTTCTCCAAGTCTACGTGGGCGCTTGCCGATGACGCCTCCTCGGGAAGGCCAGCTGTGCTCCGGGCCCTGCACCACGCACCACAGCCCAAGGCAAGCCAGCCGGGCCTGGAAAAGACCCAAGAAGCGTCTCCCCTGCTGATCCAACAGTGTTTAGAGATTAACTAATACTTTAAAATCTCAACCTCCCATCGGGAATTAGATCAATGTGAAAAAAGCAGTTTTCTTTGGCTGTCAGTATTTTCATATCAACACATTAAATTGCTCGGGGAAGGGCAAAAGCATCTGAAAGCTCCCACGGGCCAGCTCCCCAGGCCTTCCTAGGAAGCTGCCTCGATTCAGCTACTTCCAGGAAACGTACTTTTCCGGTTCAGCTTATTCAACGGGCCACCCAACTGCAGACACTGTCGCCTGAGCCCAGAGTCAGTCAGAAAGTGGATTCAGAACACGGACGGTTGCTTCCGAATAGCCCGGCCACAGTACCTTCGAGGTCAGTGCTGGGCAGGTCTCCTGAGAACCGATCGTGTACACACCAGAGAGAAGCTGCACAACTCTCTCACAAACGTATGCATGTGAGTGAGATGTCCACAAACGTAATCTGGCCCCGAGAAAGGCCGGGGAGGGTGGGAGCTAAACGGTCAGAGACTACAACCAGCAAGGGGCTGTGGAGTCTCGGGTGAAGAGGGCTTCCCCGTTTGATTCTGCCCACCTCCATCATTTGGGTATTTTGTAGGTATTTTTTCATGAACTATTTTTTATAATTTGAAAAAAAACCATTTTTAAGCCATTTCAGATGGAATCCAAGAGTGATTTTGGCAACTGCAAGTTCCCAAACACACTGAACATGCCTGAGCAACAGCAAAGTGTTTGTTTTTATCCACTCAGAGGAGTAAAGATGTAGCTAGCCGTGATGTAAGACCAGAACGAGAGAAACCACTGACCTTTACTGAGCTCCCACTGGACACCAGCCACTGTTCCAGGAACACCCACACTTTACCCTACTGAACCTTCATGAGCACAGGCGAGATGGGCATGATCTTTGCAGAGGAGGAGACCAAAGGTCAGAGAGGCAAAGTCAAGTCGGCGGCCTAAAGTCACACAACTACGAGTGACAGAATCAGGACACAGACAAGGGGCTCTGTGATCCCAAAGTTAGGGTCCTTCCCAGGCCCCCTGCCTTCCCAAGCCTGAGACCCCTCTGACCCCAGCACTGTTAGTGGTCCCAGTAAAGATCTGTCCATTTCCTGTTCTCTGAACTCCTGTCTCTTCCTGGGAGCCACGGCGGTAAGACTGGAAATGTGCTCTGAATGCTGCCCTCTCAGACTGACGGGGAAGTGTCCACATTAGGAAAAAGAAGCGAACCTTAAGAAGCACTATGGGGGCTTCCCTGGTGGCACAGTGGTTGAGAATCTGCCTGCTGATGCAGGGGGCGTGGGTTCGTGCCCCGGTCCGGGAAGATCCCACATGCCGCGGAGTGCCTAGGCCCATGGGCCATGGCCGCTGAGCCTGCGCGTCCGGAGCCTGTGCTCCGCAACGGGAGAGGCCACAACAGTGAGAGGCCCGCGTACCGCAAAAAAAAAAAAAAAAAAAAAAAAAAAAACAAAGACCACCGTAGAAAAAAAAAACTAAAAAAAAAAAAAAAAAAACCAAAAAGGTATTAACATTACTAAAAGAGCTAAAGTGTAGCTTTTAAAATACTAACATTACTAAAAGAGCTAAAGTGTAGCTTTTAAAATACTTACGTAGCAAGAGCAGAAGAGCAAATATTATAAGCGCGATTGCTGCAGGTCCGAGGCCAACGTAGGAGTCATACCTCATTCCTACACAGCCACCGCCTTCCACACACTTGCAGACTGTGAGTTTAAGGACTTGCTCTTCAGGGCAACTGAAGCCTTTACTATCTGCAATCAGCAAGTGAATGTCACTCCTCCCGAGCGTTCGTTCCTTTTGTTGCAGTAGCACGCTGGTACCTGCAAGGACAAAAAAAAAAAAAAAAAAAAAAAGAAGCACTATGCGCTAGAATTTCAGTTTATATTATTAAAGGCAACTGAGGTAAGAGAGTTATACTCCTCAGAACAACTAACTGTTGCCACGACAACAGTAGGAGACAATCTACCCATGGAATAAAAACAAAGTTCAAATTAAATGACCACGCTGCCATTTCCCTTTCTTCTCTCTCCCCCTTTTCTTTCTCTTCCAGAAAGGCATCATGTAGAAATTTGATACATAATTAACTTGCTGCCTCTCTAAAATCCAAAATTAATAGCAATTAGACATTTTATGAGGTAATTTCCTGATAGACTCACCCTCAACCGAAATCGGTCCTGGTCCTGTAAAAGCGTGCCATCTACCACCTTGACAAGCCAAGATTTCCAGAACAGGCTCAGCTTTCTACTCTGGATCACCACTCAATGGGTAAAGTTTCCCTCTTTGCCCTACCACTAGGAAGCTCAGTGTCAAATTTGTAGTGTGCCTCTACGAGTTACATGGGAATTTGTGAGCTGTAGTTTGGGGTATCCACTAGGCTCTTGTTTCGTCTAGTAGTCCTTTGCCCAAATTCCTTGACACTTTTTTGTCTACCATTCTGCATACTTTTTAAAAACTTTTTTTAGAGTAGACATGCACACAAAATAAAATCCAAAAGGTATAAAAGGGTAAACAGTGAAAGTAGGTCTCCCTCCTCCCCCAGTTCATTCGCCTCTCCAAAGCAATGCTATTATTATCAGTTTCCTAAGGGGCCTTCCTGATACAGTATCCGCACTTACGAGCATATGCATGTATCTCATGCATACAGAGCACACTATGGTTATTCAGCTTGCTTTTTTAAGGTATGCACTGTATTGCATTTAGGAATTTAACCAATTCCCTACTGCCAGGCATTTAGATGGCTTCTGGTCTTTTCTAGTCAATCTTTTTTGTAATCTTCCAATCTTTTGCAATCAATACCCTTATAAAACCATCAGTTTACCTACGCAGTAACTCATCTGTAAGATAAATTCCTAGAAGTGGAGATGCTGGGTCAAAAGTACCCTAACTGCTTGCTTGATTCATTCATTCATGTTAGTTTTATTTTTTAAATTAACATAGAGTTAGCTTTTTGGTGTGTAAGTTCTATGACTATTAAAACACGCTGTCTTATGGCCATCACAATCAAGATACAGGACAATTCCATCCTCCCCAAAACCTCGTCCATGCTCTCCCTTAGTACTCACTCCTGGCACTGCAGCTTTATCTCTTCAAGCATATCATACAAATGAAATCATACAGCACATACGTAACCTTTTGAGACTGGATTCCTACAGTCAGATAATACCCGTGAGATCTGCCCAAGATTGTTAAAATAGTGGATTACACTGATTGATTTTCAAATAATAAACCAGCTTTGCACTCCTGGATAAATGCCACATTGAAATGTATTGCTGAATTCAATTTGCTGTTAATGTGTTGAGGACTCCGTGTGTCTTCATAAGGGATACTGGCCTCCAATGTGCTTCTTTTGTACTGTCCTTGTCTGGTTTTGGTATCCGGGTAGTACTGGCTTCACATTATGAGTCACTCCTTCCTCTTCGAAAACTGGTGTTATTTTTCTTCAAATACGCAGGAGAACTCATCAATGAAACCCCCTCTGGGCTTGGAGATTTCTTTTGCGGGAGGCTTTTAACTAAAATTTCCATTTCATTAATAATTACAGGACAACTTGGGTTATCTATTGCATCCTGGGTGAGTTTTGGTGATTTGTGATTTTCAAGGAAATGGACCATTTTCATCTAAGTTATCAAACTTACGTACATACAGTTATTCATAACGTTCTCTTATTATCCTTTTAATTTCTTCAGGGTCTATAGTAGTATCTCCTTTTTTCATTCCTCTTACTGATAACTTGGATCTCCTCTCTTTTTGTCAGTTTTGTTAGCATTTGATTTTGTTGATAATTTCCAAGAGCCAGCTTTTGGTTTCACTGACTATTAATTTTCCTGCTTTCAATTTCAGTGATTACTGTTCTTGTGTGTATTAGTTTCTTCCTTTTGCTTGCTTTGGGTTTATTTGCTCCTTTTGCAGTTTCTTAGGGTAGAAAATTAGATTGGAGAACTTTTTTCTTTTCTAATCTGACTGGTTTAATGCTATAAATTTCCTTCTAAGCACTGCACCCCACAAATTTTGATAGACTGTGTTTCTGTTCAATTCAAAATATTTTCTCATTTTCCTTGTGACACCGTTATTGTTCCAAAGCATATTTAGAAGCATGTTACTTGTTTAATTTCCAAGTTTGGGGAGATGTTCTTGTTATCTTTCTGTCACTGTTTTAGTGTAATTTCATTGTGGTTAGAGAACGTATTTTGTGTAATTTTAATCCTTTCCGATTTAGTTTCTTTTATAACGCAGGTTACGGTCTATCTCGGTGACCATCCACGTGTGCTTGAAAAGAATGTGTGTTGTGCTCTTGTTGGAGGGTGGAGAGTTATCTAAATGTCCGTTAGCTTGGCTCATTGACGGTAGGTTCTTCTATGTCCTGGCTAATTCTGTCAGTAGTTCTATCAATTACAAAGGGTGTGCTGACACTTCAGTTGTAACTATGGATTTGTCTACCTGTTTCAGATCTGTCGGGTTTTGTACCATGTATTTTTGCAGGTCTTTTATTAGGTACACACTCATTTAATAGCATTATGTCTTCACTGGTAATTACCTTACCTTATCCCTGGTAATTTTCTTTGCTCTGAAGCCTACTTTTTCTGATACTAATGTATCTACCCCATCTTCATTTTGACTAATGTTTTCATGGTAGTGTTATCTTTTTCCATCCTTTTCCATCTTTTTCCATCCTGCCTACTTTATATTTGAAGTGAATTTCTTTTCTTTTCTTTTTTTTTTTTTTGCCGTACGCAGTCCTCTCGCTGTTGTGGCCTCTCCCGTTGCGGAGCACAAGCTCCGGACGCGCAGGCTCAGCGGCCATGGCTCACGGGCCCAGCCGCTCCGCGGCATGTGAGATCTTCCCGGACCAGGGCACGAACCCGCGTCCCCTGCATCGGCAGGCAGACTCTCAACCACTGCGCCACCAGGGAAGCCCAAAGTGAATTTCTTTTAGACAGCAATCTGTCAGGACTGAGCATTCAGAGACACAACTGGTATGCTCACACCATTCACATTAAGGTAAATTATTGGTATCTTTCAATTTGGGCCTATCATCTTATTTGTTTTCTATTTTTCCTTCTTCTATCTTCTCTTTCCTATCTTGATTTCAGTTCATGGAACTTTTGAGAATTCTATTTTAACATACTGTGTTTTTCACTCTCTCTGTGTAGTCTGGTGGTTGAACTGAGATTTACAATATATATTTTTCACAATCTAATTAGAATCAATATTTTAGCACTTCAAGTGGAATGTAGAAACTTTACCATCATATCCCGTCCTCCTTCGTGTTTTATTTGTAATATGCATTACATCCACATGTGCTGAAAACCCCATACAACATTATACTTTTTGCTGAAACCAAACATATTTAAAAGAACTCATTAAGAGAACAATGGTCTACTGTATTCATGTGGACATTTACCATTTCTGTTCCTCTTCCTTCCTAATGTTTCAAGTTTCCTTCTCGTATAATGTCCCTACTGTCTGGAAAACTTCCTTTAGTAATTTTTGTTAGATCTGCTGGCAACAAATTCTCTCGGTTTTCCTTTATCTGAAAAGATCTTTATTTCACTTTCATTCCTGAAGAGCATTTTTGCTGGATACAGAATTTGGGGTTGATAGTTCTTTTCTTTCAGCACTTTAAAAATGCTGAAATCACTTCCTGCTGGCCTCCATGGTTTCTGATGGGAAAAGCACAGTCAGCTTCCTTTTTCTTAATTTGTTAATATCTTTTACACGTGAATATAGCCGAGAAGTATTACTAATTTATCTAAAGGAACCCCTTCCCCACCTCCCAATAACGGACCACAAAGCCACAACCACCTCCTGCCAAGGCTACACCAGGAACACCTCTTTAAGAAGATTTCATCCACACGACCTCACTGGAGCAGAGGCTCAAAATTTCCCGGCAAGTCACCACTTCTCAAACCTTACGGCACATCGGACTCACCCGCAGAGCCTAAACAAAAACAAAACACCTGTCAGACTGGAAGCGAGGTATGAGAAAGAGAAGTCAAGAGCAATTCTAAAGTTTCAGGCCTGAAAAAGAAGGCTAAGGCTGTCATTCATCAACATGGGGAAAGCTGCAAAGGGAACAGGTCCGACAGAGTGGAAAAAGAAAATCAGAGTCGGGACTTCCCTGGTGGCGCAGTGGTTAAGAATCCGCCTGCCAGTGCAGAGGACACTGGTTCATGCCCTGGTCCGGGAAGATCCCACGTGCCGCGGAGCAGCTAAGCCCATGCACCACAACTACCGAGTCTGCACTCTACAGCCCGTGAGCCACAACTACCGAGCCCACGTGCTGCAACTGCTGAAGCCCTCGTGCCTAGAGCCCGTGCTCCGCAACAAGAGAAGCCACCGCAATGAGAAGCCCGCGCACCACAACGAAGAGTAGCCCCCGGTCGCCGCGACTAGAGAAAGCCCGCGTGCAACAACAAAGACCGAACGCAGCCAAACATAAATAAATAATTTTTTTTAAAAAAAAGAAAGAGAGAAAATCAGAGTTTAGCTCGGTGCTTGTTAGCCACGAAATGTCTATCGGACGTCCAGGTGGAGCCGTCCAGTAGGCAGCTGGCTGCCTACGTCTGGAGTTCAGGGGTGAGGGCCTGGCTGGCGGTCGGCGTAGGCATGACATTTACGGCCCGGGTCCAGCGGGGATCTCCCAGAGGCGCCCACAGATGAAGAAGCACTCGAAAGGCACCCTAATGTTCAGAGGGCTGCAAAGCTGAGGGCACCCAGCAAAGGAAACTGAAAAAGGAGGAAGACTGTGGTGACCTGGAAGCCACGGTAAGAACGCCTCCCAAGGAGCAGAGAAGTGGACACGGGCTGAGGGAAATAACCATCGCACCTAGCACCAGGAGGTCACCTGAAAACCAATCATCTCAGAGAAATGTGCTCAGTGGTACAGAAGCGTCTCAGGACGGCTGCACTCTACTTTTCCTTCGCAACATGTATCACAGCTACAATTATCTGTAGAGTTATTTGTTCAGATCTTTCTCTCCCCGACCCCTGGTAAGTTCCAGTGAAGGCAGGGGCCGAATAAGTCTTTGCCCTTCATTATTGATAACCAGGATTGATCCACACAGTGTCTCAAATTTGTGGAACACGTGAAAGGACCATGGAATCCAAGAAAGAAGGTTCCTCTTCATTCACAGAACAAAGGACGGCACTTCTGAGACAGCATCGCCACCCGCGCCAATCTGGCCAGAGCCCTGGTCCATACAAACCCAACGACAGGAGGCCTGAAGGCAGCTATCTTCAAATACCCTCTCCCCGGCTTTATTCCCAAGAGCTTCACCAGTCCAGCAGCAATGGCCACAAGTGTACATGGCATACGTGGGCCCTTTATTTAACCCGCTGTGGGCAAAGACGGCTATTTTCCTCCTAATAGCCAGCATTCCCTTCTCACACGGCAGTGGTTCTTAAATTTTGGTGTGCATTAGAACAAACGCCTGGAGCATTGTTAAGACACAACTTGTTGTGCCCCAGCCCCAGAGTTTGTTTCAGTGTGTCTGGGGTGAGAGGCCTGAGAACTTGTGTTTCTAACAAATGCCCAGGTGATGATGATGTTAGCTTGGGGACCACAATTTGAGAACCACTGGTTTAGTGTGATTCTCATAGTTATTCTTGGTCATTTTGGCTTCCCCTAGGAAAAATCATAATGCAAGCTGACAGAAAATTACTTGCATTTCAAAATTTTTATGAAATTTGAAAAGTTAACTGAAAGTATCAATAACATGGCATCATTTCCTGAAAAATGGCAACCAAAAAGGAAGGCCCAAACCAAGAGAATGTGGCCCAGTTACAGTGAAGTCAGCTGTGCCCCAGAGCACCCTGGGCAAACCACATACAGCACCCAGTCCACTTAATGGACCAATTTATTAACAAAAAGTCATGACCGCCACACCCGAGTCGTAACTCTGGGCCACACACTGTGCTAAACATTGGGCAGAAATACTTCACATACATTATCTGTTAATTTATAAATTAACAGGCCCATTCTGCAGATGAGGAAACAGAGAAGTCACTGGCCCAAGGTCATACGGACAAGAAGAGGGGACGCCGGAAATCAAACCCGAGCCTTCAAGATCTTTCTTGGCTGGTGTTCGTACCTGAACCCTGGGCTCACCACGGGCTCCTTGAGACACGTCCACCCATCTGCTTTTGTGTTTCCAGTGCCCACTACAAGACCTGGCCCCAAAATGGCGCAAGGTTTGCTGAACAAGCAAACTAAGGGATCTATGGAGGGCACAGGCTCACCCTCTCACACTGTGGTCCATTTCTCAGTCACAGGAAACGAACAATGATACCAGCAGACACTTTCTAGCACTTGGGACATTCATAACTCCTTGCAGCACATGATATATACTCACTCATTTAATCCTCACCACCTCGGAGGTAGGTACTATTATTCTCCTAATGTTAAAGAGCAGGAAAATGAGGCTCAGAAGGGTTAAGGAACTTGCCCAAAGTCACACAGCCAAAGTGTAGCAGAGCTGGGATCCAAACGCAGTAAGTCTGACTCCAGAGCCCATGCTTTTAAATCACTACGTGATGCTACCTCTCTCAAGTATAAAAAACTTCCAAAGAGAAAGGGAAAAGGAATTAGAGTTTACTAAATATCTCAATTATGCTTTAGCTCTAACTAGAGTTATTGTCACCATTTGGGATCACAAGTCTGGACACTCGGACCCCAGTGACGGGCTCTCTAAAGTGGGGAGGGAAGGCCATGTGAGCCGACACCTGTGACAGCAGCCAGCTCGAGCCTGGTGCCCAGAAGCTTCCTCCCAGGGGCAGGTCCCCGGCTCTGGATCCCTCTCAGGCCTTGCCAGCTCGGGGGAGGAGAGGACAGGGTGACAAATGAGAGGGCCAGAGACACAAGGCACGAGCCAACAGGACAGAGGCAGGATCGTATGGCGCATGCAGGTACGATTACATCCTTTATTATTGATGGTTAGAGCCAGATGGCCCTCTTCTTTGCAGTACTGTGTTACCACATAATTAGCTGACCTAGTCACTTCAGTTCACAAAAATCCTTTAAGTCCAAGAACATAATCCATGTTCACCTTAAAAAAAACGGTATGACACAGATAACAAAGAAATTCAAACATGATGCAAGTGACATTAAGAGCCATGGGAAAATCTATTTAGCATAATGGTTACTTTTTTGAGAACCGTAGATTTCTTTAAGAATTTTATAACAGCTTAGCTACTGAGTTTCCTAAGAAATGTATAGCTTAGCTCTGCATACAAACACATCATATTTTAATTGTATGCTATTTTAACAAGCCTACACAATAAGTGATTCAAATTCAAAATGTAACAGTCTATAAAAATGAATTCCAACACTGATTTACTTTGTGAGTTTCCTAGGTCCAGACAACTGCTATAAGGAACACTACACGACATTCAAAACACCTTTAATTTGACGAGGCATAAAAAATGAAATATGTGCAAAGCCAGCTTGTTGCCCAAGCCAGAGCCCCAGCACGTGCTCACACACTGCAGCCCTGGACCTCACATGTTTATACTCAGAGGGCCGCAATTCTCTGCAGCCCCACTGCCACCACTGCACTGAGCCAGACCCCACTGTCTCCCACCTGGACTAGTCCAAGAGCCTCACTCTCGCCAGGGGCACCTCCTCACTCCCTACATGAGTAAAACCCTTCAGGGGCTCCCCAGAGCCTCCAAGTTAGAGACAGGTTCCGCATGCATCACATCCCACCCCACAGGCCCCATGGACAGCCCCTCTCACTGCTCCCTGGGTTCATGCTGCACGAGCTGCCCAGCACCTGCCCCTCCCTTCCTGCAGGGGCATAGCAGCTGTGAGGGCCCTGGCGCCCAAATGCCTGGGGCTGAACTCCAGCTCTGCCGCTTACTAGCCGCACAAGTCACTCAGCCTGGTCTCAGGGCTTCTTTGGTAAAATGAAGATAGTAACAGTGCCGTCTTCATAAGGTTGTTGAGAGTTTTAAATGAACTAGAAACCCACGTGCTGGCTCATTTATCGCCAGGACGTAGTAATCACTCAGTGCACGATCCCCATTACTATTAATTCTCTGTCACACTGTTAAACTCAGACTTCTGTGCCGCCTCGCCCATCAGGCCCGGCCTCCCTGCCCACGCACCTATGCTGCTCCCTGCGACACCTGCACTGGAATCACTCCCTCACCAGAGGGGTGCTCTGGAGCTTGGGTGCGGTGCCATCTCTCTTAACTCCAGTGCTGGCGCTTAGAAGTGTTTGTTGGACAACTGTCCGTGAATACAAAACTGAGGTTGGGGGGTAAGGCTGCTGCGGGGCAGTGTCACAGCACCGGGCAAGCACCACACTGTTAGGATGGCTGGGACTCAGGGCCAAGCAGAAGATGCAGGGGGTAACAATCAGGGCTGCCGAGGCCGCTGACGCCCCCGGCCTGGCTGAGTCTGTGCTTGAGCCCCGCTCCCTGTAAAGATGAGCGCATGCCTCCAGCAGCTAGCATCACTCCCTCCACGGGGAGCAAAGTAGCCCAGTGGTGGTGAGATTCCATATGCCTGGCCTGACCCTGAACCCCATCCTCTCCCCACAAGACATGTGGGCAGCGTCGGCCCGCGAGAGGAAGAGGTCATACTGCAGCCTGGGTAACACTGGCCCTAGGTTTCCTGGTCCAAGGAAGCACTGGAAGGATTAAGTCCTTCCCAAGAAACCCCTGGGATCAGAGAGGGAGAATTCTTTAACATCAAACACAATTAATAAAAATTTGATAGTAAACACATTTGCAACTCTTACTGAAAAAAAAACTGATTAAATTTCATCAAGTTATAAATATCTAAAGCCCAGCTCTCTCAACTGAGCTTTCCTATGTGTGCATACAAGCTATAAGAAGTGAAAAAGGTTAAAGTCATCCACATTCTGAAGACAGACTTAAATTTTAGGTACTTAGCATGCAAGTTAAAACAAAGCTTTCCAATTTCAAAGCCTCCATAATGGTCATTTCTGCATGGTTCATAAATGTATGCTGTACAGCATATTTCTGTGTTTTTGTATCTTGTATACCTTTTGTATTTTCTTTGACTCTTTCTGAGCATTCTCTCGGAGTGGTACTTTTCCAAATAACTTCCATCCCAAGTCATTTTGTTTGTCAAGTCTTGCATTTTGTTTTCTAGCAAGCAAATTCCTATAGGAAGAAAATAAAAGGGTTAGGGAATTGTTGGGTATTTACAGAAACACTAGGACAGCCAAATCACTCTCTAGTGAAAACAAGTAGACCTTCCTTTGAGAGAACAATGTGACGAACCACGAACTTTAATTTTGCAGACTTGATTTTCATGTAGACAAAGAATTACGAAGCAGGTGAAAAGACCCTGAACCACAGTAAGTTTTTTGTTATTCACCAATAACGTGTACAAGTTCTATCATTTAGAGTAAGGAAATGTATTATAGCGTAACAAAGCATATCCAAAAAAGTGAGCTTTGAAGTCAGACCAAACTGAATTGAAACCCTGGCTCAATCACTCACTAGCTGTGTGACTCTGACCGGTATATTAACCTCTCTGAGGCTCAGTTTCCTTATGTCTAACAAGGGTCACTATATGAATTAAAATTACAGGTACATGATCAGTGCTCAAAGGATAACAGTTGTTTTGGGGCTTCCCTGGTGGCGCAGTGGTTGAGAGTCCGCCTGCCGATGCAGGGGACGCGGGTTCGTGCCCCGGTCCGGGAAGATCCCACATGCCGCGGAGCGGCTGGGCCCGTGAGCCATGGCCGCTGAGCCTGCGTGTCCGGAGCCTGTGCTCCGCAACGGGAGAGGCCACAACAGTGACAGGCCCGCGTACCGCAAAAAAAAAAAAAAAAAAGGATAACAGTTGTTTTAGTACTTAAACCTCTAACTTAGTTTAAATTATCTATGAGGTAAATTTATACTATCTATTTATAAAGAGTCTCCATGTATCATAAAAAGAAAGCCACTCATGAGATAATCACAAGGTCTTCTCTCCCAACAACATGTAAACAAACCCAGATAACATAAATAAATCCCAAATGGTACTACAAAATAAACTATGTTTTGGAATGCATTGTATTGGTGCATTCATTAAAAACAAATGGTTTCTAGGGCTCACTGGAAAGTATAAGATGAGCATGAAGCATCTTGTGTGCTAGAAAGAAGGTGCTCAAAGAAATATGGGGACAAGTTTCATGAAAACAGTACCCAGCTTGAAAAGGGTTCTCACTAGCTAAATCCGGAACCATGTAACCATCAAAATAAAAAATGGGATTATAACCCATCAAATGAAAAAGAAATCCATGAGCCCAAGTGGATATGGATACAAATACACAAACAGAGGAGGAAGGAAAACTCTTAGAATGCCCCCTAATAAGTAGAGAAAGATTGATGGGGTTAGGAATTAATCAATGGATGCTGAAACTAGTAGGTGAAAGTTGGACGAAGAAAAGGAATTTTACATAGTTTGAAAGCATCTTCCACAAATTACTTGTAATGACAAAGGCAAAAAGAGTTAACTTTACAGTCGAGAAACCTCATTAGCCAAGTGATCAAAGCTGGCATCCCCAATGTCAGGATGGACAGCACATGTCACCTGCTCTGATGCTGAGAGCAACACACCATGTCGATGGCAGTTACCAAAAATGCATCACCTGAATATAACCATGAGGAGATGCAGACACACTCAAACTGAGGGACAGCCTATGAAATAATGAATCTGACTCTAAAAATGTCAGTGTCACATGTGGACAAAAAAATAGTGCCTGTCATTTCGGTAAACAAAGAATGTTGCAGCCATCCAGCCATCAGCCACTGTAGCCATCTCAATGGTGCGCCCTGAGGGGATTCTGGATGGAGAAAAACTGGGATACTGGCCCTAGACAGTGAAGATGCAATACCAAAGGAATAATTTCAATCAGCCCAGACTCTTACATCTTCCCATACGATCGTTAACTTGAGAGGTCTGTTTTTTGTGATTAGCAGTAATCTTTTGATGTTCAACTGCATGGTTTTTTGTTTTTGCTTTTTCCAGCAAAAACTCCTATATATCCTGGCTCCTTGCTTATCTCTTTGGAACAATCCCTCAGAGCTATCTGAGAGGCTGCCTTGCCTTCCTGGGCTATAGTCCTCAGAAAGGCCACCAAATAAAACATAAATCTCAACTTTTAGGTTGTGCTTTTTTTTTCAGTCGACAAAGAAAGGCTGAAGAATTGTTCCAGATTAAAAGGAGGCTAAAGAGACCTGACAATTAAACGCAGTAGGTGGATCTTGTACCACATCCTGGACCACGGGCCAAGAAAGGTATAAAGAAGACTCCTGGGACAATGGACGCAATTTGAACATAGAGTATAGAGGAGAACAGCATTGGGTTAATATTAAATTTCCCGATCTTGATAACTGTACTACAATTACAGAAGAGGAGGCCCTTGTTCTTAGGAAACATACTGACATACTTAGGGGTAAACGGGCATGATACCTCCAAATGATTCTTCTAATGCGTCCTCAAAATTCTTATACACTTGGGCTTCCCTGGTGGCGCAGTGGTTGAGAGTCCGCCTGCCGATGCAGGGGACGCGGGTTCGTGCCCCCGTCTGGGAAGATCCCACGTGCCGCGGAGCGGCTGGGCCCGTGAGCCATGGCCGCCGAGCCTGCGCGTCCGGAGCCTGTGCTCCGCAACGGGAGAGGCCCGCGTACCGCAAAAAGGAAAAAAAAAATTCTTATACACTTACATAGAATAGATATCACACTCACAGAATGAATAAAACAATGGAGTAAAATGTAAATGGCTAGTGAACTTGGGTAAAGGACATAAGGGAGTTCCTTGTATTCTTCTTGCAAATTCTCAGTAAATTTGAAATTATATTAAAAAAAAGTTATTGTACAAAAACTTTCAAACAAGGTTTCTTTGTATTCTTCCTTGTTTTTCTGTTGTGGTTATAACAGAACCTATTTCAGAAATGGTTTCATACCCCAAGGCAATTTCTATTTACATTAGTAAGAAATGAAGTTTGAGGTGTCTCCAGGCCCAACCTGTTTAACATCTAAGATTCAGCCAGCCGTGAAAGGCTTAACGCAATTAAAACCAAGCTAAAACCTCAGCCACCCAGAAAGGTTCTAAGAATTTGGGCATCCAGAGCCTGAATTCACTAACGGCTAACATTTTGCTAAAGAGGAGTTGCCTCTGAGGAAGGGAACTGGGTGCAAGGGACAAAAGGTGAGGAAACCAATCGCACCCAGAAAGAGGAGGGGCCGGGAGTGAGAGGTAGGCCTCCCAAAGGACGCTGACCTTACTCTGGAGGGACGTGAGCTGCTGAGGGTCTAGAGGGGTAATAGAGAACCGCTCAGAAGGGACTGGGTACGGCGAAACTCAAAAGAATTCTGGGCTTTGTGATCTGGGAAGCTGGGTGTAAACGGTGGTGCTATTCGCTGAGACGGACCAGCAGGAGGTGAACCAAGGGGAACAGAAACCTTGGTTTCTCTGCCCACTGCTAAGGCTACATAAGTACACACAAATGTAGTGCAGATAAAGTTTATCAAAAATCAAAGTTGTGGGACTCCCCTGGCGGTCCAGCGGTTAAGACTCCGCGCTTCCAGTGTGTGTGTGGGGGGGGGGGTAATATTTTATATAAGTGGAGTTTTATAGCCCTCTCTTATTATCTAATATATCCTGAACATCTTCAACTGTCATAAAAGGTCTTCTGCATCGTTATTTTAATAGCTGCAGAGTTTCCCTTCATATATGTAACCATAATTTGTTTGACCAGTTCCTTATTGTTCAACACTTAAGGGTTTATTTTTTTTTTTTGGTTTTTCACTATTATAAACAACATTTAATGTTTTAAAACATTAAATCTTAGCATTCAGCCACAGTTAATTCCTTAGAATCAATTTCTGTACTAGATTTGCTGGGTGAAAGGTTATGAAAAATGTTAAGGTGTTTGATGCATATTATCAAACTTTCCTCCCAGCAGGTGAATGGATGTTTATCTACGCCTTCACCAGCACTGGGTTTTACTATTTTAAAAAACTGTTGCTGGGAATTCCCTGGCAGTCTAGTGGTTAGGACTTTGTGCTTCCACTGCAGGGGGCACAGGTTCGATCCCTGCTCGGGGAACTAAGATCCCACATGCCGCATGGCGAGGCCAAAAAAAATCAGAGTTGCAGAATTATTTTTAGCATAAGAGCTTAAGCTATACATAATAGGCCATGACTTTTGAAAGGTCTGTAAAAGGTATCTTTGGATGTATTATTTTTTGTGAAGTTGCAGTCACCACACGTACCAGGAGCTCTGAGCACAAAGGAATCCCTCCCTAGCTTCAGCTGCTGTGCCATCTGCAGCCCTGGTGCAGGCACAGGGAGTGGGGAAGCCCAGCCAGAAAACAGTTCCGGCCCCCGGCTCCCCTTCCAGGTCGAGGGTCATGGCGAGCCTGGCATGGAGCTGGCTGCTGGGCCCAGGAGCCAGGTGGCCCCAAGGACCCGCCTCTGCCCATCACACAACCCAACCCCACTCCGGGGGCCAGGTGCAGTGCGAGAACACGGGCGGCGAGGCGAGCCGTCCCTTCGGCACCGGTGCTGCCTTCCTGACTGGGTCTCAGAGGAGACTTCAGGGACGCCCGCAAGTGCGGAGGCTCCTCCCCAGTCCAGGAGGGCCCAGAGGGAAGACACGTGCGTGGATCCCTCGGGAGGCCCCCGCGTGAGCTGTGTCGGCCCAAGCCTGGCCCTCAGATGCCTAAGAGCGCTCTCGTGCTCCTGGGGAAGGCAGTGGTCACAGCCGCCGTCCCTGACACTTCACCAGGTGGCAGAACACGGGGGCTGTGTGACTGAAGCTTCCTTTAGCAAGTCCTCACTTACTGAACACAGGTTACTCTGCAAAGCCTTCCCTATCAGCCTGCCACCAGCCCAGCCCCCAGGCCTGGGCTCCCACACCAGCTGTTTCTAGAGCCCTCACCAAGTTATTCTGTGTTTGTTGGAGGTACTCTGTCTGCTCCCCTCTCCACACACCTTTCCCCTGGGGTGGGGTGGCCCAGGCGGCAGGGCAGAGTCATCTCTGCATCCCCAGCGCTCTATCCAGCATGTGTCTGCTGGCAAATGGAGCAGCCAGCATAGGTGTCTGCAGGGGACGCAAGGAGGCAGGGTGGGAGCCACCCCAAGGCCGGCGGGGGCCACCTCCAAGGGTGGGGCACACGCATGGGCACCCTCAAAGCAGGGCTCAAGTCAAGAGAGACGTATCTGGACAAATCAAAGCCCAGGACTGAGAATTACACAGAGGTAGCCTCTGAGCAGGGGCAGGAGTCCCCCTGGAAAGGAGGGGCAGTGGAAGGCGGGGGGCTGGGAGAGGCCGGGGCAGGGGGTGGCAGAGGAATCAATTAGCTGAGAAACATGATGCTGACCTATATGAAACAGGATGCTGAGAGAATCCTTGATTTCAGACAGCAGGCTACATGAGTGCCCAGGACCACTTCGGGGGGGGGGGGGGGGGGGGAGACGGCAGCCAGCGGGGGGTGATGGCTCCGGCGGAGCACCTGAGCACCGTGCCAAGGAGGCGATGAGAACCGGGCACCCCAGTAAAGGGCCCTTCGGTGCGGGGGCTAAACTCCCTCTCCATGAGGAAAGCAAGCACTTCCTCTATTGGCCGCGCTAGGGGCCAAGGCTGACGGGCTCAATTCGGTCTCTGGCTGAAGGGCGCAAACAACTCGGAAGTGGAGGAGACCCTTACCTGCACCTGCAGGGATGGGGCCACCGAGGGCTAGTAAAGGGCCCGTGCCGCGCCTGGGCACGTCCGCCGCCTCCGATCCACAGGGCACAATGACAGTCTTACCAACACTGTCCACACGGAGGTTCCCTGAGAGCCACCCAGGACTCCAGATGATGAATCCTGCCCCACCTACCCACACACACGCGGACACAGGCACACCAACCTGGCACCCCTCACCCCACCTACCTACACACACACACACACACACACACACGAGCGCGCGCGTGTGCGGCAGAGGACATGGCTTAACTCCTCGCTAGCCCCCTTCTTCCAAGCGGCCACTCAAATCCACTCAAATCTACCCTCCTCACAGCTGGCAGCGGAAGCACCTGAAGACTTTTCCGAAGACAGACAAGCACGTCTGCCAAGAGGCTGACCATGGCATCTAAGCCTCCAGCAGCCCTGCCCCAGAAGCACCCCCTACAGGCAGGGGGCCAGAGTGGAGATGCCTCTCAACAACCAACAGGCCTCATTCATTCAACGAATACTCTCTGAGGGCCTCAACTATACTGAACAACAGAAAAGGCAGCCTTATGTGCTTAGAAACCTTCAGCCTCTTCTCAGGCTAACGGCAAACCGCTCGGCCCGATGGCTATGGTCTGGCGGCCCCCTCGGGCCCGGGCCTTTAAGGGCCTGTGGTCCCTGTCCCTTAGGCACGGCTCCGTGACCCAACAAGCCCTGGGCACCTGCAGAACTCCAACGCCATCTCTTCACACAGCGGCCGGGGCCGTCTCTTGAAAGCACAGATGGACCACACAACCCCGGCCCCAAATCCCTTCAGTGGCTTCCAGCTGCTCACGGCACCGTCACACATGCTGTTCCCTCTGCCCTCAAAGTGCTCCTGAAAGAGGAGCCAGGAGTGCCTGCCTCACGGGGGGTCGTGAGGATTAAACGAGGCACTGGACCCCGCAGGCCACGCACAGGCACTTGCACACACACTTGGCCACAGAAACTCCGCCTGGGGACTGAGTGCTGGCAAGCAGGGAGTGACTGTCCCCAGGCTCAACACCCTTCAGCCGAGCCAGCCCTCTGCACCCGAAGGCAAGGCTTCAAGAACTACGGGCTGAAGGAAGGTGACCTAGGAGGCTCCGGTTCCACCTCAGGAAACACACTTTGGGGGTCGTCAACAGTTAAGCCACATCCAACTGCAAGGGAAGAGCCTCATCCTGAAAGCCTGAGGGAGGCAAGAAAAAGGAGCCAGGGTCTCCCCTGGCATCTACCCCAGGGCTTTTTGCGAAATATTTATTCCTGTCTCAATACGCACCAACTCAGAGGACAAGATATGGGACACAGGTGACAAAGCAGCGTTCAACGTAACAGTGCGTCAGGTCCTGCCAGCTCCCCCGTGAGGCTGGACGCACACAGGCACCGTGGATGCCATGCCGCAAGAAATCAGCGCCATCAGATTTAGGAGCCAGCTTGCTTACTGACGTTTAACTGGGACGAGATGGACCTGTAGGATCCCAGCCCTCAACAGGAAGAGTCAGGTGTGAGCCTGCTCAGATCCTGACCACACCTTCCCTTGTCTCAACCTCCTCTGCACTCTAAGTCACCAGGATCCTTACTGCTGAAGGCCTGTCCCCTGTGCCCCACTGACAGGAGGTACAGGCAAAAGACGGCTGAGTGTGAGTGGGGAAAGCAACACCTGGAGACCTGAACACCCCTCACCTTCTGACAAAAGGTTTGGCCCTGCACTGACCAACACCAGAGCCGCTAGCCACATGCGGCCACTGACCACTTGAAGGTGCACATGTTGAAATGATGTATTGGCTTAAAAAAGATTTTCTTTCAAGTGTCACAAAAAGACTGAAACAACCCAAGGGTTCATGATCTACTCATAGGCAGGCTTAAAGGATCAGGGGAGCCTTGAAGCTTATACAATTTGGGGAATCCTCTTTAAAGAAAGAAAAACTAATTAGGTACAAGTGAGGGGTCCTGAAGGTTAAGTATCATTAACGTTGTCATAAACCCAATTCTATGTCTTTGGCTTCTGAAACCTGGGACGAGTGTCGCAGTGGCTGCCGGTGCTCACAGGTGATGAAACTCCAGCAGGTGAAACTCCAGCACCAACTTATGTCCAACGTTCCATGTCTCTGTTTTTAGACAAGCAATCGTACAGCCAAAAAACCAATACCCTTTCTTCGTAGGTGTTGTGAGGCTGAGGTTGTTACCTTCACCTCCACCCCGCACGAACTTAACTTTCCCAAGTTACTGAAGCCAAAAGAAGGCGATTCCAGGAGCAATTAAAAATGCTCGCTGACAGGGCTTCCCTGGCGGCGCAGTGGTTGAGAGTCCACCTGCCAATGCAGGGGACGCGGGCTCGTGCCCCCGTCTGGGAAGATCCCACATGCCGCGGAGCAGTTGGGCCTGTGAGCCATGGCCGCTGCGCCTGCGCGTCCGGAGCCTGTGCTCCGCAACTGGAGAGGCCACAACAGTGAGAGGCCCGCGTACGGAAAATTTAATCAAGAATAATGAAAGAGTATTCAAACATTAGAGGTGACAAAATGAATATAACAATAGACACAGAAGGTGTTTAAAGTATAAATGGGTTCAAATCTATTCTAATAAATTTGAAAATCTCAAGAAAATGCATAATTTTCAGCTAGATATTAATTATGTAAATTGATTCAAAACAGTAGAAAAATTGAACAGATCAATGAAAAGGAGACAATTTAAGACTTTCAAAAATTACCTCAAAATATGTCTGATTTAGGCAGTGTTTTACAGGTAAGTGCTTTCAAACATCTAAGTAACAAATTATTTACATGCTACACAAATCGTTTACAATCATACAAAAAAAAAAAAAAAAAAAAAAGCTCGCTGACAAGATTATGAGGTGTTAGACCTGGGTCCCTGTGCTCACGAACATCAAGGCGCTGTGAGTGCACTGATAGCAGTGCGGGCCCTCCAGCGGGCACTCAGGTACATTCCTAGATACTATTGACCTGTGATATTGTCTTCATCACCAGAATGTAAAGTCCACGAGGGTGAATGCTGTCTCTTCTATTTACTGTGGTGCCTCTAGTGTCTGGAACAGTTCCCGGCATATAGGAAAAGACTCAAACTTACTGAATGTATGCTTTTTTCAGGGAATTTTCATAAAGATTACATGAGAATTATCCCCGCCCATTTAAAATAGAAGCTAGGATTCGGAGAGGTTGAGGAGTCCTGCCCAGAGAGACACAGCTTTATAAACAGCGCAGAGCGAGGCCGCTCCCTGGCAGGTGTGGAGTCAGGGCTGTCCCAGAAGACGGAGGACAGCTGGGATGGAAGGACGCAATCCTCCCTGACCTGGTGGAGCAGGTTTCGCAAGCCAGCGGCGCTCCTCAGGGGTTTCTCAAAACTTCTCAGAGTCTTAAGAAATAAACCTCTAAAGTCCTCCTCCTTCAAGACAATGTACGCCTGAACTCCCGTTTGTAATTCAGTAATTACTTGGGGCTTCTTGCCCTCGCCCTCCTGTCTCATTAACAAACTGTTAGCAAATCCTGCTTCCAAAGCAATCAGAAACAAGCGGGAACACCAGGTGCCCCGAGAACTCCTGGCCCAGGTGGGTATCTTCTCTACCACTTCCTGCATCACAGATCACCTGTCAGGCACTTGTCCGGCACCAAGCACTCCTAGTGTATCTTATGTGTGAAACAACCCTACAAGAAAGGTATTATAGTTACTACGACACAGACAGGACACAGGCTTGGTGAGGTTAAGCAATTTGCTCCTCAAGGGACGTATCAATTGTGATGCTCATCTGAGGTAGAGAAGGGAAAAATCTCCACTGATTGCACTAAAGTTCCACCGCATAGGTATTTTTTCCCAGACGTCCACCCCTCAAAAACTGACATGCTCCACTGCCACATATACTTACGCTGTGCCTCTGACTCCGCTCTGAAAACGCAAGGGGAAGAGGCTAGCTCACTTCAACTGCCACAGAAACACCAAAGATAAAAACAGCATTCTGCAAAGCAAACCTCCTGTGTGATAAAATTCTCCCTCCCCTGTGGGAAATAGGAAGTGAGTAAGAAAGACACGGAGGCGTTATTACCGCGATCAAAATCATTGTGCCAAAAATTCCTAGTTCCACACACAACTAAAAGTACCCGGAGTCTCTCCTCTTTCAGAAAATGTTACCCAAGTAGCATCTGACGCTAAACATTTAATCCCCTAAAAACAGTGATAACACACAAGGGAGGGGGGTGCGGGCAGTGAGCACGGATGTAAACACAGGCCCGAGAACTCGGGCACACACACAAAGCAGACCCTTGCTGGATCAGACCCATTTTAAACTGAGGAATACCCAAAGAAACAACTCTGCCCCATGGTGGGGTGGGCGGGCTACATCATGTTAAATCCTCCATAACGTGGTAGAAACCTTGCTCCAGTTAAGTCTCCAATTACAAAAGCAAGAAAGGCAAGACCGCAACCACAAACCTGTCCATTAACAGGAGCGCAGGGGAGCAGGCCATCACGTCTATGGTAAGCACTCAGGTCTGCAAGGCCAGCCACAGAGGCGCTGACCCTCCCCTGGAAACATTCCTGCCCAGCTGGAGCCACAGTCCCAGGGAATACCATGGGCGCCCTTCCGAGCCCTGCTCCACACCGTCTGGAAGGCTGAGGCATGCAGGGCGGAGTGGACCAGCTGGAAAGGCAGGCAGTGCGGGTAGGCTCTGACTCCTAACTAATCACAGGGAGGGAGGGTGCGGGCAGTCTGGGAAGCAAAGCTGAGTGACCGGGTTCCTGGGCCCCAGCACAGCTCTGCTCTCGCATCTCAGCACCCTGCTGAGACCCAGAGCCAAACCACGCCAGGATAGGCAAACGACCACCAAACCCACAGGCACTGCTGACCGAGAGGCAAAGCAAAATGTTTCTGGAACGACTCTGAGATACGCCTTTGGGCCAGACTCTGCACTTTGTAAAGAAGCAACCAAGTATTTAGGTGAGTCACAAACACGGTCACATAAATCTGTCCAAACACCTGCATTAGAACCATCACTAGGGGATCCTCCCTCCATGACTTCAAGTAGGGTTCAAAAATTTGAAAGGACAAGATCTAACTAACAACTTCAAGGTCTATGGAACTGTGATCTATTCTAAATCCACAAGAAGATACTATAGGTTGGCTGGCCCTTGGGGCAAGCATCGTTCAATTACGTGTCAACAATTAGCCCATGGTAATACAATCCTCCAGTAGCCTGGCCAGGGTCCTCTTTCTAATAATCGGCTCCACCGTCCCTTTAAAAAAAAAAAAAAAAAATCTGTTGTCGTGTCTGCAACGTTTGAAACTACACAAAAGAAGTCTGACTGGAGACAGTCATTAGATGGACATCTCTGGCAAGAGGAGGCGGTGAGGACCAAAGAGAGAAATTTTACTTTTACATTACAAATATCTGTATTGCTTTTTAAAAAAATCAAACGTTTGCAACTAAAAAGAAAAGACAGACAATCGAATATGGGAGATAAGAGGGCCCAAGAGTGGTATGGAGCACGTAGTCTGTGCCAGGCCCTGAGACCAGTGAACAAAACCGACAAAAGTCCTGCCCCAGAGCAGCTGACACTAACGAACATGCTCTAACAATGCGGGGGACCCCAAAGTGGGGTGTCTGGACCAGAGGCAGCATTACCTGGGAGCTGGCTAGAAATACAAATTCTTGAGCCCCATCCAGACCTACTGAATCAGAAACTCTGGGGTAGGGCCCAGCAACCTCTGTTTAACGAGCCCTCCAGGTGGCTCTGATGCTGCTCAAGTTCGAGAAGCACACTGTTCTGGACTACGTTTATACGCTTAAAATTCCTGCTATCCTACTTAAAACTTCTGGTCAAATTCCTCACTGCCCAAGGAGTCGAAGTGACCTTTTTCGGTCTGGCACACCAGAAGCTCAGGGTGAGCGCAGAGTAATCATTCACAAAGTGACCACAACAAAAGATTAGGCAGCCACCCCCAACACACAGCCCCCTTTCTTCGGCTTCATCTTCGGTCTTTCTCAGGATGCTTTCTTTTCTCCTACACTACAGAAGAAACTACAGCTTCATGTTCCTACATCCTTCCACATTTTTCCTCAACCTGAGGTATTCATGTTTTATAATTATACCTCAGCAAAAAATTTCCAAAAATATCCATAATTTTAAAACTCACAGAGAAAACTCAGGTCCAGATGGTCTCACTGGTGAATTCTTCCAAACATTTAAGGAAGAAACACACAAACTCTTCCAGAGAACAAACCTTTTAATCCCCACACACCCCCTCCCTAAAGCAAATTTATTAGGTCACTAAATGGATACATTTATAGGTATTATTCACCAAGAAAAAAACCAGGACTTTCTGATGCTCCTTCAAGGATCATTTGACAGAGAGAGAGAGAGAGAGAGAGAGAGAGAGAGAGAGAGAGAGAGAGAGAGAGAGAGAGAGAGAGTGTGTGTGTGTGTGTACACTTAAAAAAATTCCCATGAAGCTTTTAATTATTTTTTAAAATTCATATACAATAAAACTGACTTTTTGGTATACAGGTCTATGAGTTTTAACACACTGGTCAGTTCGTTTAACCACCAGAGAAAAATCTTACAGAAACTCTTTGAGAAAACAGAAGGAAGAACATTCCTCAACCCGTTTTATAAGGTCAGCATAATCTTGATACCAAAACTTGTCAAGGACATTATAAGAAAGGAAAATTACAGGCTACACTCTTATGAATACAGAAAAATTTTTTAAAACCACAAAATATTAGCAAATCAAATCCAATAACAGATATAAAGGATGATCTATCAAGAACAAGTTGGGATTATTCTAAGAATGCAAAGTTAGCTTACTTAACATTAGAAAAATATGTTATTCACCACATAAACAAAATAAAGGAGAAAACACATATAACCATCAATAGATGCAGGAAAAAAGCATTTGATAAATGCAACATATTCATGATTTTTTTAAATCATAAAACTAGGAATAAAAGGGAACTTTCTTAATCTGGTAAAAATATTTATTATAAAGTAAGATATCTGATAAAAGGTATCTTACCGCAAAAAATCACACCTAATGGGGAAATGGTGAAAGCTTTCCCAGAGACCAGCACCACACAAGGCTTTCTGCCAGCACCACTTCAATTTAGCACTGTATGGGAGTTCCTAGTCATGCAATAAAGCAAGAAAACTAAATAAAAGGTATAAGAATTGGAAAGACACAAAACTCATCCACAGACAGCACGATTTTCTACCGAGAAAACCCAAAAGAATCCACAGATAAACTATCAGAACAACTGAATTTAGCAAGATCATGGGATTCAAGGTCTACACACAAAAATTAACTCCACTTCCAACTAACGTTTATAAAATGACATTTTAAAAATCATCAAAAAATAACAAATATCCTGGAATAAATTTAATGAAAGAAACACAGGACCTTTACATAAAAAACAACTATAAAGTACTGTAGAGAAAGTTTTAAAAACCTAAATAAATGGAAGGACATACTATATTCAGAGATCAGATGTCTTCATATAGTAAAAAATGACCAACAGATTCAATGTAATCCCAAACAAAATCACAGCAGATTTTTTGTGGTAATTGCCAAATTGACTTTAAAATTTATATGGAAATGAAAAGGACCTAGAGTAACCAAAACAATGTTAAAGAAGAACAAAGTAGGAGGACTTACTCTACAGATATTAAGACTTATTATATAGTAATAGTAATTAAAAGAACATTAGTGAGAGGACAGATAGATGATGGAACATATACAGCCACCTGATTTATTTCAAAGGCTCAGTGGGATGGACAATCTTTACAATAAATAAACATCAACCACTCACTACCTCGCATTATAACAGAAAATTAATTCCGACAGATCATGGATCTAGTTCGCAATGACAAAACGAAGCTTCTAGAAGATAACACAGAATTTCTTAAACAGAACACAAAAGGCACTAACCATAAAAAGAAAAATTCTATAAAGCAGAATTCATTACCATTAAGAACTTTTGTTAGTTAAGAAAACAAAAGTTAAAAACATTAAGAGAATAAAAAGGTAAAGCCATAGTGCAGGAGACATCGCAATACATATGTCTCACAAAGGACTCTCCTGAATACAGAAAGTGCACCTGCAAATCAGTAAGACGACCCCAGATGGGCAGGTCACAAAGGAAGGTGCCAAATGGTAAGTGCATCAGACCATTAGTCACCAGAGAAATGTAAATTAAAACCAAATACCCTTACCCTATTATCGGAATGGCAAAAAGAAAAAAAAACAGAAAATTGAAAATTGCTAGTCCAAGTAGATACTGGTACGACCACACTGGAAAACCACTTAGCAGTGTCCACTAAAGCAGACCCAGCAATTCCACCTGAGGTATATGTGCACCAAAAGACATTATGATGAGCATTCTCCCCGGTGGTCAAAAGCGGAACAAACCAAACATCCATCCATAGGAGAACATAAAGAGATACATTTGTTCAACTGAAAACTATACAGAATGAAAGAAAACAAATACTGCTGCCACACAGTGACCACCTGGGTGAACCTCAGACAAAGTTGAGCAAAGAAAGCCAGACGCAAAAGTATATGCTGGGACCTAGAGACTGTCATATACAGTGAAATAAGTCAGAAAGAGAAAAACAAGTACCGTATGCTAACACATATATATGGAATCTTAAAAAAAAAGAAAAAACGGTTCTAAAGAACCTAGGGGCAGGACAGGGATAAAGACGCAGACGTAGAGAATGTACTTGAGGACACGGGGAGGGGGAAGGGTAAGCTGGGACGAAGTGAGAGAGTGGCATGGACTTATATACACTACCAAATGTGAAATAGCTAGCTAGTGGGAAGCAGCCGCATAGCACAGGGAGATCAGTTCGGTGCTTTGTGACCACCTAGAGGGGTGGGATAGGGAGGGTGGGAGGGAGGGAGAAGCAAGAGGGAAGAGATATGGGAACATATGTATATGTATAGCTGATTCACTTTGTTACAAAGCAGAAACTAACACACTACTGTAAAGCAATTATACTCCAATAAAGATGCTAAAAAAAAAAAAGTATATGCTGTATGACTCCATTTACCTAACATCCAAAAAAAGCAAAACTCATCCAGGGAGATGGAAGTCAAAACAATGGTTGCCCCTGGGGAGTGAGGTGCTGACCAGGAAGGGGTGTGACTGGGGGCACTGGGGATACTCTCCAGGGCACACAAGAGAGGGCTCACATTGTCCATGTTCAACAAACACTAACAGCTCCAGCCACTCTCCTCTGGAGCCTTCCGGGCTGATGGGCCTCCTTCCTCCCGAGTCCCTCCTCTGTGCGCCCAAGAGCACTTTTACACTGATTTTACACTGATGTCTGACAGAGAGCTGGGGACTGTATGTTAGTTATTTATGCAACACCTCCCACTACATGGGGAGGGGTCCTTCTTGGTCTTTGTACCCCCAAGGCCTGGCATAAAACCTGCTGGATTGGACTTCCCTGGTGGCGCAGTGGCTGAGAATCTGCCTGCCAATGCAGGGGACACGGGTTTGAGCCCTGGTCTGGGAAGTTCCCACATGCCGCGGAGCAACTGGGCCTGTGAGCCACAACTGCTGAGCCTGCGCATCTGGAGCTTGTGCTCCGCAACAAGAGAGGCCGCGATAGTGAGAGGCCCGCGCACCGCAATGAAGAGTGGCCCCCGCTCGCCGCAACTGGAGAAAGCCCTCGCACAGAAACGAAGACCCAACACAGCCATAAATAAATAAATTAATTAAATTTAAAAAAAACCTGCTGGATTTGCTGCATTAACAGGTAATTCATTAACTAAACCTGAAACGCACTCCCGCCTGTGCGCCTCTCACTGATAAGTCAGAGTGCAAAACAAAACCCAGTGTTCTCCTGCGTCATGACCTCCTTGAAATCTCCTTCGAACGCTCCCAACATCTAAATACAGGAAGGAAAAATTAAATAGAGATGCCTTCTCTAACACCAGCTTAGGTATTTATAAGGAGAGAAAGAGAAGGCAGGCTGAAAATGCCTATGTAATGTAGTACAGAACGTTGCTAAGGAAAAAAATACAAATTTATTCTTAATCTCCGACAGAATACTAAAGAAGAGAGGAAAAGCAGAGCTGCTAGTCAGTAACAGCCTGTAAGCGTCACAAATCATGAGTGGTCTGGGACCGCAGCGACAAGTTGAGAGAAGGGATGAAATGGCCGTGTTCTTTCCATTTTAGGGAACATAACGAATAAGATCTGCCCTGAGGCGGAAAGAGCAAACACAGGACTCAGCGTCAAGCAGATGTGGCCTCAGATCCCAGCTTCACAACAAGCTGCCTGACTTTGGGTAAGAAATGAACCTCTCAGTTTTCTCAGTGGAGCAGAGGCACCACCACTCAGTTACCTGGTTTGTGACTGTCAAGTGTGCTTATCAGTAACACTAAAAGCATTCATTCATTATACAGGGCCAAGCATCTCATCTCATTTCATCTTGACCTGCGTCATACATGTTATTCTTTTCATTCGACAAGTACACATTGAGCACTGATCATGTCCGAAGCTGTGACAAGTTCAGGGAATACAATCGATGACGACCAGAGACACAGGTCCCCATCCCCGACGGGCTTACGGGTGACTTTCAAGACGAGAAAATTCAGAGACATGACCTTGCCTAAGGTCACGCAGTAAACCCAAAGGCTTGGATTTGGACTTAAGCCACCAGTATTTCCCCCTGGTGGTTCTCAATCCTGGCTGCAAACTAGAATCACCTAAGGAGCTTTTGCAAAAATCCTAATGCCCAGCTCTCACCCCAAACCAATTAAAACTGATCTCTGAGGGCAGGGCCTGGACACTTTTTGTTTGTTTGTTTTTAAGTTTCCCCGAACAATTTTATTGTGCTGCAAAGGCTGAGAACTTTGCTCCTTAGCTAATAAATGTTCCCTTCCCATTCTATCGCGTTTCTTTAATTGATGCTTTAATCTACACATACAAATTTAAGATTAACTCCTTTCCAGCAGTTTCCATGAAGAGTGAATTACTTTTAGATTTTGCTTTAAACTATTCCAACAATTCTACTCACTAAAGTAAAACCAAACTGTGAACACCTGCCTTACAATGTAAACTTTTCTAGTATCTTCCAGTCTCCTCTGTTTCCACTGACCAGGCTACCTGGTCAGGTAGCTCTGGAGCTCACCTGGTGTGCCCTCTCCCTCTATTGCAGCATATCCAGGCCATGTCCCCTGGATTTGCTGGAACCCAGCAGATCCCCATCTTTTCTCATGTGGAAAACGCTTAGCCCAGAGGGTACACAAAGCAGGCCCTGCCCGTGGGCATTAAACAAACCAGTCTCTTACATGCGGCTCCAGGGACAAGAGTCCATACTGTGCAAGTGAACAGAACCAAGCCATGTTCTAACATTCCAGGGCCAGTCAAGAACAGTTGGGCATCAGGGATGACAAAGACCCAGGCCCTGCTCCTGAGAGGCTCACAGTAAGAGCCAGACACAGAACAAAACTAGACTAAGCGAGGCTGCAGGAACAGAGAGCAGCATGCCAGGAGGAGGCTGCCTCTGCCTGGCCACGCTGGGAAGGCTTCACAGAAGAGGTATCAGCTGTGCTGGGCTGTAAAGCTGTGCAGAAATCGGCGAAGGGGACACAGAGCAGAGGGGAAGAGAGAATCTCAGGTAAATGCAGGGCAGTGTGAACCAGCAATGCTGGGCTCAGAGCATTCAGTCCCATGAGCCAGAGCAAGGGCCCAGGAGAAGCAGAGGAGCAAACCAAAGGCATCTCTGCATTCTGTAGACCATACGACCTGGAAGGACAAATCCTCCTAAACTTCAATTTACAGTAACCTGAGGCCAGAGCTTCGAGCAATTCTAACAGTCCATCAGCTCTCGTTGAGAGTTTCCTCATTCATAAAACAGAGGCTGGACTTTCACTGCCAGTAAACTTGCACCAAGGACAGAGGGCTCCCAGAGGTTTGCCGTCATCACCTCAGGAGAAGGCAGATCAGAGCTGACCGGGGTCAGGACCGCAGGCAGGAAGCAAGAAGCACTCTGGGAGTCTGTCCCAGGGAATCATCTGAAATGCACACAATGCAGACTGAAGTGCACACAGGTAATTTTATCATCAAAAAGCAGGAACAAAAACTATTTCCTTATTGTTGGATAAGTAAATGATTCACTGGATGGAATACCATAAAGATAGTAATAACTGTATGAACAATTAATTTTTAATCACGTGAGAAAATGTTTTCTATAAGTAAAAAATCAGGATGCCAAGCTGTAGAAACAAAACCCATTTTTATGTTTAAAATTCATAGAAAGTCTGTAAGGAGATAACAGTAAAAAGGAAAATTAGTAGTAGGTGTAAAAGTGGAAAGGACAAATGATGAACATAAAAATGATGAACATAAAACGCACAAAATTTTCCTACGTTTTTGTTTTTTGTTTTTTTGTTTTTTGCGGTATGCAGGCCTCTCACCATTGTGGCCTCTCCCGTTGCAGAGCACAGGCTCCGGACGCACAGGCCCAACGGCCATGGCTCACGGGCCCAGCCGCTCCACAGCATGTGGGATCCTCCCGGACCGGGGCATGAACCCGTGTCCCCTGCATCGGCAGGAGAACTCTCAACCATGCGCCACCAGGGAAGCCCTTTCCTACGTATTTTTAAACAAAGAGAAGCTTTAAGAAAACATAGGTAAAAAAGATTTATTGTCAAAAACAAAAAACAAAAACCTCTGAGAAGAACATACCAGTTTCGCAGACACCCCAGGTGTGGATGCCAAACATGCAGTCTGAAACCTACTTTGATGGGTGACCTGACAAGGGAGACCAAACTATTGGGGGGGGGGGGGGGGGGGTCTTCTCCCAAATTCTAGAACAGTAATATAGCCGAAAAGGAAAATATTTAGATTTTAAAAGTTAAGTACTCCAGATCTCTTTATTACTTTTTTAGACTTACAGTCTACCGCTCCATCCCTTAAGATTATTTACTGAACATCTACTAAGTGCCTGCACTGGCTAGGAAAAGAGAATGAATAAGACGCAGCCCCTGCCTTTGAGAAGCTCGTGAAGAGGCTGTGGTTGCTTTAGCAAAAGGGGGAGCTGCAGAGGGTGTGGGTGCTGCTTGAGGGCTCTGGAAGGGGGTAGGGTGATCAGAGAAGGCTTCCCAGAGCGGGTGTCACTTAAGGGGAATCCTAAAGGACAACAGGAGTTTGCCAGGCAGAGGGAGCAGAGCCGGCAAAGGTGCAGGGATAAGACACGGTTGGTTCAGAGAACTCGCTTTTATTTTTTTCTTTGGCTGCGCTGCACGGCATGAGGGATCTTGGTTCCCTGAGCAGGGCTCGAACCCGCGCCCCCTGCGTTGGGAGCGCAGAGTCTTACCCACTGTACCGCCAGGGAAGTGCCCAGAGAACGCTGAGTAACATTTTGTTGGGTCTGTGGCTGTAGCACAGGGCGGAGCTGGAGGCCTGAGAGGTGGGCAGCGGCTAGATCCAGAATGCCCCTTACAGTCAAGTAGTTTGGAGTTTATGTTGCAGGTGGTGAGAACTACCATGTAAGCAAGAGAATGACACAGCATTCAACTCATGGACTCCAGGCATCTAATTCTCATGAAGAAGGGGAATCAAGAAAAATGATCCCAGGGCTTCCCTGGTGGCGCAGTGGTTGAGAGTCCGCCTGCCGATGCAGGGGACACGGGTTCGTGCCCCGGTCCGGGAAGATCCCACGTGCCGTGGAGCGGCTGGGCCCGTGAGCCATGGCCGCTGAGCCTGCGCGTCCAGAGCCTGTGCTCCACGACGGGAGAGGCCACAGCAGTGAGAGGCCCGCGTACCGCAAAAAAAAAAAAAGAAAAATGATCCGAAAAATGGCCAGCGAGGCTCCTAGCTCTTCACCAAACCCATTTTCTCACTAACCCAGGAACTGGTCCCATTTCCCAACCTCCTTTACAGGTAGGTGTGGCCACGGGACAGAGTTCCAGAAATAAACTGTGAGTGGAGTGATGTGTGCCACGTCAAGTGTGCCTAGCCAGAAAACCTCCCACGGCCAGCACCTTCAGGCTCTTTCCCCTCTTTGGCTTGATGCAAAGGAGCCCAGAGTCCTCAGGTTGCAATCGACAGAGCCACAGATGGAAAGAACATGGCAGAGTGTGGAAATAAACTTCCACTGTGTCTGAGCCATTATATTTCAAGTTTGTTACAGCAGCTAGCACTCATCTAAGTAAATATCAATACATATTTGTGTGTTCTCCTCACAAACTTTGACCACCACTCAATTTCTTCTGCTTTAAAAACAACTGCTGTTAAGGGAACTTCTAGAAAGAATGAAACCTGTTCATTCCAGGGTAAAGACTTAGAGTAAATGAACAGTCAGGTGCTAGCGTGAGGGTGCATCCGGAAATATTTTTCCTCATGTAACTGGCCTCCTGCCCCTTCTTCCTCCTCATACTGGGCTCCCTTCCACCTGTGGACAAAAGAATGCTGCCTGCCATTCCAGTAAACAAGGAACGCTGCCCACCATCAAGCCATCAAGCCACTACGGCCAACCCTCTGGTGTGTCCTGAGGGGATTCAGGGTGGAGAAAAACAGGATACTGGCCCTAGATAGTTAAGATGCATATCTAAGGAATCATTTCAATCAGCACAGACACTTGTATCTTCTCATACACAGAAAAGCTCTAAAATCATTAACTTGAGATATCTGGGGTTATTTTTGGTGATTTAGCAATAATCTTTTGTGCCTCACTGCAAATTTTGCTTTTTTCCCCAGCAAAAAACTCCTATATATCCTGGCTCCTTGCTTATCTCTTTGGAACAGTCCCTCAGAGCTATCTGAGAGGCTGCCTTCCTGGGCTATAGTCCTCAGTAAAGCCACCAAGTGAAACATAATTCTCAACTTTTAGGTTGCGCATCTTTTTTCAGTCAACACACCTCTGTAGGACGTGGACCGGGAGGCAGAGCCCATGCCCTCCTGACCTTTGCCCCTGGGCCTCCCCTCCTGGTGGGAAATGTGTTTAACCACCCAAATCTGAAACCTAAAGGAAATCAGGACTTAATTCCAAACCCTAATTTTCAACCCCCTACAAACATTTACTATTCCCGGTAACACTGTACACAGAGCCTGGATTCTAAAAGGCCTCTGGCTGGAAGCAAAGGGGAATTAACAGGAAAACTGGACGCTTGTGGGGCCCAAAACGGCTATTAGGCAAGTCTGCCTGACTCATCATTGTTCCATGTACAGAGCCTTACGGGAATCCTGAGACAAACCACAACTATTCACAACAAAGAATCAGCAAAACTGGAATTGAAACAACTCTCGGTTACACACCCAGTTCCCCTCACATAAACAGGAACTAGCTGATTTGATGTGGCAATCCAGTAGGATGTGTACCACGATGAGTTTAATGTTAGCTATATCAAGTACCCAGTGTTCTACGAACAAATACATAATCATTTTAGAATAGGCACTACTCGAGGTAGAAAACAGAATAAGGCAGTTTTAATTGTTGTATCACTCCACTAACATTTTTTAAGTAGAACAGATTTTACACCCACCTGGGCAAAGGGAAGTTAATTTATGAGTAGAAAGTAGCTGACGGCTGAAGAACTGCTTTGCAAAAATGCGTTTTGCCTGTGGGTTTCTCACAATCCCACAAACTCCTATACGCCCACAAAGTGTCCTGCATTTCACAGTGAATCACCCCTCCCAGGCTGACCATAACGTCAAACTTCCACAAAGACGCAGTGTATGATTTCCCGATAGCGCCAGCACACTGAGGGTGTTGCATAAACTCAGGAAGCCAGGTGAATCTTGCAAAGAACAAACACATTCTCCTCACCCCCACTCCCCAAAACTACCTTGCTTATGGCTGTGAAATTTCTAAGGACATGAACACCTTCCAGAAGCCAGGGTAGAAATGTGGCAGAGAAATCAGTGTAGCCTGTGAGGTTTACCAGAAACATACACGGTCTGGCTACTGAATAGGACACATATGCGCAGGCTGAAGACATTCTCTCTTGGTTCTGTTCAGGACGCTCCTGAATTTACCGATTCCGGTACTCTGCAGCGAAAAAGTCCCTGCCCTCCCCCTCTGGGGCCAACCGGCATTTCAATGTCAGCACCCAACAATAAGTGGCTAAACTTAAAAGGTTTCTTTCCTCAGATACGGACAAGTTTCCTAACCCACAAGTGAAGGAAACAGATCATCAAACCCAGCTGGGATCTCCCAGAATATCTTCCTGTTCCCTTAAGTTCCACACCTAACAGAGAACTGGCTAGACCACACAAAACCAACCAGTGGCCTGATTTTAATCAAGTCGTCAGTAACGTGAAAGAAATCCATTGTGTTCACCCTTCAGGGCTGACTGGATCCATTGTCTCTGTTTTCCCTTTCCTGCTGCTCATCTCCTGAGCACGTTGGCACTTACTTACTAGCGTTCATTCATTCACTCAACCAAGAAGCAGGGAAGAGACCCCTAATAAATTCTAGAGAGGGCGCAGCACCGCCACTGTGCCAAGCGCTATATTATATGCGTTGCCTGCTTATCGCCACTTCAGAGATAAGGGAACCAAGGTTCAGGAAAATGAGGCAACCTGCCCGCCACCCAGCCAGAAGGGCAGAACGGATATTCGTATCTTTGGCTCTACAACTGCACGCTCTGAATCCCCACTGAGTTCACTGGAGGCACAACAGACACCTTCAGGACACACCTCTGAAGGGGCAGGCTCCTCCCCATCTACTCTTTTGTTTTTAATACTTATTTATTTTATTTACTTATTTTATTTATTTTTTTGGCCGCATCGGGTCTTAGTTGCAGCACGCAGGATCTTTTGTTGCGGCGCACAGGCCCCTCTCTAGTTGTGGCACACGGGCTCCAGAGCGCATGGGCTCTGTAGTTTGTGGCACGTGGGCTTAACTGCCCCGTGGCATGTGGCACCTTAGTTCCCCGACCAGGGATCGAACCCTCGTCCCCTGCATTGGAAGGTGGATTCTTTACCACTGGACCAGCAGGGAAGTCCTCCCCCTGTCCACTCTCAAGTATCTGGGGATATTGAAACCTGCACTAGAGCTCACAGGCAGTGTCCAACAGGGCCTCAGGACAGATCCTCAACACCTGCAAGCGGCTCTCGCCCCCCACCCCTCCGTTCCAGAGGAGGAAGCAGGCCACCCTGCCTGTTTCCTCCCTCTCTCTAGGGGTCCCGTGGATGGTTCTTTCTACAGGCTTCCCTTGGCTTCATACACTTCATTACTGATTCGCTTGTTTCACAACCACCATGTGCTGCTTTTACACATGAAAACAAAGGTAGAAAAATCAAGTCACAGATTGTCATCTGGACTATCTAGACCAGTGCTGGACAACAGAACATCCCACAATGACAGGAATGTATAGATCTGAGCTGTCTCATGTGACAGACCCTGGCCACGTGTGGCTACTGAGCACTGGAATGTGGCCAGTGTTACTGAGGAACCAAAGTTTCCATTTAAATTTAAATAGCTACGTGTGGCCAGTGGCTAACATGCTGGACAGCTCAGGTCTGGACTCCAGCATAAGCACCAAGTCTGTCCCAACATAAGGACCCAAACAACGAAGCAGAGTGCCTCTGCTGAAGCGTGCACAAGCTGTCGGGGAACCAGGGACACGGAGCCCACTGGTTTGCTTCTCAGGGAGATGGGTACAGGTCAGTGGAGCCCATAAGACACACACATCAGAGAAACAAGGCAAGTCCCCACCAACCTCAGCACCTCTGTACCTGCCGTGTCCTTCAACCAGAACACTCTTGTTCATCTCACTCGGATCTCTGCTCAGATGTCACCTGCTCAGTGATGCCCTCCCTGACCTCCCTATTTAAAACGGAACCTCCGGCAGCCTGACCCTACACCATCCCTCATCCCTCTCCCAATACGCTGCTTTTGATCTCTCCCCAGCAGTTAAAGCCTGACATGGAGCATTTCCTGCAACCCTGTGGCCACAGTAGACTGTAAGTGCCACTCGGTACTTTTACTGGGGGAGGGGCTTGTCTGCTGCTGCATCCCCAGCACCAGGTCCTGGGTGGCTATTCACTGAGGAAATGAACGACATCTGAATTCAACTATCTGACAAGCATCTACTGAGTTCTAACTAGATGCCAGCATGGGATGAGTGAGAGGTAGTCCCTCGGGGCACCCAGGCCGGGGGAGGGGGAGAACCCATCGGATGACACTGCACAATGGCAGCTGCCATAGCAACAGCGCAAGCTGGGAGCCCTCCACTCTTCCCCAGGAACCTTTGGTAGATTCTGCTTGTTTGAAGTGTGCGCAGCAGTGAGTGGCAGAAAGGGAACCTACTCCAGGAGGGGTCAGCAAGCCTGTGGGAGGAAAGCAGTGGCTGCACGCAGATGCAACGCTGATTCAAGACGGCTCCTCCCGCTGGATTAACCGCCTGGCCCAACTCTGCATTTCACACGTGGGAACGCAGCACCTGCAAAGCGACTTGCCACAGGTGCGGGGGGTGGGGGGGGTAGGCGGCAGAGCTCTGAGGAAGAGGCCACCACCTGACGTCTCAGAGGGCTTCAGTCAGGTTCCCACTGCCCTTTCCCACACGTCACTCCAGCTGAGCCCACGCCCCCACCCCGGGAAAGGGTAGCCGCTGCTGTGTCTGTCACTGCACGTCCAGGCCTTTACTTGTCCAGTCCCCATGCTGCCCCCGAGTGGGCCCCAGCCCCGACAGACATTCTGAGAAGTGCTATTGCGGGGCGAAGGGGGGCACCCATGGACCTAAAATGGCCCGGAGATGGGGCCCACCAGGCGGAGGGCAGCCAAAGCCCCAGCACCGGGCAGCTGCGATGACACACACAAGCTCCCCGGCCCCCAGTATCTTCCGTGAGCCCCACTCTTGTGTGAACACGGGCTCCTCGGGGCACAAAGAAGGCCCGTGAGGCTGGTCCCCACATGGAGGCTGGACCGGCCCCTGCTGACAGTGGCTAACCACCTACAGGCTTGCTTCAGGGGGCATATCCTCAGAGGAGCATGGAGAAGGCGTCCCTGAGTGAGCAGGCCTGGGCCTGGACAGGGGGGCCAGAGGAACATCAACACAAAGGTGCGGGCAGCCAGCGGGAGGGAGGGTGGAGTCCCCTGCAGACCAAGGACTGAAGAAGACGGAGGGACACCTTGTGTCCAGCCCGACAATGGTCACGTTCCTCGCAGACCTTTCTTTGTGGCATTTCTTTCCCCTCTTGCTATCCTGGCCTGGGCGGCCACTCCAGGGCACAAAGCCCCAGAGCAGGGCACCACTGTCCCATGCAGCTCCTTAGCGGTGGGGCCTGCCGTGAGCCCCGGGGAAGGGGGAGCCACATGGCCCATTCAGTGCTATTTCCCACGGTTCTCCCCCGGCCCCAAACACGGGACCCTGCACCCCACACCAACGTCTCCCTAAGGATGGGGTGCTGTTCACAAGTGGGGGTCTTCTTACACCCGTGGCCAGCCACCAGAGCAGTGCCGATCATGACCACGTCCCTGGGACAGAAGCGCTGCCTCCCTCTCCCTCCCCAGCACGCGAGAGGAGCAGGACGAAGGCACTTTGCCGCCTTTCTTCAGCCTTCCCTGACCAGAGTCATCAGACAGAGCTCTAACAGTGTGGCGGCCCAGAGCAGAGCAGACAGACTGGGGCTGCAGAGGAGGCGGGCTGAGCCCCTCCAAGCCCCACTGCCAACTAGCCGTGTGACCCTAAGCCCGTTTGCTCACGAGGTGAAGACACCCCACCAACCTCGAGCCTTGCGTCTTTCCAACTGGCTCCTCTAATTTCCCCACCCACCGGAGTCTCTGCTGAGCCTTCCACCTTTCACTGACCCTCATCCCCCAGACACCCCCTACCCCTGGCTCGGCTCCAAGGCCAGGTCACACTCTTACACATACCCTCGGCTCCCCTGCCTGCCTCTCACTTCGCTGGACTCACTCAGCGAAACTACGCCCCCGCCCCACGTGCGTACCCGTGCAGGGAACCCACGGGAGAAGAGGCACAGCTGCCTGGTCTCCAGCCACGGGCCAGACCCCTGGCGCCCCCGCAGTCGCGCTGCCCTGCCCTTTACTCTCCCTGCCACCTGGATGGCGTTCACACCTCCTCCCTGCTCCTCCGTCGCCACCCTCGCTGTCAGCTGAGGATCTTGCTTCCTACTTCACCAAGAAAATGATGCAACAGAAAGAGAATTCCACTGACAACAGCAAATGCTGGTGAGAAAGTGGAGCAACAGTAACTCTCGCTCACTGTTGGTGGGAATGCAAAATGGTGCAGCCACGTTGGAAGGCAGTGTGGCAGTTTCTTCCAAAACTAAACATACTCTTACCATTCCATCCAGCAATCAGGCTTCCTTGGTATTCACCCAAAGGAGCTGAAAACTTACTTCCACACAAAAACCCGCACACGCATGCTTACAGCAGCTTTATTGGGAATTGCCAAAACTTGGAAGCAGCTAGTATGTCCTTCAGTAGGTGAAGGGATAAACCGTGGTCCATCCAGACAGTGACTGTCACTCGGCACTAAAATGAGATGAGCCAGCAAGGCACTGAAAGCCATGGAGGAACCTTAAATGCATATCACTTAAGTGAAAGAAGCCAATCTGAAAAAGCTGCGTACTGTATGATCCTGATGATGGAAAAGATAAAACTATGGAGGCAGTAAAAAAGCAGTCACCGGGGGTTAGTGGAGAGGGAGGGATGACGAGGCAGAGCAAACAGACTTTTAGGGCTGTGCAGCTACTCTGTCTGATCCTATAATGGTGGATACATGTCATGACACATTGATCCAAACCCACAGAGTGTACAACACCAAGAGTGAACCCTCGGGGCTTCCCTGGTGGTGCAGTGGTTGAGAGTCCGCCTGCCGATGCAGGGGACACGGGTTCGTGCTCCGGTCTGGCAAGATCCCACATGCCGCGGAGCGGCTGGGCCCATGAGCCATGGCCGCTGAGCCTGCGCGTCCAGAGCCTGTGCTCCGCAACCGGAGAGGCCACAGCGGTGAGAGGCCCACGTACCGCAAAAAAAAAAAAAGAGTGAACCCTCACGTAAACTATGGACTTTGGGTGATAACAATGTATCTATCGGGTTGGCCAAAAAGTTTATTCGGGTTTTTCCATAAAATGTTATGGAAAAACCAGAACAAGCTTTTTCGCCAACCCAGTATCAATGCAGGCTCACTGACTGCAACAAAGGTTCCACTCTGGCAGGGATGCTGACAGTGGGGGTCTGCGCAGGTCCCGGGGGAGGAGGTACATGGGGACTCTGCTTCACGCTGCAGTGCACCTAAAACTGCTCTAAAAAATAAAGTCTACCTTTTAAAAAGCAAATATGTTGATTAAAATCTAGATTCGCACACACACAAAACAATGAGGCAGCATTTAAAACAATAAAGTAGTCTCTATGCACTGAAAAAGAGAGGGCTTCCAGTCTCCTACGGCCACGTCTGGCCTCCAGCATCTGTGCCCACACACTCTGCTCCGCCGCCTGTCTATCCAGATGATGCCACCCGGCCAAAGCCAATTTCTCTCTTTGAGCCCTAGATCCCACTCCGGCGGAGGCAACTCAAGGACAAGGCTCCAGAATTCTCTACTCTGTGTGATATGTTCAACTTCTACTCTTTTACTTCACAGTAAACAAAAACAGTAAAACAAAAACAAAAGGATTTCTCCAATCTTAAAAAAGAAGCAAGCTCACACCACTCCTTCCTCCAGCTATCACCCTTTCTTTGCCCCCGATGCAGCTAACCCACCAAAAGAACTGTCTCTGCTCGCCGCTTCCAGCTTCCCTCCTCCCATTCCCTTAACTTTGCTCCAGTTATGCTTGGCCCTGCACGGCTCCCCTAGAACAGCTCTGGCCAAGGTCCCTTCGCTAAAGCCACTGTCTGTCCTCATCTCCCCTGACCCTTGAGCACCCTCGGCCCAGCCGATCACACCCCACCCCCGACGCCCCTGTCTGGTCTGCGCCTGGCTTCCCTGGGCTACAGCACTCCATTCCTCCACCTCCCCGGCCCACCTCCCGCGGGGCTCCTCCTCTCCACAGGCCTCTCAGCGCTCCGTGCTCATTCCTCTTGGTGACCTCACCTTGTCCCAAACCCCCTACAGTGCCAACAACTCCAAACTCGCATCCCTGCTCAGACCCAGCTCCCCAGGTCCAGACTCCTCCATCATCACCTACAGCAGCCTCCAGGCCCGCACGGGGCCTGGTCCCACTGACCTCAGCCCCCTCCTCACTGCTCGGCCTCTTCGCTCCCCGGCCTGAGGCGCTCCTCCCCCAGGCACCTGCTCCGTGAACTTTCTTACCTGCTTCAAGTCTTTGCTTAAACCTCTCCTCTTCATTCACCCGATGGGCACTGCTTCGGTGGGCAACCCTGACCTGCCTTCTCCAGTCCCCCTGCGCCTCTCACCACCTCCACTCTCTCATTTTCCTCCCAGCACTCATCACTGCCAACATATATGCTTCACTTATTTATTAATGGTGATTATTATCTGCCTCCCCCCACTAGAATGTAAGCTCTCTGAGGACAAAGGTCTTTGTTTGGTCCACAAATCAATCCCAAGCACCTAGAACAGCGCCTTGGCATATGGTGGATGCTCAGTAAATATTTCTGGAAAGAACGTATGATGAGAAACATAATTAAGGACCTAGCTCAAGGCTTGGTACACTGCAGGCACTCAATAAATAAATTACTATGGCTGCGACTTGCTGCCAAAAGAAAACAAACAAAGCCTAGCAAAGCACAGGGAGGCAACACACCCTCAACAAATCCAGCTGTTCTTTCTGAGCACAGCTGTATCGCCAACAGAAGGGCTCTCCAAACAGTGCCTGCGGCGGCACCCAACCTCCCCCAAGTGTCCAGCACAGACGGCCGGCCTCCTGCGGCTCCCGTCACGTGTCAGCAGAGGGCCGCTACGTGCTGCATCTTCTCCGAACCCAAAGGACAACCTCAAACTGACCCTCCCCTGGAGTGAGAGAAACATCTCTAGTCAAGGTCACCGATGACCTCCCAGGTGCCTAAACACCAGTTGGTGAGAACTGAGCTGGGCAAACAGGGGTCGGAAAAGAAGTGCAGGCAGTCCGTAATCAAGGGGGCTGAGCTACTGAAGATCCACCTGGTACAAGAATCCACATCGAGGCGCTGAAAACCCTGGGGTGCGGGTTTCAAAACAGGGTCAGAAGCCCCAGGGTAAACGTGTGCCTGTGAAAATAAGGCACACAGAAAGGGCAACACTCGGAATAACGGAGACGCCTCACAGACCTTTCGTTAGGGACATCGGAACCACCCTACCAGGGTCCTTGCCTGCTCGAGCCCCCTGCTCCTCCGCGCTCAAGGCCAAGGCGGCGCCTGGCACTGACCCTGCTCTGCTGCAGCCCCCCACCCCCCCGCTCGCGAGCCAGCAAGCCTCGGAGCTGACCCCAGCCCTGAGGAAGTGCCACGGCCCTGCCCCCACCCACCCGGCTTAGTCTCCGCTCCTCTGGCCTGCAGAGCCTCCGCCTCCTCTCCCCCTGCCCTCCCTGCCCAAGTCCCCCCACCCTTTCTGATCCCGACACACACACGACACACACGTGACAAGGGGCAGGGCGGTGTCTTCTGTAGAAAGAGCACGGACTTTGGAGTTGGACAAGTGAAAGGTCACAATCCCTGCTCGAAGGGCTGTGAAACAAACGCCTGAGGGAGAGTGAAGTGCCTGGTGTGTGCTCAGAACAGGGCAGCTACTCCCTCCAGGGCCTGGTGTGTGCTCAGAACAGGGCAGCTACTCCCTCCAGTGCCTGGTGTGTGCTCAGAACAGGGCAGCTACTCCCTCCAGTGCCTGGTGTGTGCTCAGAACAGGGCAGCTACTCCCTCCCGCAAGGGGAGCCCTCCTCTAACCAGGTTCAACCCTCTCTTGTCAAGGCAGTCATCAGCTCCTGGGCAGACCTGCATCTTACTGTGTGTGGCTCTTAATGTGCTTTGAGTGCTTTGAGCCTAAATGTGGGTCCTAAAGGCCCCGCCGAATATGAGCTCCTGCCCACCTTTCCATCTCCTCTCCCACCTCTGCTCTCCATCCTGAGCACCTCCTGCTACGGTGCTTTCCCAGAAATGCTGAGCTTCTCCCTGCTCCTGTGACTTTGACAAAGAAACACTGTCTCAACCTTGTGCACACGGAAGACACTTTCGAAGGCCTGCTGGCGTGTCAGCCCTGTATTTCTTTCTGGACCTCCCCAGGGCATTTGCTGCTGTGCTCGTATCTCTTTTCAAACCCTCATCACACTGCACAGTATAGGGATTTGCACAGCCGCCTCCAGCTGTGTCTGCCCATCTTCGTATCTTCTTACCCGGCACTTGAGCTCAACACCTTGATCAGGTCCCTCCCTCCATTTTCACAACTCAGAGGAGGACACCCTCAGCTCATTTTGCAGACAAGGACACTAAGCCCCAGAGAGGCTGAGTGGATGGCTTACCCAAGACCACACGCCAGCAAACAGGTAGATCAAGAGAACACCAACCAGCGCTCCGTCCAGGTATCACAGCGGTGCATGTGTGTACACATACACACACCCCAGCAGCTCAGATATACAGCAGGTGCTTTCTGTATATCACTAATGCCAGGTCAAAGTCACCAAGAATATCGGCAAGCACATTTTTCAGAAAATTCACAGTTACAATGTTATACCTCAATTCACTGATGCTAATTCTAAAATGGTCAAAGCAGTAGAAAACTACAGTCAGGCAAAAAATAAATAAATAAATAAATTAGACATTAATATGCCTGCCATGTGCTGGGTGCTTCCCATCCATGTACATTTATTTCCTCCCCATTTAATCCTTTGAAGCATGAACTTATTTCTGTTTTCCAGTAAAGAAACCTAAGTTCAGAGTCCCAAACCCCGTATCATCTTTGTACCCCTTGCTAGCTACTTAACCACCTCTTGCCTCAGTTTCCTCACCTATAGATGAGAATTATTATGGTACTTACCTGAATCCATCAGCTTTCAATGCAGCATACAGAACGCACTCCAGGAATTTTAAGCAGAAAGGGATTTAACTCAAGGAATTAGATGATTTCAAAATCGTTGTAAGGGCTGAGGTAGGCGCCTCTAAACTGGGCCCCCAGGAACGGCTCCCTGAACAACACAGAACTGACGCACCAGGGGAGCTGCCACACCTGAACTGCCACTGGAATGGAATGCGACAGGATCAGGAAGCCACCACAACTCCTCTCAACCCCGGGATGCAGAACGCAGCCCCTCCTGCATCGCAGCTGCCTCTACACATCCGGGAAAGGGACACAGGGAGGATGCTGCAGGGAAGCCTCACATCTCTATGACATCACTAAACAGCAGAAAACAGCCAAAAGGGGAAGAAACATGGTCTCCGCCTGACTTCGGCCTCAAATCTTTCACAAACGGGACCTAATTCATGCCTAGAACCCTGGCTGCAAGCATCTCTGGGAAACACAGATTTTTAACTCTCTGGCTCCACGGTGCAGGAAAGGCCCCTAGAAGGATGAACAAGCCAGCCCATCGAATCTAACACACGGCACTCCCTCGTGTGGCAGTTGAAGATTAAACAAGGTGACCCCTCAGAAGTGCTGAGAATGGCACCCGGCAGGCACTGGACATTGTCTGCTACTCCCTGTGCCAAGGGCTCTGGCTGTCACGTGTCTCTGAAGTGCGTCCACCCTGTTGGTAAGCTAACTCACCTCCCTAAAAAGAAAGCAGGGGGCAGATATGTTCCTTAACACTGCTCATGTCGCTTTTCAAATGATCAAATCTCAAATGCCTAGATCAGTACAGGAACTAAAATTTTAGTTGAGCACTTTCCCACTGAGTCAAAGTGCCCATCTAAAGATGTATTTTTCTTAAGCCAGTGGTTTCAAGTTTTTTCACACTCCCTTTTTAAAAAAGTGAAATCTTATGGGAAACCCAACAAAAGCAGAACGCAGGGCCAGGAATCCAACCTGCTCATACTGGGTATGTGCTCTGCCCAGAGCCTCACCTGGAGGATGTCGTTTAACCTCCACATCAACCCTTCACAAGAGGCACAATTAACCCCCTGTCACCCAGTACACCCTGGGGACCACAGAGGTTATTAAGGAAGTTTCTTGAGGTCACACAGGTCACAAATGGCAGAGCTGAGGTTCAAACCTGGGTCTGAGCAGCTCCGGCTCTGAACTACCAACTCCTCTGTCTCTATCTTTGAATTACAACTCAGTGCCAGGGCGAACCAGACACAGACTGTGCCCACGAGGACCTCTCAGCCAGGTCGGGAAGCGGACCGGAAAAATGCTTCATTACACTCCTTTAAACACACCCAGGGGCTCCACAGCTCCCAGCCGTCCACAAGCTGTTCCCTCTGCCCCACGTCTTCGCTTGGCGAGCTCCTTCTCACCCTTCAGATGCAGTTCAAGCATCACTTCTCAGCAAAGGATACTCAGGTCATCTCTTCTGAGAGCTTAATAAAGGGCTGCACAAAAGAAGATGTAAGTGGTCAAAGCTAATTACTACCTTCCAGCCCAGAGCAGATGAGTAGCCTTAAACCCTGGGCTTCACAGAAATCCCAACCCTATCTCCTGTGGAAAACAAGCGTGTTACTGAATTCCTCGCATATTTGCTGTCCAGCTTTTTAGATAAAGGCTCTTACACTACACTGGGCTCAGAGGAGCCCTGAACACAGTCCCTCTCTTCTATATAAGATGAGGATCCTGGGCTTCCCTGGTGGCGCAGTGGTTGAGAGTCCGCCTGCCGATGCAGGGGACACGGGTTCGTGCCCTGGTCCGGGAAGATCCCACATGCCGCGGAGCGGCTGGGCCCGTGAGCCATGGCCGCTGAGCCTGCGCGTCCGGAGCCTGTGCTCCGCAATGGGAGAGGCCACAGCAGCGAGAGGCCCGCGTACCACACACACAAAAAAAAGATGAGGATCCTGCTTAAAATATATTATATTAGTGGAAGATAGCCAATATTTTATATTAACTTTTTTTTTTTTTTTAGTATTTATTTATTTGGCTGCACCAGGTCTTAGTCGCAGCACACGGGATCTTCGTTGAGGCACGTGGGACCTTTAGCTGTGGCACGCAGATCTTTGGTCGCGGCATGTGGGATCTAGTTCCCTGACTAGGGATCGAACCCAGGCCCCCTGCATTGGGAGTGCAGAGTCTTAGACACTGGACCACCAGGGAAGTCCCTATAATAGCTTTAAATGGAGTAAATCTATTAAGATATTGAATCACTGAAACTAATAATAATATTATAAATCAACTAGACTTTAACAAAAAATATACATATGTATACAACATTAGTAAATTTCCTTCAAAGAAGCAATTAAATGCCAACATTTACAACCTGCTAGCTCATCAGTTCTCAACAGTTGGGTGATTTTGCCCATCTCCCCACCCCAGCCCTCCAGGGACATTTGGCACTGTCTGAGGATATTTTTGGTTGTCACAATTGGAAAGATGCTACTGGCATCTAGTGGGTAGAGGCCAGGGATGCTGCTAAACAGCCTTCAATGCACAGGACAGCTCCCACCACAAAGATTCACCCCTCCCCAAATGTCAACAGAGCCAAAGTGGAGATATCCTGATCTTTTTCAATCCTGGATTGATCAAAGTAAAGCACAATTTGGGGATAAGAACTAGAGAAAGCTTTAGAAAACATATTTTTTAGAAATGATAATACTTACGTTAGAATCACAGATAGCTACTACTTACGGAGGGCCAGGGAGTGTGCTAGGTACTGCACCTATTCGATCTCTAACCTTGCACAGTAGTTTTATGCCCCATTTAAGGCTCAGGGAGGTGAAGTAACTTGCCCATGGTCACACAGCTATTAAGTAGGACAGCTAACACGGAACCCAGCCAGCCCAACTCCTGAACCAGCGCTCCTGACCTCGGTACCCACAACACGCACGCGCGCGCGCACACACGCAGCCCCATGTCAAGACTCGTGTCCCCCACCCCTGCAGTGTGTGTCCATCTCCCCCACTGGAGGGAGCTCCTTACGGGCAGGGACTATCTCTAAGCTCAGGGTGGAGCTCAGGGTGGAGTCTCCACAAGAGGTGCTTACCGCAGCCTATGTGAAGGAGGGGCCAAAGGCACAAACGGGAGCTGGGCCTGGGCTTCCGCGGGGCAGTGGCCGGCCTCAGCCAGCCCTCCTGGCGCTCCTCTGCTCCTGACTAGTCCAGGCCACCCTCATCAAGCAGTCAGGTTCACCAACAGGTCTGCTCCCTCAGGCTCCAAGTTCCCTGAGCATCTCCACTGCTTGCTCTGAGCCCCATTCTCCTAGACCGGCCTTCCACAATGCCGCCCACACTGATTTCTACAACCCAGAAGTGGACTCGGTGAGGACAAGGACAACAGATGGGCACGAGGGTCAAGGGAGTCGCTGGGTTGAGGGGACAGAGTGGAGACACAGGATGACTCAGAAGCCTGGGCTGGGAACCACGAAGGACCAGCTCCAGCCGCAGCCCTTGCCCTCAACAAGAACTCACACGGTCCACCGTCCTCGAAGTACCTTCTGTGTGCCAGGCCCTGCCTATAAACTCACCTGTAAAATGCTTAGTGGGTTCCAGACATTTTTGCACAGAACCCCCCGTTTTCCTCTCCAAGGAATTATGGACTGAAACTCTTCTCTAAGACTCCAGGACAAAAAATTCACTACACTTGGCCCACGATATCACACATCTTGATTCACTTGTCATTAATATTCCACCTGCTTCCCAAAGGTACTTAATAATGGCTCACAATAATAATGTCACAGTCATCAAAACAAGGGGAAGGAGATAAGAATTAAGAAATAAAACAAAGAGGAGACATTTGATTTCTGTGGCACAAAGCTGAGAAAGATTTTCAAGAAACAATCTGCAGTAATTGATGGTGTTTCCTTTCAAAGGAAATGAGGCTCCAACATAGACAGTAAGACAAAGGCAAGCAGACAAAGCAAGACGCAGTCATGACCATCACAACAAGCAACTGATGCTGCAACGTTCACTCTGTCTGGGTCCGTACTAAGGTTCACACGTGTGAGCCCACTTCGTCTCCCTGACCACTGCAGGAGTAGGCCTCATCATACCCATTTTGTAGATGATGAAGCTGAGACAGAAAGCAAATGACGATGGGAACGATGCAGGTAAGACTACCAACACAGTATCAATAAATCAACAACACAATAGGCATCATGTGCTAGGCTATTTACTCACACTACTTTAGAGATGAGAAAGCTCAGAGAGGTGAAGTAACTTGTTCAAGGTCACACAGCTAGAATGTGGGTGCAGATCTGTTGAATTCCAAAGCTAAGTTCTTTCCTCTATGCTATTTCCCAGCCACCCCCATTTTCGAGCAAGGTTTCCCAAATTTGCCAAGAACCTCAGATGATTCTAAAAACCTGTCTCCAAAGCCCTTCCCCTGAGATTCTGATCCTGGAGTTCTGGGATGGAGCCTGAAGAGCCGTATTTAACAGGCACCCAGACGGTATTCATCAACAGGCAAAGTTGAAGACACTGATCTGAGCAAAGGGAACAGTTCAGCCACACAGATCTGATCTGCAGCAGCACTGTTTTAGGGCTATGGCCTCAGTGAGGATCGTGGGTCTCCCCCACGGTTCTTGGGTTTCTCCCACTGAAGGCAACCGTGAAGTCACTGAGTTCTGGGGCCAGGAATTCTCCTGGGAGTAGCACAATACCTGTCTGCGGGTGCATCAGAGAGAAGAGGTGCCCCATAAAACCACAGCCGCCATCGGAGAGCTTCTCACTCAGGACTGGTCTTGGCTCATCCAAGACGACCCCACCGTCAGACAATGAGTGAGCCGAGGCAGCCGTAAGTGGACGTGCGCGCCCACAGCCACAGAAGCCCTGGCTGATTCAAGCCAGCACATCCACCACCTCGAAGGGACACCCGTACCGCCAAGTGTCCAACACGGGCTCCGCTACAGGCACAGACAGGGGCAGCCAGGTGGACCACGGCGGCGTTCCTACCTGCCAGGCCCTGGGCCCAGGCCCTCTGGAGAGCTGCTGGGGAGCAGACGGCCCTTCTGCACACAGTCTCCAGGGCCCTCGGCCCTTCCCTGTGGCACTCCACAGTTTGGGAGTTCACGTTTGCCTATGTGACTGACTGATATGTCCACTTCCACCACCCCCAGCCTGCAAGCCCACCCAAGGTCAGTACCGAATTACTCCCATATTGCCTGTCAAGGGCAGAGCCCAGGACGCAAACACAAAACACCTGTTGAACGGAAACACGAAGGCACAAAAAAGAGGCTGTGGGAAGGGCTGCACAGGGCTTAAGGTGAGACACAGGGACGCCAGCATCCCGGTTCGGTGCCTGGGGACAGGGCACCACGGGGAGTGGGGTGGATGGCCTGGTCCGAACACAGGTGGGAACGTGTGTGGCTGCAGTGCGGTGACAGCACACATCTCAGAAGCAGGCCCAGGGCCAGAACACGAACAAAAGAGCACAGCCAGGCAGGAGCACAGGGCACACGTCCGGGGGCACCCAGAAATACCAGCCCTGGGTTGTGCCAGCGGAGGCTGGAGTTACTAAGTCTGATATCACCCTCGCCAGCACCCTCTGCCTGGCCCAAGAAACTCAAGTTATCAGCATAAAGGGCCCTTTGGAGGATAAAGCTGACAAAGGCTGCTGATTTGGTAACAGTGGCCACTTACAGGTCAGCCTCAGCCACAGCAGGTCAGAGGCCAGGAAGTGACAAGAGACTGTGCGAGTGACAGGGACACAGAAGTGACAGCCAGCAGTGAGGAATCGAACAGCAGAATCACCAGTCCTCCACACAAGTCCACAGGACTCTGGGCTACTGGAAACGGCATAATTATCTGTATGACAGTGTCTGCTCTGTGGGCAGGAAACATAGGACACGCTGCAGACAAGAACAACAATGCAACTGGTCTGAACTGAATAACCTGGCTCTTCTAGAGAGATAAAGACGGCATTACCTTGTAAAGAAGTTACTAAATGGTCCCAATATTTTCAATTTCCTCCCCTCGTCAGTTTCATCAACACAGTCCGGCTGGCGTAGGTCACAGGTTTCCTTGATGGAGCTCAAGGTGACATCAGTAAACTGTGGGTCATCGTCATTCTCCAGGGTCACGATGGCACTGGAGCTGCTCGTGACCATGAGGTCCAAGATGTCCTCATTGCTGACGGACAGTGTGGTTGACAGCTCTGTGCCGAGACTGGACACGCTGCAGACTGAGACATTGTCGCTGCGGTTCAGGGTTTTGGAGGTGGGGCTGTAGAGCTTCACTGAGTCATAGCCTGTCCTGGGAAACGTGGAGGACTTCCGCACACTCTGTTCCCGCTCAGCACTGGTGGGAGCTGGTGGTGCGTAGGAAGGCAGTGGGCACGCGCTCTGGCAGGCTCGCTCAGGGATGATCTCCGACTCGGACTGTTTCCTCTTCACACGGACCACGCTGCAGGGGACAGGTTCCGGGTTGCCGATCTCTAGGGTAGGGATGCCTGAGTCCACCGAGTTAAGGCTGTGCCGATCTTCTAAAGCACCAAGTTTCAGCTTGGGCCCATACTCAGGCAACGAGAGGGATCTGGGTGCCTTGAGATTCAAGTGTTGCAGGTTCTGAACGTGGTTTCCTGGTCGACTGTCCAGAATGCCCATCAAGGCTATGCCATTTGTAGTGGTGGAAAGGTTTCCATCAGTCATCTTGGTCCAAGGAAAAACTAGAAAAAACACCAAAATGGAAATTAGGACAGTGAATATAAAAGCCAAAGATGCAATTCCTCCGACGCACATTCAAATGTTCTGACACCCCTTTTAAAAGAGGAATCCTTGAAACAAGCCCTACATACACAAGCTTTAATTCAGGGCCAGAAGCTAGAGTTTTAACGTATATCATCATGATATAAAACAACAGGAAGATAATTCAAACAAAGGATACACCTAGGGTAAAAATATATAAAATAACCATCTTTATCATCACCATCACTGCCCCCAGTCACATCTGTGATCCTCAAGACAGCACTGGGAGTGTGAGGGCTGTGCCGGGCAGAGAGAAGGGATTTTATTTTCCATGTTTTTTTAAATGACAAACAGGATACCTCTGTCAAAAGTATGTGAATTCATAACCCATACATAAGTCAAGGTTCAACTTGTTCTGAGACAGCACAAAAATTGAGACGCCTTCATCATGACAGAAAAGAAGATGAACTGTGTATGCCACGTGCAGTGAGATTACCCCAAACACATTCAAGTTAGCCATGGGTCTCCACAATGTTTTAGTCACCTTACTCAGGTCTACAAGGAGGGGCATACTATCCCCTTTACCATGGAAGAAACTGAGGCTCAGGTCAAGAAACGGGTCCATGGGACTTCCCTGGTGGCGCAGTGGTTAAGAATCTGCCTGCCAATGCAAGGGACACGGGTTCGAGCCCTGGTCCGGGAAGATCCCACATGCCGCGGAGCAACTAAGCCCGTGCGCCACAACTACTGAGCCTGCGCCCTAGAGCCTGTGCTCCACAACAAGAGAAGCCACCACAATGAGAAGCCCGCACACCACAACAAAGAGTAGCCCCCGCTCGCCGCAACTAGAGAAAGCCCACGCGCAGCAACAAAGACCCAAGGCAACCCCAAAAAAAAAAAGGAAAGAAATGGGTCCAGGATCACATTGTTATTTAGCCACAGAGCTGGGATCTATAGGACTGACCCCAAAATAAGCCATAGTAGTGGACGAATGGTGTAGTTTGGGGTTATAAAAACCCAGGTCAGAAGGCTGGCTCAGTGAAGACAGGTGATCGATAAAGGAAAAAATAAAGGCCATGAACCTGCAGTAAACACACAGGCCCTGCCTATGGTTCTCTGGCCTAAGACTGGGGTAGGAGGCGCATCAGCCTGGACAGCACAGTCCCCTGTGGACTGAGAACCCTGGGATTTGTTACATTACCTTCTCCTGTTCTTTTAAAACATCAAAAACTAAAGAAACCTGGTGGTGCCTTTAAATTTGATCCATGGAACAGAAACCACATAAAGAAGGGAACTTTGGGCTCAGTCCTTCCTGGGTTCTAATCCCAACTCCACTAGATTGCCTTGGGAGAATTAAATAAAGTGCCATGAGAAAGGCATTCAGCAGGCGCCCCCCACCGCAGGCACTGTTAGCAGCTGCTATCATACAATAGCAAACAGCTGAAGGTCTGAAGCCTGGCAATAACACTGATAACCACCCCCCTTTCGGGTGTTATTTTAGCTTTTGCAATGAGCTTCCCGCTCCTCTTCAGGAAGCCTGGTCTGCCTCTCACTGTCAACACGGCCAAAGCAAATTCATTAAAAGCAGAAAACGGGGGAGGGGTTATCTCCCTCCCTCCCAAATATGGAAGGAACCAGTCACACAGTACAGCACTGGAGCAAAAACAGAAATAAGAAGGAATGAATTCAATTGCGGAATTCAGAAATAGACTGAACTGGGCTTCCCTGGTGGCGCAGTGGTTGAGAGCCCGCCTGCCGATGCAGGGGACACGGGTTTGTGCCCGGGTTCGGGAGGATCCCACATGCCGCGGAGCGGCTGCGCCCGTGAGCCATGGCCGCTGAGCCTGCGCGTCCGGAGCCTGTGCTCCGCAACGGGAGAGGCCACAGCAGTGAGAGGCCCACGTACCGCAAAAAAAAAAAAAAAAGAAAGAAATAGACTTAACTATGTATAAAAACTTGAAATATGACCCAGTGAGTAAGGAAGGATTATTTAATCATGGTGTCGTACTAATTGGTTATCAATTTTTCTTGGAAGGTAGAACTACACCAAAACAAAACTACAAGCAAAATTAGAGCTTAATACAAAAATGAGATTATAAAGGTATTGCACAAAATAAGTGCTCCCCTAACCTACAGAGCAAAAACTCAGTTCATCCTCGGAAAGAATCTGGGCATTCACCTCACCACATGGGAAACTGTCTTAACTGTTTTGCAGTTCACACTGCCCTGAATTTCCTGGGCTGCGGCCCCTACCCTGAGTCCCCAGCCAGGAGTTCCTCCCAGGCAAGGCCACAGCAAACTGTCTCTGGAACCCTGCGCTGGGAAAACTCCCAAACCAAACTATGCTGTGAAACAACAGGATTCACGACGGGAAGACACAGGAAGATAAATCTGTATACCAATTTGAAAGTTATACTTTTTTTTTTTTTAATTAAGAGGAAAATCCAGTAAGAAACATTTTTAGCACATAGTTAAGAGCTAATCTTTGGCAGTGTCAAAGGTAATGAGAATTATCCAAATACCATCAACACACCAACAGGTCAAACGGGCAAAAAGCCATGAACACAAGAGGAAAAACTCACAGTAAGCAGAGCTGAGACCCTCCGACAGCCCCAGCTGAAATTCTGGCCCTGCCACTTACTAGCTGGGGAGATGCTCAACCTTTCTGAACCTCAACTTCCCTCCTCCCCAGGAGTAAAAGGGGGCGACACCATACACCTCACAGGCTGGCTAAGGATAAATGAAATGAGGTTTGGTGAAGCACCGGCATACCTGTACCTGACACACAGCAGGTGCCTAATAAATGTGAATTTCCTCCACTTCAGCCACATAAAGAGCCTAAGTACCTGAAAAAAAAAACCCCATGAATTTAAACTGAAATTTTGACATTAGAATAGGCAGCAACATGGAACAAGTGTGTGATGTGAACCCAAGGACCCCTTCTCCTCTGAGTTGCCAAGATGGAAGCACAGGGAAGAAAGAAACAAGGTCGGACAGAGTCCGAAGCCGCTTGGCGGTGGCCTCGTCCTCCGTCTTCTCTCCTCTGCCTTGGGGCCACAGAGAGAAGCCCGAGGGCCTCTTCTAGAGAGCAGCTGAGGGACCTCTGGGGCCTCCGATGGTTCCAAGCCCAGCTTAAGTTCCTTAAACTTGAGGAACAGCCTCAGAGAACAGCCTTAGGAGAAATAAACCAAAACGGGAGAAAGTGCTTCCCCTTGCAACATATTCTAAGACCAAACTCCGCAAGGGCCAAGGCCAACTGTCCTCAAGCCCTTTCACCTGGTGCTACCAGTGCCATAAAACAAGAAGCCACACTCCAGAGCACCTGCCTTCCGACGGGGCCCTGCAGGGGGAGGCTGCACAAAGGGGGTGCTTCCAAGAGAGGCTGCAGGGTGGACTCTGGAAGCCAGCCAGGAGACCAGCTGCGGATGGCCTGCCTCCAAATCACACGTTTTCTAAAGACAGAGTAAGCCTAAATTCCCCAAGCCGGCCCAGGGCCCTCTGGATCCGTCCCTGCCAGCCACACTAGCCTCATGCTGCCACCCTCACCTCTCTCAACACCCAGCCGTCCTGTGCCACTGCCGCAGGTACTCTCCCCAGCTCTGCCATCAGCGCCCCTGGGGATCTGGGAGCACATACCACAAGGAGACACAGCACGCTTCCAAGGCCGCTCCTCTGAGAAGCCTTCCTCAACTCCCCCAGGAAGCTGCAGGCCCTCCTTCCTCCTGAGCTCCTTGCGGCCACACCCCACCTATAGCAGTTTCCATATCTCTCTCCCCTGGCTCCTAACTAAGCTTCAGGCGGGCACATGCTAACAGTTTCTGGATACCACTGCCTGGTCAAATGCCTAGCATGGTTAAGGATTAAAAAATCTATTTGCGGGACTCCCCTGGCGGTCCAGTGGTCAAGACTCTGCGCTTCCACTGCAGGGGGCATAAGTTCGATTCCTGGTGGGGGAATTAAGACCCCACATGCCGCGCAGTGCAGCCAAAAAAAAAAAAAATTCTATTTGCTGAATTAATTATTACTAACAACTACATTCTAGTTGTGGGCAGGTTTCAGGGGCAATCCATCCAAGAAACATCTGTTGAGAGCTGGGTTGTGTTTCAAGAACAAGGTGAGCAGGGGAGGTCACAGAAGAGGAAGAAAATCCATCGCGCTCCCAGCCGTGCATGCAGACAGCAGACCCAGCAAGTGAGCGGTGACCGCCCTGTGCGCCGTATCCGCTGCTAGACTAGACAGCGACGAACACTGTCAACACTTGACGGCTCAGGAAAGTAAAACGAAATTTCCCTCTGCAGTTGTTTCCCAAAGTCTCACACGACCCCCTGCGCAGTGGCCGCCACAGCATGCGACCTGGGCTCTCAGAGTCACCCAGGCACAGCCCGGCACCAGATCCAAGTCTGATGATGAGCAGCCGTCACCGTCCGGAGGAGAGAAACACACAAGACATAACGCACAGACAAGACGAAGACTTTTTACTCCAGGCGGCAAGGCCACCTGAATTTTACTTACCTGCCACAAAACTGAGTTCTGCAGGAAGCAAAGAGGAAAAGTGCCCAAGAGACTGCAACAACCTTCACTCCCAGGGGCCCGTCTTTAGTTTAATACGAGTCAGAGAGTGGAGAGCAGCTCTGCCAGTGGCTTTGAATAAGGCTTTGGAAAACAAGTCCATCCTGAAGCAACAATTTAATTTTCTCCTCCTTAAAAAGTAATGGGACTAAGTCTTGACCAAGTCTTCATAAATAAAAGAAACAGTTTATGAAACCAAAACTAAATGATTTAGTTAGGGTCCCGGGGAAGAAAACTCCACTCACTGGTGGCTTCAGGGAGGGACAGCTCTGCCCGTCCACGCAGACGTCCTCTGCACCCCCCTCCTCTCCCGTGGCTCCTTCCTGCCCACGGGGCGCGGGCTGTACGCAGCCTCCCTCGTCCCAGCTCTCCCCTCTGGACACCGCAGAGGAGAGCGGCCCCCTCGCACCCCCATCAGCACGGGGACAACGCCCCTCTCCCTGATTCTCCAAGGAGGGTGCACTCATCTTCGCTGCCAAGCCGCCTGTCAACCCAGGCCTGCCGCTGCTTGCCGTACCCTTCCGCTTAAGAGTCAGGCGCACACGGCCCCTTTCTATCAGCCATGGTCTGAGGGCACATCTGTCACAGATCCAAAGTTTCCAGAGGGCAGGAACTCGGTCTGCAAGTCCTGACAACACCAGAGCTCCACCATAAAACTACAATTTCATGAGTACCAGGCACCGTTCTAAGCTCTTAACATGCCATTCTGTGTCAGAGCCCTCAGCAGCCCTCTGCGCCAGGTATTATCCCCACTGCACAGAGGAGGAAACTGAAGCACACAGCTTGCCCAGGTCTCCACTTTCACGTGGCAGCAGCTGGGGCCTGAGCCCACGTCTGTGACCCCAAAGCCCCTCGGTAAGCTTTGCTACTTACAGCCCTAATGCAGACATCAAGCACCTCCTCAAACCCTTATCCCTCCCGTGAAAGAAGAGGATTTCACAGATGGGAACAACGCTGGGCTGAGCCAGAGGCAGCAACCTGCCCAAGGTCTTGCAGGGAGCGTCCCACCTGAGTCTTCTCTCTCCAACACCTGCGTCACCCTCCAGAAGGCCTCTCAGGGGTCCTTCACGTTTCCCGGTGAGGATGCTGGTGGGACCGCCAGACTCGCCACAGGAGTGGCTCTCTCAGGCCTTCACCTCAAGCCTGGACCAAACAAAAAGGAGAACCCACTGACCTATGAGACATCTCCCATGAGAATCAGACATTTGTGTAGAGGACTCACAAGCACCAACCACTGTGAGTCTCTCTCTCTTTTTAATTCAAGCAGTGGAAAGAAAGGCATAGGACGTTCTGGATCTCAGGCGCCTCGGCATTAACAATTAACACAAGCAGCTGCCTCTGCTCACGAGTGCACGCTGCACGTTGGGCACTGTGTTCGGTGTCCACACCCACCATCTATGATCTATGTAACCTCCCCAGCAACCCCCAGAGCTGAGGACACCGTCATCACCATCTCACAGACAAGACCGAGGCGCAGATGGAACGCAGACTGAAGTGGTCCTGCTGGGGCTGACCTGGAGCTTACACTAAGGTGCTTACTCTTTCCACTGCTGCACAAGCGGCCTAAAATAATGGATTAATGTGCATTACATAGAAAGGGAAAGTCGGGACTTCCCTGGCGGTCCAGTGGTTAAGACTCCATGTTTCCACTGTGGCGGAGGGGGGTGGGGGGTGGGTGTTGATCCCTGGTCAGGAAACTAAGACCCCACATGCTATGCGGCACAGCCAAAAAAAAACACAGAATAGGAAAGTCAACTAGAAAAGCAGTTTGTTTTGTTAAAAGAGTTATTCTTTAGGATAAAAACAATCCTAAAAAAGAATTTCCTAGAAGCCCAATATATTCCTCTGGAGGGTGCACGGCAACTTTGAGGCACCTGGAACTCAACACGATGTACTTCAATAAGTTTCCATCCATCAGCAAGCCAGGCAGAAACTGGCGTTAAACTGCTGAGGGTCCCCAGAGGCTCCTTCCCAACCCTAAGGAACAGATATTTAACTTACACCGCCCAAAGGTGCTGATGTTTAAAAGGCATAGGTGGGACATTTTAAATTAAGGACTTTCAATGCACAGGGGAGGTTTCCCCTCTACCCCCAAATGTTTCAGCTTCATATAGTGATTTACCAAAACTAATCATCATAAGTACCTGTAAAGTGACCGGAAGGCAACTCACAGGTTCGGAAGATAGTCCACTTAACAAAGCCAACACAATTTATAATCTTAATTATTAATAAGACAAATCATTTACTGAATATTTACCAAACACCAAACATACCAGGAGCTATCACATGCTCTAATCATCACAAGCCTGCCAAGTACACCCAAGAAACTATGAGATTCAGAGGAGTTGAGTGACACACCCAAGGTCACACAGCAAGAGAAACAGGATTCAAATCAGGTCTGACATCAAAGGCCAAACATGGCTTGCTGGAGTGCTTAAGAGTACAGACCCTAAACTTTGTGATCATCGATAAGTTAAATACAACAACATTTACACTCCTCTGTATGTATGTTAGACTTCAATAGAAAAGTTTTAAAACTAAAATACACAAGGGGAAAAAACAATGCAGGTTCTGGAGGTAGACCGCGTGGGTTCAAATACTGGCTCCTCCGCCTAGCAGTTGTGTGACCTTGGACTAGTTTTACTTCTCTGTGCCTCAATTTCCACGTAGTAAGAGGGGGACAATAATAGACCCTATTTCATTAGGCAGTTGACAGGATGGGGGGAAAGAAATCCACATAAAGCCTTTAGAATCATGCCTTGGAAGATGCTGGCTGGCATCACTCTTCCCTGGGCCCCCGACACGGCCAGCCAGCTCAGGCCCCCTATTTTAGCAACGCATTTGCATAAGCAAAGCCCAGACACAGCCAGTCTGCACAGCCTCACTGTACAGCTCCGCCCTGTCACCAGCATCTCTCCTCGCACCTCCGCTGCGGCACTGACTGAGCGCTGAGCCTCAGCTTCCCCAACTGTCAAATGAGGTGACTGGCCCAGCCAAGCTACCCAAGGTCTTTGCAACTTGACAATCTAGAATTCTAAACCCAGACCCTAGAAACTTTATACCCTCCCTACAGCAAACATTAACAGACAACACGTACCCATTTTCCTAAAATCCTCTTACGTATTAGGTATAAATGTCTGGTGTAATGACAAATCTTCTCCAAGGTCTCAAAGCTCCGCGAGCACCCACGCCATGCTGGGCAGGCATCCTCTGTGCTGAGGGTGAGGACGTGACAGTCAGAAGCTCTGACCAACAGGGAAGACAGATTCTTAAGCACGTTGCTCTGATAAGCTATGTCCTCTCCGCTGAGAGGCCTTCAGCAGAGCACAAGCAAGGGGAAGTGGAGGTATGACGGGCAGGAATTCACCTGCTGGACAGAGGGGAGTAGGGCAGTGGGAGGGAAAGATAGAGAAGTGGAAGGGAGGAGGGAGGAGGGGTGGAGGGGTGGAGGGGTGGAGAGAGGTGCCTGAGGGGAACTGCAGGGACCCGCGGAGGCCAGGTGAGGCAGCCCTGACTCGGAGCATGAGAGGGTGGGCTGGGGGCAGACTGTAAACACTCAGCAAGCCCACCTCGGCGCTATGCAAAGTGCTAAGCAGGGACCTGCCAGGACCTGCTGGGGCCGTGAAGGACACTGAGATGAGCGGAGCCTGGCCCTGTGACCTGCCTCAGTGTGAATATCATCCCTGCCCCTCTCCAGCTGGGTGACCCTGAACCGGTTACCTGACCGCCCTCAATGCGTCCCAGAGGGTGCATTCACTCAGCAACCCTGAGCCCCAAGAACATGCTAGGTTCTCACAAGGGCTGGAAATCAGGTGGAGCCCACAGTCTCAAGGGGTCAAACATACCACCGCCAAGACAGTAGTAAGACAGCCTTGGCTGGGGGGTGGGAGGGCGGAGCAACCCAAGTGGGACGGGGGCAAAGCAGCTGGGAAGAAGCCCTATCCAAACCCGAGACACGGGTTGGTACTGGCCAGATCAACCGGGCAAGAGGAAGGGGCTGCTGTAAGGTCTGGCCTGGTCCATGCACAGCCCCTAACAGTGCCCAGCAGCCACCCATCGTCTACAAAGGTAGCCAAGACAACGGCGAGGTGCCAACAGCCTGCAGACAGGGGCCCCAAGACACCGCCCTCCCCCATAAACGAAGGGCGTGAGTCCGTGCCCAGGAGCCTCCTGCCCACAGAACTTCCCAAAGCCAAGCTTCCACTTCCACATCCAAGTTGGAGCAGATGGCGCCTGTGCAACTTTGAAATGCACGCGGCTGCCTGTGGCCCGCTGCGCAGGCGCGGGGTCTGGGGTCCGCAGGCCGGCGCTGCGGCCTCGTGAGGAGGAGCCTTCCCGGAGGCCGCAGCCCCCCAGCTCTGAGCCGCCGCCGCCCCCCCCCCCGCGCTCCTTCCCCGGGGCAGCTCCCTGCCCCCCTA